>NC_054056.1:13053461-13361128 GCF_017639655.2 Falco naumanni
GAAAAGCATTTTTTAAAATATCAGAATAAAATATATGATTGTGTTGTAAGGATTCTAAATCAAAACAACCAAAAAAAAAATAATCCACCCCTGCAGTCTTGCAGTCAGAGGCTGGAAAACGCATCAGTCCGCCCTCTGCACCAGAAGAAAACAAGAGGCTGAGTAAGATGACGGTGACATTTGGTGGATCTGCTGGCATGTCACTCCACAGAACTAACCTCATGGCTCGGCACCTCGCCTGGCACAGGCGGGCATCGCTCCCTGTGAGTCACCCCGGGGCTCCTGGGGCAAGGCAGTTTCCCAGCACCTGAAGTTCTAGGTCCTTCCGTGCGTGCCAAGCTGCTGAGAAAAGGTTTAGGGGTTGAAATTGTGCGGGAGCTGGCAGCATCCTGATCACCCTGAGTGCTGGGGCTGGGATTGCTCCAGCATCCCAGAATGGTGGATGTCAAGCTTCAGGAGAGCACTGCAGGCTGCTGAGCTTGGGCTTGGAGGTACATCCTAGAGTGCTCTTTGGGTGCCTGCAGGAATGAGGAGGTCCAAAGCATCTGCTGGCATCAGAGCTGTGCTCCTGATCTGTGGTCATATTCAGCTTCACCCAGGGATGCTGGCCTCTGGAAGTGAGCTGCAAACTGTCCCTTTGGGGCTGCAGTCACCTGTGGTCTGCAGCAGTGGGATGAGCATACAGCTCCATGGCTCCTTTGGATGGGGAAGTCCTCTGCCCTTGGCTGTCCACTGGCTCTAGCAGGAGAAATACTGGGTTATGGTCCTCAGCATCCGTACTGTGAGGATGCTGACAGCATCCGTGCTCAGGCAGGGACGTAAAGCTTCCCATTTCTCTTTAAGAGCAGGCTGGGGAGGCTGAACCAGGCTGACCAGGCAGGTAAGAAATTCCGGACGTTTCTCACTGACAGCTGAATCCCGTCACCGCTGATGGATGTGCCGCCCAGAGCAGGTCGGCGGGGGGTGGGGGGTGGGGGGGCTTGCAGGTGTGCATGCCCACAGGTGCGGGGGTCTCACCAGATGCTTGAACTTCTGAGCGGTGCTGGTGGGGAGATGACCTTGCGAACCCTGTGGAAGCCGCAGGAGGGATTTGCCGGCAAGCCCCCGGCATGAAAGCCTCTCCCAGGTGAGGGCTCAGCCCTGCTGCTGCGTGGGCACCGAGAGGGGGCTGCAAGGCTTTGGATGAGGCTGTTCCCTGCCTAAGGTGGTGCTTAGCAGGGTGGTGATGCTCTTGCAGGAGAGCAGGGGTCTGTAACTGCCTGGCGTGTGCAGCAGTCGGTGTGTCGTGATGGCGATCGGTTTGTCTCGTGGTGTCCAAAAAGCTGAACCTCTGAGCCATGCGGTTTTCCTGGTCTTTGGAGCTGTTTGGGTGGCTGGGCTGAGGACAGCCCAGCTAGAAGGTTACCTTGCAGGACTTTCCAACGTGCTTTTTTCAGGCAGCTCCCAAAACAGGGCATCACCTTCCCTGCCTAGTCCTCTCCAAACCTCTGTGACACTCCGGTACTGAGGTCCTGTCACAGCCCTGTGCTGCCTGGCTGCGCCTGCCCGTGGACCAGCTGGAGGGGTGGGTGAGGATGATGATGAGAAGATGTAACCTCTTCCATCAGGCAGGCGGTGGTGAGCTGCAGGCAGGCAGGTGCCGTCTGGAAGTCCTTGCCAGGAACATTTCCAAGGGGATGGTGTCTGGAGGAGCCCTGGGCTGAAGCTGGGAGGCAGATGAGGTGGCCTGGGGAGCGCTGTGGTGGGAGATGTGGGTTTTGAAGTCCTGGCACCTCCAGCTGTGAGGCTGGAGTGGCGGTGCCTGGGGGTGGTGTGACCCAGCGGATCTCCTTGAGTTGCTGGTGCCGTCGGTGGCGCGGGGACCTGTCTGAAAGCCGCTAGCAATGGGAGGATGCTTTTGCAGGCCTGTGCCATCTGCTTCTGTTTCTGTCCTGTGGAGGGAGAATGACGTGGTTAAACAGGAACATTTGCATTGTGACTTCTTCCCTTATTGACAACTCTTTAACCCATATCACAGGAGTCGGCTGAGCACCACGTTCCCCTTCAGTTAATGTCACTTAACCCTGTTTTCCTTTTTGTATTTCCATCCTCTGCTCTCCAAATGCTGTCAGAGTTGCTGGCGGTGACAGCACCTGGCAGTGGGATTAATTGCTTATCTCAAGTATGAGGTAGCAGTGTAGCCTGCTAATTAAATTTATCAGGAAGGAGAGTGGAGGACCTGTGTGGCCCCAGGAAGGATGAGTGCAGAGAGCTGACACCTAGAGAGGTCCAAGATATTCCCTCTTTCAGAGCCAGCAGGCAATTCCAGCGCCGAGTTGAAGGGGCTGGGGTGTTCCCACCTGCCTCCCGCGCTGCAGCCTGGCAAAGCAGGATTGAGTGCTCGTCCCACCAGCACCAAAACATCCAGGCTGGGGAGGGGCCGTGGTAGAAGCATAAACAGATCAAAGGCAGTGGGCAGCATTGCTCCTTGGGGTTGTCCGGAGGCCAGCCTTTGGCTAAGGTGACAGACACCACCGTGTGAGGGCCTGGGGACCCGGAGAACCAGAGAATGGGTGACTTTTGCAGGTGAGTCAAAGCGACATCCCCTTGGGTGCAGAACGCAAAACAAAAGCTCAAGGCACGAGGGGCGGAATGGGGAAGAATACAGGAAAAGTGACAATGTCGACACGACGCCCACCTCGTTGCATGGTTGATAAAGGGCTAAATTCAGAGCTGGTTGGAGATAATAGTCTTCTGCACAGGGCAACATCATAAATACCCACACAGACCACGAACAGCAGAGAGCTGGAAGTGCTGGTGGAGGAGGCTCTGGGGTCCGACCTCCCCCTTGCAGCCATGGCATTTCTCTGCATCTCCCCCAAGGAAGGAGATCCGCCACCCCTCTGTCACCTGTCCCAGGGCTGCACCATCCTTTGGAGAAGGAGCTTTTCCTAATGTCCACTCTGAACTTGTGGGCCTTGTCCCTTGTACAGAGTCTGGCACCCTGAGAATATTTGGGTCTGTCTTCTGCCCCCAGATAGCTGCAGTTAGATCCACCCCCACCACCATGCCTCGGTGTGGTGGGTTGACCTTGGCTGGACACCAGGTGCCCACCAAGCCGCTCTATCACTCCCCACCTCAGCAGAACAAGGGAGCAAGAAAATAAGATGGAAAAAACAAACCCTTGCGGGTCAAGATACAGGGAGTTTAATGAAGCAACAGCAAAAGTCACATGCGCAGAAGCGAAGGAAAACAGAAGATGCTCTTCTCTACTTCCCATTAGTGGTGATGTTCAGCCCCTTCCCGGGAAGCAGGGCTTCAGCATGCATAGCACTTGCTCTGGAAGACAAATGCCATAAATAACAAATGCCCCCCCTTCCTCCTCCTTTCTCTTAGCTTTTCTATCTGAGCAGGCATCGGATGGCGTGGGATATCCCGCTGGTCACTTTAGGTCAGCTGTCCTGGCTGTGTCCCCTCCCAAGACCTTGCCCCCCCCCAGCCTACTGCAGGGGGGAGGTTGGAGGGGCAGCCTGGGTGCTGTGCAAGCACACACCAGCGCCTTGTCATCCCCTTCCTGCTGCCAGCACAGGCACAGCACTTTGAGGGTGCTGTGGGGCTCAGCCAGATACACCCAGTTAAGCCATCCCAGCTCTTCCCACCTCTCCCCGTATGCCCTGTGCCCCACGGCTGGCCATCTCGGTGACCTTCCCCTGTTCTTCCATATTGTCCTTGAACTGGACAACCCCAAACTAGCTCCAGCAGCATCCCCAGGGCCTGGCGGGGGAAGACACCTCCCTCAGTGTGTTGGCCACACTCCTGACATGGCCCAGGACATTGTTTTCTCTGGTCACCATAACAAATTGCTGACACCTCTTTGGCGTGGGGTCCAGCGAAGCCATCCCGTGGTGCATGGCCAAGGATGCTAGAAGCTTGCTTGGGGGTTGCAGGGTCATGGGGATGCCAGCAGGAGGAAGGGGGGGCTGTGGGAGAGGGCTCCCAAAAGCACTGGGAAGGGTGAGAGGCAGGAGGTGGCCAAAGCGACCAGCTCTGGGGTCCTGCAGCACCGGGGATGGGGATGCTGCCGGTCTGGGGGTGTGGAGCCAGCCTGCCTGCCCCCTGCCTCCGGCCCCGCGGGGAGACGGGAGGCAGCTGGGCGATAAGGCTGGGGATTTCAGACTCCTGGCGGATCCTGACAGAGCCAGCGCTGCCTGTTTCCCATCAGCTGTTAAAAACGCCTCGCTCGAGTGGAAGGAGCCTTTGCTGCCAGGAGAAACAAAGCCAGGCAAAGGGAGCCAAGGAGGACCCTTCCTCAGAGCCATTAGCACGGGCTGAAAGTGCCATTTTGGAAATTTTTATTGCACGAGAGGGATGTTTGCAGAATGGTCCGGGGTGGGCTGGGGAGGCCAGGGCAGTTTTGGAGGCAGAGGAGCCTGGCTGGAGCCTGCTCAGCTCACACTGCATTAATTAAAAAGTTGGTTAGAGAGCAGCAGTAGGACACAGGGCCAACAAACGGGGAACCCCTCTGCGGCCCCTCCTGCACGTTTGGCTGGGGACTTTTCCTTCAGGATGAGCTGCAGGATGCCCTTCTCCACCGAGCTGCCCCAGGGCAGGGGGCTGGGAGCCTGGGTGCTGCCTCCAGCAGCAGATGCTGGAGGATTGTCCTCCCCTCCCAGATCCCTGCCACAGTCCTCCTGCAGGGGACGGCAGGGACCCCTCAGGGGTCCTTCTCCATGGCATTCCCTTCCCAAAGCACATGCCTTCCTGGGCATGACCATCTTTCTGTGCCCTGGGAGTGGGTTGATGGGACACGAGGACACGTGGTGGTGCTCAGGTGTTTCCAGCCTTGTTGGAGAGCCCTGCAACCGGTACTCATAGCAAACCCGCTGCTGGCTCTGAGCTGTACCCTCGCGAGGCAGCCATCCATGCCTACCTGCAGCAGTGAGGCAATTAAAGGTCCATATGTTTCCCGTGAACCCCTATTAGCATCCTCTGACTGGTGCTGGAGATGTGGGAACCCACCACATGGGAAGCCGCAACAGCTCCTGCTTCAGTGGTGGGGCAGAGCCGCTGTCACAGTAATCGCCCTCCTGGGATGAAGGATGCTCTGATCAAGTAGAAATTTGTGTGCTTTCGCCGTTTCAATTCCAAGCAGGAGTTTCTAGGGATGCTCTTCCCCTGCCCTCGTTGCAAGCCTAAGGGGAAGCAGCATGTCCCGAAGCTGCTGTCACCAGAAAACTGGGGTGTCCTCGTGTCTTCCAGCCAGCGGCGAGAACATCCGTGCTGTTCAAACAGGAGGAGGGCTCGCCCCTGTGTGAAGATTGAGTTTTGATTTGCTGTTTACTCTGGAAACAAGAAATTGGGTGGATTCCAAATTAAAAGCTGTTTTCTCACCCAGAGGAAGACCTGGAGGGAACAAAACATTTTTGAACACAATGTTCATTTATTTTACTTCTGGAGGTTGTCATTACTCGAGGAAAAAAAAAAAAAACAACACCCACACAAACAACTTTGCATCAAATGTCAGTGTTTTTTTCCTGTCTTTCAACATGCTTTCAGAACATCTATCTTCGGAGAAGTTCTGCTTTTCCAGGATTATTTTATCCCATGTCAGTGTGCAGGACCTCCTGGGGAGGAAGAAAGTTGCCAAAACTTCTGGCCGCATTTTGGTGGCACATGCAAAGAGTTTTAGCATCCCAGCTTGTTATTTTTGGTGAACAGTCGTTCAACCCCCAATTTTTGCCCTGCTTTAGGAGCAGCACATGCAGAAGTATCTTAATTGCAGCCGTCAGCTTGTGCCGGGCCAAACCTGGGGAATTTTTTTATCTCTCAGGACCCGTGACTAAATCTCCACAGCATAGGCTTTTTTTCTTTTTTTTTTTTTTTTTTTATGTATCTTTATCTTGATGCAGAAGGCGTTTAGGAAAGTTGTTATTTTTAAAAGAAGCCCTCAAGAAGGTGAAAGAGGCTCACGTCTTAGAACGTCTTTGATCAAATGACCCTGTATTTCACCCTGGGTGTCAGACTAGAGCAATTTTGTCTGTTGATGTTATCATATTTCAAAAATTGGTATTAGTTTGGGGACCCTGTTATCGTTTCAGCTTCAGAGCCACCATCACTCCTCTGTAATGGAGAACGCAGCCATCACCTCTCCCAACAGCCTAACACCCTCGGAGAGGGGTTTGTACTGAGGGACATGCTGGGAATAGGGTCAGAAATGGAGTCAAACACGTGGGGGGGAGGGGACAGCAAGGGTGGGAAGATCTGGGAACGCGTGGAGAAAGCAGTTTTTCAACAGGTCCTTTGACTGTAGGAGGCAGGAGGGGCTTTGCAAGCGGGGAGGCTGACGGTATTTTTCTGTAGAGCTTTTCCCATTGGAAACTCAAGGTAATTTTGAAGGAAGGGAGGTGAAAACTGGAATTAAAAAAAAAAAAAAAAAAAAAAAAAAAAGATACTTCTCAGCAATAGCTCTTTATTACAGCAACCCCGAGTGTATGTTTTTCCCAGGCTGTTTTTCTGATCTGCCTCATTCCTGAAAGCCTTGGCAGCCAACTAAAGTAGAAGTTTGTTTAACTCGTTTCAGTGCAGAAACCACCTGCCACCCCCCAGGCTTTTCACGCTGCACAAGAATTAGCAGCGGCGGAAAGTCGCAACCAAGAGCAATCCCCAAGAACCTCGCCGAGAAACGCTTAGAGCTGAGCTTTTCCTTCGGCATCGGTGATCCCCTGACTTGGAAGGACTTTCTGGTGTTTAAAGCTCTGCAGGGGTATTTTTAGCCACCTGTGCCGTATCTGTTAATACTGTGTTTCAACGCTCCGGTCCAGCCTTCAGCACCCATCTGCTGCAGGCACCAGGCACCCCCGTGCCACCCTCGCCCACCCTGCCGGGCTGAAGACGCGCGTTTTTGAGCAGCTGTTGCTGATGGAGCATCTTCTTCATCTGCGAGTGGCTTAGGTGGCCGAGCCCCGGTGGAGGTGGACGCCAGCACGCAGAAGTCGTGGCAGAAGTGACAATTTTCTTGTGATATGGAGTGATGGAGAGAGACTGGCTGTGGAGGGTTGCAAAAGGTCCTTAGGAGACGGCGTGGCCGGGAAATGAGGAGGCAATTGGGATTCTATAGACGTGAGGTGATGGAAATGGGAGAAAACAACCCAATTTCACGTACACCTGCACAGAGATGCTGGGCTGTGAGTTGGCTTGTTGTCTCTCAGGAACAAAGCCTCGGGGCTCTAATAATCCAGTTGATACACTGGTGGTTAACTAATAATCCAGACATTGCTAATTATGCGGAAAGAGCAGAGAATAAAATAGTGCATGTTGTTATTTACAATTTATACAAACAACATATATGCAATTTATAAAACCAATTTATTATTGTTACATGTTGTCGCACAAACTTGCATCATGCAGCTTGTCTGTTTGTGCGACCCTAGGGGTCACGGGGAATGTGGGTGGCGATGGAGTGTTCGCTGCCAGTGCAAGTGTGCGATTGCATCAAATGAAGCAGCAGCCGGCGGCTTCAAAGCAGCCGGCAGCGGATTCTTCATGCAGCGCAGAATTGTACCACGGGGCTCTGTGCTGCAGGATAAAACGGGTGCAAAACATTTGCATGGAATAATAATAATAATAATAATAATAATAATAATAATAATAATAATAATAATAATAATAATAATAATAATAATAATAATATAAACAATAAAAATTAACAATGATAATAATAATAACAATAATAATAATAAAGATGATGATGATGATGATGATGCGTAACTTAGTGGAAGAACTATCCCACCGGGGATATTAAATGCAAAGAGCCTGCCCCTTAGAAAGTCCCTGAGCTATAAGTTGTTGGAGGGTGGCTTGAAGGTATGTGGCCAGCGTGCTTCTGGCTCGTGACATGCTCCTTGGGTGGCCGCTGTTGGGGGGAGCATCCTGGTGACTGCGGACCTTTGGTCTGACTTAGTCGAGCCGCTCGCATCTCCTGAGGTGCCAGTGGCTAAAACCCCCCTTTGCATTCGTAAGACTCCTCGAGTGGACCCTGGTCGGCACTCGCGGTCGGGGACGGGGCTGGGGAGCTGTGTCGCTGTCCCTGCAGGCAGCGCGAGCAGCAGTGCCTGCCTCCTCGGAGCCTTCGAACCAGCTGCTCCTTCTCCACTTTGTTTATTTCAAATTGTCAGGTTTTGGCTTTAGACTCTGCAAAACCCCGAAGGGTGTTTTCTGGCAGCTCTGCCAGGCTCTGGGCATCCCCGCCAGCCCCTGTCCTCGCTGCTTACCGCTGCTCTTGGTTCTCTTCCAGGCTGCCCGTCAGGGACGTTTAAGGCCAGCCAAGGGGATGAAGGATGCGTCCACTGCCCGATTAACAGCCGGACGACTTCAGAAGGGGCCACTAACTGCGTGTGCCGAAACGGATATTACCGGGCAGATGCCGATCCTGTTGACATGCCGTGCACCAGTATGTGGGCTCCAGGCAACTGGGGAGGGGCTGCACGTGGCTGGGAAAGGAGATGCTCATTAGTCAAAGCACTGAGGGATGCTTAACAAAGGCATCTGTCTCAGTGGGATTTTGGAGGAGGCCGGGGGGCTCAGAGCACCTTGTCCAGAGGAGCCTTGCAGGCGTGGGTCTGTCTTACCTTACAAACACTGTGCATATAAAAAGGACATAAATTTGGGTTGTTTTGTGCTGTTCTAGGCAGCGGGAGGACTGCACTCTGGGGCTGTACCCAGATGAGAAGATCTGCCTGTTGGCATGCAGGAGATCAGTGCAAAGGCCAGGAATCAGAAACACTACAAAGAATAATTGGTAAATTTTGCCAGGGATGCCACGTAATCAAATTAGCTTGGGTTAAGAGGACAGGTTTTGTAGCTGCTCTTGCCTTTGGCTGTCCAGCTTGCTCCACACATCCCCGACAGCAAGAGAAGCACCCAGCTCGGCATGTGCCTGCTGCAGAGTCCTGTCGGGGATGGGGAACAGGAGGGGGTGCAGCTGGTCCCATAGCAATGAGCAGGGCTCCAGCTCTTACACCTTTCTGTCTGTTCCCTTTACAGCCATCCCGTCTGCCCCCCAGGCCGTCATCTCCAGCGTGAACGAGACCTCGCTGATGCTGGAGTGGACCCCGCCGCGGGACTCAGGGGGCCGGGAGGACCTGGTGTACAACATCATCTGCAAGAGCTGCGGCTCCGGCCGTGGGGCGTGCACGCGCTGTGGGGACAACGTGCAATTCGCCCCCCGCCAGCTGGGCCTGACGGAGCCCCGCATCTACATCAGCGACCTGCTGGCCCATACCCAGTACACCTTTGAGATCCAGGCGGTGAACGGCGTCACCGACCAGAGTCCCTTCTCCCCACAGTTTGCGTCAGTGAACATCACCACCAACCAGGCTGGTAAGTGCAGCCCCGTGTCTCCCAGCAGACCTTTCCTGAAGGGGGGTGGTGGTGGTGGACGGAGAGCTCCTGCTCAAGAGGTGCTGGGTGAAACCCCATGGGCTGAACAGGGCTTGAAGGGGAGAAGAGGTGGGCTGAGATGGTGGTGCTGCTTGCTTTGTCGTGCTGGGGATGACTAAAGTGCATGGGCCTGGCAATTCCTGGATGAATCCCAAACCTTGGGTGTGAAAAAAGTCCCTTATTTCCATGAAAAGCTGGCCCGTGCCTCAAGGCAGAGCTGCCCTCCCTGTCACCACAGCAGAGCAGCTCATGTCACACCCCCAGGTGTGGCAGTATCCCTGTCTGGTGATGGGTGCGTGGCTGTTCCTGAGGTTGTTGCCTTGGAGCATCAGTTGCATGCACCGTCGGGGTGTTGCAGATGTAGCAACGGAGGAGGTAAAGCAGGATCAGCTCCAGCATTTTGACACAAGCTGCCATCTCTGCTCCAACTGCAGAGAAAGGCAGGACGGGCTGTAGAAGCAAATGAAAGCTGCGCAGAAGAGGGGCTGGGGGCTGGTTACACAGGATGGCCATCTGGAAATCTGCTCCAGTTCCTGTGCCACTGCAGAGTCACCTTAGTGAAGCCAACCAAGCCTGTGCTGGCCTGGGGGGTTGCGTCGCTCCCCCTGTGCAGGGTGGCTTTGCTGGGGGGAAGGGCTGCATCAGGTAGGGCTGCTCCTCCAAGGGTCCCCAGCAGCCCCCCAGCAGCAGCTGTGCCGGTGGCAGGATGCCCCACAGAACTGCTGGTCAGGGGCTGCTCCCCCCCCACCTGGAAGCCATCTGGAGCTGGGGCTGGGGCTTTGCTGCAGCTGATGGCGCGCTGGAAGCATGCCAGCGAGGTACAAGCATGCGTGGGAGCAAACAAGTTTCTGTGGTCCCTCTGAGCGCTGCCGCGAGTGTGTGGGGTTGTGCAAGCGTGCCCTGGGCTGCCCTGGACGCTGCGTGACCTTCAAGAGTGAATTTGGCAGTCGTGGATGGTTGCGTTGGCAGTGAATTGCCAGGGAGCCATGGGGGGGGCTGGCTGCGGGGGGCAGGAGGCGTTTGCTCTGGGGGAAAGCAGCGGTGGTGCAGGTGGGCATCACTTGGTGGGGCAGGCAGAGCAGCGCGGCAGAGGTGACCTGCCAAAATGTCGTGGGTGCACGTCAACCAGCAGAATGGTCTCCGATCTCCAGTTAGCGCGGGAGCGGCAGGGTCACGGTGTTCTCGGTGCCGTGCCACAGCCTCCCAAGGCAGGTTCAGCGTGGCGGTGGGCTGTGGTTTGACTGCTGCACGTGAGGAGGGGAGAGGAGCTGGTCTGGGACGGTGACCGGTCGCAGCTTCCTTTAGAGGTGGCTGATGGAGATGAGGTGGGTGCAGTGCTCTGCCTGGGGCTGGGAAGGGGCTCTGCACCCTGCAGCGTGGTCCCACGCTATAAACCAGCGACTTACTGCTCAGATTTTGCACTTTGCAGTTACGCGGCGTGCTTCTTACCTTCCTATACTGCCTGCGGCTACTTCCACCTTAGCAAAACCGGAGAGCTGAGTTTCAGGTGAATCCTTTTCAGTCCCCTGGATCCACCTCTTTGTGTTTTCCTTGTTTGACACTCCTTTATTATCAGGGCTCACACTTCTCAGCCTGTGTGATGTCTCTCTTAATGTATCTATTCATTAGCACTAAACAGTAACTGTCTGCTTGCTAATTCCTCTGTAATTAGAGGCTCTGAATTCTTCTGCTTACACTTGGCACCGCCTGGCAGCCTTGATGTAGATCATTAGCAGTTGGTAACAGAAGCTGCAGACACAAAGGCAGAGCTGGGACAGGAGAATGGAGGGTGTTGTGGGGAGGGAGGGGAGGGATGAGCCTGGGGAAGCGACATTACAGTCTCCTCTGCCTTTGCTCTGGGCTGAGCAGCCAGCTGGGGCTCCATCTCAGCCAGAGCAGAAGACCAAATACGTGATCGGTTGTGCTCCTGCCACAGCAAGCCCATGGTCTCCCTGCAAAGCATCCGCTACGCTGGCCTTCAGGGACCTCCCAGCCCCGAAGAAAGCAAAGCAAAATTACCCCGCTTCACCCACGGATAAATGGAGCTGCTGGGGGACCACCTGTGCTTGGTGCTTTGGGGGCTGAGGAGAGATGCCACATCACCAGCAGCATCTTTTGGCCTTCAGCATCGCAGGAAAAAGCTGTTGTGAGAAGGAGTCGGACAACAATCCCCACAGAGCAGCCAGCGGGCAGGTGCTGAGTGTGGCCGGAGGAATGGCACTGGGGGGTGCGATGGTGGGGTGACCACCATCCCACAGTGCAAATATGAGATCGAAGAAGGTGACACAACGTTCACCTTGTTCTCCCGAAGATGCTGCAGTTGTCGCTGCTGTACCCCTCTCCACTGAGGTCTGGGTTTCACTGACGTTGGCCTTTACATCAACATAACTGGTTTTGGTGTTGTGGTAGCAGGACATTTCTCCTCGTGGATGCACAGGTGGCTGGTAGCTTCTGTCAAGGGAAAATATGAGGTAATTAGACCAAGGTGATCCCTTTCTTGCTATGAGGTGGCTTTCCAGAATGTGGATCTTCCCTCAGCTCTTTGTGGAAACCTCTACATTCTTCATCAGACTTTTTGGAACTGGATATTGTACTCAGTAGCAGCTCTACTGCAGATAAACTGCTTTCCTTGCTGTTTTCGCTGTTCCCTTACACATCCAAGTGTAAGGTGCTACCTCACTCAGCCACGCAGGCAGCTTTGACCCTCCCTGGCAGCTGTTGTCTTGGTCAGATGCTGCGTTCCTCAAATCACTCTCCCATTCTGCAAGCAATACCTGCATTTTGGGTTCTAGACCCCAGCACAACCTTATAATCACTTTTCACGTTGTAGCTGCGATTAAATTCACCCCTAACGTCTTCACCAGCAGGCTCAGCCAGCCCAGCTCTCTCCATGTCTCCTAAGCTCTGTGCCACAGGCTGCCTTGGTCACCCTTGGCTGGATCCTCTGCGGTTCCTGCTGGACCCATGGCCCTGGGTTCTCCATTGACCAAGTTGATGTTGGCCTTAGACCAGCCAGGTTGGTGCTGAATCACAGAACCATTCAGGTTAGAAAAGACCTTTAAGCTCACCAAGTCCACCCGTTACCCCAGCACTGCCAAGCCCACCTCCAAACCATGTCCCTGAGCGCCGCATCCATGTGGTTTTTAGACACCTCCAGGGATGGTGACTCCACCGCCTCCCTGGGCAGCCTGTGCCAGGGCTTCACCACCCGTTTGGTGAAGACATTTTCCCTCATATCCCGTATAAACCCGCCCTGGTGCACTCGAGCCCGTTCCCTCTGCCTACAGCCCCTGTCAGGCAGCTGTAGGGAGTGATCAGGTCCCCCGCGAGCCCCCTCCTCTCCAGGCTGAGCCCCCCCAGCTCCTTCAGATGCTCCCCATCAGCCTGGTGCCCCAGCCCCTTCCCCAGCCCCATTGCCCGTCTCTGGACATGCTCCAGCCCCTCAGCATCCCTCTTGAACTGAGGGGCCCAAAACTGAACCCAGGATTCAAGGTGCAGCCTCACCACTGCCCAGTACAGGGGGACTATCACTGCCCTGGTCCTGCTGGCCACACTGTTTCAGACACAAGCCAGGGTGCTGCTGGCCTCCTTGGCCACCTGGGCACACCGCTGGCTCATGCTCAGCCTGTGACCTTCCGACTCCCCAGGTTTACCCTTCGCACGTCTCTGTAACGGTGTCATCTTTTCCGTCCCACCACCAAAGCAATGGGTGGCCCAGGCAGCGTGGTGCCAAGGGGCGCCCCAAGGGACATGCCACCGCTCTTCTTGGGAGAAGGTTGGTCAAAAGAGGGTGGCCAGCCTGTGCTTGGACACAGTTTCCTGGATTTTTCTCTTGCAGTGAGTGCCCTAAAAAGACCAAAGGTGTTTAACCTCCAGAAGGGCAGGTTTTGTTAGAACCGGAGGTGTGATGCTTCCCTTTTCAAAGTGCAGAGAATGAGAAAGGACCAAGACCAGCAGAACAGAAATAAAGAGAGCTTGGAATAAACATCCCCTTAATACCACCTCCTTGTTCCCCAGTCTGTCTTCAGCCAACTGGAATTTACCCCTTCCAGCAAACTGCGTGATTCCCACTGCCTTCCTAGGAAATACCTTCTGTCACCTCCGAGGCCAGGTTGTGTTTTCTCTCTGCTCTTCTCAGCAGGCTTCTTCTTGACCTCCAGCTCCATCTTGCGCATCTCCCGATGCACCCTCCACTTGCCTGCTTATTGCACCCTGCTGCTGAGTGGCATCTCTCCCCCAAAGCTCAGCAGCAATTCCAGGGGGGAGATCCAGGATTTCCCATCGTACACAGCCAGTCCTGCCTTCAGGGACCGTGATGCGGCCAAAGAAAACATCGCACAGAGACCGGGTGCCACCAAAAGCCTTTTCTCAGCCGTGCCAGAGCAAAAGATTCATGCCAAGAGGGTGGTTGAGAGCCATGCCAGCATCTCAAGAGGGAAGGAGCAGGAGAGAAGCCAGGGGTCAAGGAGCTGAGCACGGCCCCACGCTTGGGATAATGACACTTGACTAATTGAAAGCCATGTCAGGCATCAACCCTCTTGCTGGTGACAACGCGCAGCCCCTGATTCCAAACTTGTGGCCATTCTTTTGGGAGGAGCTGGGAGGGGAGGGAGTCTTGGTGCTGCGAGGATTTGTAGGCTCCATCTGTGCCCCGGGTAGGCTGAATGCCCTGGGAAAGAAGGGAGAGGGCTGCTTGGGCAGGGGTGACAGGCAGCGCATGGGAAGGGCATCTCTTGGTAACAGGCTGTGGCTTCTGTGATCTGAGCAGGGAGGAAATAAGCCCCGGGCTCTGCGTTATCCGGAGACAAATTCGTGGACCTCCCAGTGATGGGGGAAAGAGACCATCCCGGTTTGGGGGAACATAGCCCTGTTTGTGAGTGACTCTGGTGTCGCACAGGATAAGGAGGGAGGATTAACTCTGATGTCAGAGGCTCTTGGCTGCAAGCAGAGCCAAAAAGAGCCATACGGCTGATACAGCGTGAGTACCAGCTCGGGTGCGACAGAGGAAACCAATGCACTGTCCTGATAAACCCATCAGGAGCAGCATCCGCAGCGGCAGAGTTTACTGGCACAATTTCTCCCTCTCTATGGATCCAGATAACTTGTTGTGATTATTTGCATTATTATTCTGGGTGGCGTTTTACAGCAGTATGTCGCGACATGGGTCCTTTGGCCGGGGAGATGTGCAGCTTCATGCCTGTGCACCAGGGTCGTGCCAGACATCTGGAGGGTGGAAGTTTCTGCTTGGTGGTGGCTATCACAGCCCAGGCACTGGCATCCCACCCAGGCAGTGTTTTTGGACAGGGCTGTCCCGACAAGACTCAGAGGGTTCCTGCGAGCCCAGGGACAGCTGAATGTTTCAGTGGCCCGAAGCAAACACGTGGGCCGTGGCTCTGCTCTGCTGTGGATGTCCTGTGACTGGGCTGAGACCAGTCTGGTCCTTACACAAAGGCTGGGGAGTTCAGTGGTGAAGCACAGGTGGGACAGATCCTGGGAAGTGCAAAGCACCAGAAGGGGATGATTTTTCCCTCACCTTCAGCCAAAAAAATCCATCCCTTGCAGCCGTTATCCATGTGCTTTACTGTCAGATGCAACAGGGAGTATGGAGGGATCAGGGGGAGAAGAGTGAGGAGGCAGGAGTGGAGGTAGCATCACACCAAGGTGAAGGTGTGACGCTGGTAGGGACGGTGCTTCTCACCAGCCATCGAGGCTGCCATTTGCTTGTCACATCAGTTATGCTCAGGCTAGACAGAGAGGGGAGAGCTGTATCGCCCGGGGCACACGGACTCTTGCTTTTATCTTCTCACTTTAATTTTGCGTCAGAAGATCTGGCTGGCGTCCTGCTTCGGAAGGATGTGTGGCAGTGGGCTGTGCTCCGCCGGGCGCAGGCAGCGAGTCGTGGCATCTCCTCTGTCCCCCTGTGCTGCTCTCAGCCGTGCCTGAGCTGGCTGCGGTCAGGAACTCCTTGTCTATGAAACAACCACCTGGGAAAGCCTTTGCAGAAATCCCCTTGAGGAGCTGGAATAAGCCTTCCAGACCTTAAAAGCTGTGGGTATCTGTTCCTTGTTGCCTTCAAGCATAAAAGGCAGGAGACTGTAGCATTTCAGCATCTCGGACCTCTCACCCAACCGCCCACCCATGGCACAGCTGCTGCCAGCACTACCTCAGGGCATCCGTGGCTTTGCGTAGACAATGATGGGTAATCGCCAAAGGCAGAGGTCTCCCTGCATTCCCAGTGATGTGTCCCAGAGCTGCACCCACTCCCCTCCATGAGGGAACTTTTCCCAATCTCCAACTTGAACCTCCCAAGCTGTGATTTATGGCCGTTGGTCTTTGTTATATTAAGTTTCAAAGGTTCAAGCCAAGAGATGGTTTGGATCGGCCTGCACATCAATTATCTTCTCATTTAGTCCTGTCTTTGGCTAAAGCATCTTTCAGAAGGGCAACCAGTCTTGACGTGAGATATCAAGAAACATCAGGTCCTTGTGCACGAGTCTGTGTAGCTTGTTCTTGCTTTTTTTTTTTTCCAATGAGTTCACTGATTTTCTAAGGAAATGCAGTAGACGCTGCCTGTCTGGACACAAGTAAAACATTTGATTTGGAAATCTACTAATAAAGCTGGAAGTCTGTCCAGGAACTGCCATTTAGGAGACCATTCCCACCCAAACGGGGAAGCATGAGGCTGAACTGAGGTGATGCGCTGATTCAAAATCTGGTAGGGTATTTCTTGTGCAGGAAACTGTGCTACCTCCACAAAGACACTGAGAGGTGGAATAACAGTATCAGGGTGAAATTCCACAAGGGAAGGCAGCTGAGGAGGACCTGGTGGCAGACCATGGGAAGAGGACAACTCTCCAGTATAAAAAGCTGGTGGAAAACCAAGATGTGCAAGATTGTTGCCTCAAGCAAGTTCGCCAGCTGTAGCAAGGTCTCACTGCCATTACACGAAGCTTGGGTGGACTTTGGTCCAGTCATCGTGTGCACACCTGATTGTCCCCATTGGAGAGAGCTGGGCTGATGGTAGCAGGCAGAGAAAGGCTGGCAGGATGAGCAGAACGTGGGAGAGCCCATGTTAGAGAGGAGACCAAAGAGGCACTGTGTGTTCAGCCTTGGTGAAGGGGATTTATTTGCTGCCCGTGATGATGTGCTGGGCTGGAGGGACACTAGAAAGGGAGAAGAGTTATTAAAGCAGAAGGACAAGAGCAGATGGTACAGAGTGGCCGGTGATAGCATTTCGGTGGAGAAGCAGAAATTTCCTGAGCTGTGGAGCCGTCTCCCACCTGGAGGAGCCAGGGCAAAGCCCCTTTGCCTGTGTGACAGAGCAAGGAGTGTGTCTGCTGTAGACTGTTTCTGAGGTCCCATAAATCCCAGGTTTCTTCTTTTGGGGACTTCACTGGCTGTGTTTCTGTGACCATTCAGCCTGCTCCCAGGCTCCAGAGCCTCCTGAAACCTTGACATCTCCAAGGCTGTTTCTCTTACCTAGCATTAACAGCCAGACCCCACAGGGACCCTGGTAACCATCCTGCCCCTGCAGGCTGCCTTCTGTCCTTCTTCTCTTTCCTCCACCCCCAGCTCCCACCTTCACCCTACCTGTCTCCTACACACGGTGGCCACCAAAAGCTGATGCAGCTTGACATTTGCCCCCCTCCTCCTCTCACTTGCTGGTCCAGCCTGTTGCCTTCGCTGCGCCCCCCCAGCTTGCAGCCACCAGCGGTGGGTGCCTAGGAGAGACCCCCCCCATGCCCAAGCCCCTTCTCTGCCCACTGGAGACCATCTGCAGCCAGGGCTCCCAGATGGTAGGAGCTTTGTCAGCTGCTGGCTCTTCAGGGCTCCTCTTCCCACCCCTGCGGTGGGCAGTTGGGGGGATGTTGGCAGCGCAGGCTGCAGAGCTTTCCTAGCAGATGCCCTTCTCTGCCCGCTACCAGCTCTGCGGGCTCCTCCGCCTGCTGACACCCCGGCATCCCTCTTGCATAAATTACTACGTGAGTTTGAGGATCATTTTTTTCCCACACCTGCCTGGGGCTTCACAAACCTGTTCCGATGCATCTGGAGCTGACTTTGGGCAGAAAACAAAAGCCCGTCCGTGATAGATGGGGTGGAAAGTCCCTTCTGGTGAACTCCGTGCCTCCATCCCTGCTGCGTGCGAGTGCTGGGAGCTGCTCAGGAGCTCACCTTTTGCTTCTGCGTTCAGGCGGGGTGATTTATCTTTACTGCTGCACTTGGCAAACACAGCCCACAGTGCTAATTGCCTCGCTTGCTCACAAAGCGCCCAGCGCCAGCGCTTGGGCAGGTGGAGATGCTGGAGGCAGGTAGGCAAGGCTGCAGGCACACGGGAGGCCAGTTTCAGGGTCGCAGTGCTTGAACAGCTGAACATACACTTGGGGGGGTGGTGATGCTGCTTAGTGGTGTGTTTATGTGGACGGTAATAGATGGTTGTAGCAAATTGGGTTAATGCAGCCGGCTGGTCGGGTGTCCCTTGGTCCATCTCTGTGATTTAGGAGTCCCCTCTGCGTGTCAAATGATGAGTCTCTGTCTGGCTCGGTTCAAGCCGCAAGATCCTCGCTGTGCCTGTCTCACTGCAGCCCGGGCCGTGTTCATCACTGCCACTGGCAAGTGTGCAGGAGGCTGCTGCATTGGTAGGGCTGGGTAGGAAATGCTCTTCCCAAGAAAAAGCCCTGATATTTCCAAAATTCCCCCCCCACACACACACACACAAAGGGAGGCCAGCCTGGTGGAATCAACCGTGAAAGAGAGCAAGGGAACAAGTTCAGTCTCAAATCAGCAAGACTCAGTGGGTCCAAGGGGATGCTCTGCAGCAGGCGTCATTCTTTCAGGAAATATTTATCTGATCTAAGTTTTCTGGTTTTGAAATTTCAGAATCAGTGTGTTCCTAAGAACCGTTTTGGTTGCCATTAATTGGCAATTTCTGGGAGAGTAATATTTCATTGCAAATCTGAGGGGCAAGCTGGAGGGATGGAGGGCTGGCTCCTGCCAGCGTTCCTGCTTCCCACCAGCTTTTTCCTGATAACATCGTTTTGATCGGGAGTGGACGAGGTTTCCACGTAGAGAGGGGGTCAGGAGGTGAGCATGACCTTGGCACTGAGCAGCCTCAAACCCACTCCAGCAGGCTTCGTGCTGGGATGCTGGGATCCTCCGGAGCACCTCCTCTCAGCGCCGAGAACAAAGTCCTGCCCTCCTCCGCAGGCAGGATGGCATCACGCGAACGAAGGCTGCAAACTCAATTAAACAAAGCATAAAGACAGCCAAATGCCTTCGTCTGCCCGGGCCAAGTCACTGGGCTGCTTTTAGGAACTGCTTTAAAGGCTGTAATCTACACCAAAGCCTTCGTTGATTCAAATGGGGCCAGAGCCAGGACCAGCTTTGGATGCTTTGCCGTGTTTTTAAGATTTTCCAGCGTTTGTAGTTACACACTCAAGGGGCTGGAGGCTGGGCCCACAGGGAAATTTTCCAGATGCTCAACACACACACACACACACAGCGTGGGTACCAGCCTGGTGGGCCCGCCTTGCCAGGAACCTGGGAAACAAAGATCTCACAGGCTGTAAACCACCAGTTTTTTAGAGCTCTAGCAAGTCTGCTGAACATCCCGGACCTGAGGCTTTTGGTGCTTTGAGGGTGAATGTTTGTGAAAGAGCACTCGTGCTGTTGTCCCTGTGATGCTGCGTTGCTTTCCTGGGCTTCTGCTGGAGGTAATTGGTTTGAAAAGTGTGTGGCTTCACAGGGGGGGACACTGGGGAAGAATCTGAGTGGTCAAACTTTTTAACAGTCCAAGCAATAGTGAACCCTTTTAGCAAGAGAGAGTCACGTACACAAGAATTGCTGCTGGAGGCGCTTCTGGGGGTCTCCAGCCCAACCTTCTGTGCAGAGGGAGGTCACCAGGGTGGTGGCAATGTTGAGGGCATATCGGGAACAGCTTCCCTTTCTCATCTGGATATTCCTTGCTATGGTATTCTCAGTGCTTACATTGGAGGAGGGCATCCCAAATTCAGACCCGTTCTGCAGGGGGGGCTGAAAGCCTGGATGCTTAAATGGCAGGTGGGAGCTTCACCTGGAGAAGCAAAAAGTGGGGAAGGTTTTAACCAAAGAAGTCAGTTTTCCGTCCGATACCCACATGCATTTGGACTCTGGGCTGGGTAAGAGCATGAAGAACTGGGGCTTTGAGGTCAGTGATGGGACCTGGCTTGGGGACAGCGGGACCCCGTTGCACAGTGACAGCCACCTGCTGGGGACCGTGTGGGACTGGGATGCCCTGTGGCAAGCAGGGAGGGCTGACTGGGGCTGGGTGTCCCTTGGGTGAGGTACTGGCGCAAGACATCCAGGTCCGTGGGGAAATGCAGTGAGTTGTCCTGGCTTTCCACCCTGCCCATGCTTGAGAAGCAGAGGTCATCTAAGCCCTGCGTGCCTAATGTGCTCCTGCCATTTCAGGCACACTGGGTTTTGGGTGCTGCTGGAGCCTGGATCCCAGCCTAGATGCCTCCAGGCCCTGTGGCTTCAAGGTCAAGGAATCCTTTGCTGTATGACAGCACCATCTTTGCTTCTGCACAGCATCACCCTTTTGGTCTGGCTGGAGCGAGCTGCTGGTGTTATGCAGGGCTTGAAGTGCAGGAGGAGCTCTGGGACCTCTGGGGAGCCCTGTACTGAGGGGTGTCCTGCTCTGGGGGATGCTCTGGTCCCACAGGGGATCCTGTTCCCCACGTAGTTCTCATGTGTTGGAGCTCCTTGGGTCACGCAGTGAGGCTGAGTTCCTGGGTGAAGGTAGTGGGAGAGAAACTTGCCCACTTAACCCTCGGTTTTCCAGATCTCTCTCCCCGTTTGCAGGGCAGTTGCAGGCATCCCCTGCCAGATGCTCTGTCAGCAACTTTCTCCCCCACATCTCCCCGTTTACTGCCCCGTCCCGTGGCCTCTGGACTAGCTGATGCCTTGCAGCATCACGGTGCATTTCCCTGCCACTCTGTCTTCAGGCAGGGTCATGCAGTTAATCCTGACCCCGGATCACAGCCGCTTCTGCATGTGGGTAATTGAAAATGCCAGAATTCCCTGCTGACTCTCCTGTAATAAAAGCAGTTCCCGCCGTCCGGTAACCTGATGCTCCGGGGACCAGGATCTGTCAGGAGGGCTCTGAGGAGATGCTGGAAAACTCCCAGCTGTTCTTTTTTTTTTTTTTTTTCTTTTCTTTTTTTTTCCTTTTTTTTTTCTTTTTTCCCCCCTGGGTAATTTCAGTGTTGCTGGGGAGACGCCACGGGCCGGGTTGGCTTTGCTCTCTCTCTGTCAAGAGTGTTTTCCAGAGCAAATGTTGACTTTGTCTGACATGACATGGGTTAGTGGTATTAAAGTGATCAGAGATAGAGGTTTTGCTGCCCGTAACCTGACTCTTCCAGCTAAGCCAGCAGAGGAATGGAGACACTTTGATTATACTGGGATCTCAATAGCCCTGACCCGCTGGCAGGCAGGGAGGGAAAAGCTGAGCCTGGTGGGGCTGGCAGGTGAAGGAGGCGGGGGGCTAACTGCAAAACAGGGGGCAGATTGCAATCGGGGAGCGTTTCAAATTAGTATAAAGACCATGAAAGAGAAGCTGTGGAGAGATCCTGGTGTCCCCCAGCAGGCGGTCCAGAGGCTGGAGCCACACAGTCCTACTGAACATTCCCATCAGATGACCAGGGAGCAGGACAGGAGATGCTGCCTGGGGAGTCTGAGACCCTGGGCTCCCCCTGTAGTGTTGCTCTGGCTGCTGGTGGTGTCTCGTCCGATTTTATTCCCTTTACAGCAGCAATCCAGCTTCCCAGCCTGTGCAGTGTGACCTTCCACGGCTTCACAGCAGCACCAGGGCTCTAGAGGCTCTGAAGTGGCCCTGAAGTGCTGTGGACATCATCTGGTGTAGCTGGAGATGGGCTTGTTCCACAGCATCATGTCACTGAGTCAGACCTACAAAAAAACGGTGGCAGCAGCCACTGGCAGTTGTGGTGGCCCAAGAGTCAGGACCTGACGCAGAAAACAGGCTGGTGCTATCAAAGCCTGGTAGAAACAGGATGCTTGTAGCCCTGATGGGTCCTTTGGGATGGGATGAAGCAGCATGCATGAGGGACCAGACTGTCATAGGGTTATGTTGCTCAGCATCTACAAGGAAGATGCTTCCTTGTTCTCCTCTTGTGTGTCCCCACACACTCATGTCTTTATTTGTGGTCTTTGTGTGCTGAAAAGGTAGGGGTGGGACAGGAGGGAGGCGACTCTTGGTAATATTGAAAAAGCAGGGCTGGGAGAAAGGTGACAGCCCCCAGATAGACGCTTTTGCTGTCTGAATAAAAGCAGCAGCTGCCCCAGCAGATGTCCTGAGGACTCCTGGTCATCTTGGGCCAGGCTGAGAAAACCTGGTGTCATGGGGATGGGTTGGAGGAAGAAGCACATGAGCTTCCTGAGGAAGCCTCTGAACAGCACAACTCAGAGGTGTAAAACCACCGAGGAAGATGGGCCTATTTATTTCTCGTTCACCTAATACAATTCTTCATTGTGTGATGCCCCCCTACTGCGTTTTGTCAGTTTTTTTCATAATGAATTGCCCTAAGCTTCACATAACAGTTTCACCAATTACACTAATTTGGGATGCGTCTCGGATCTCTCACCCCGCTTCCAGCAGGACACAGGGGGGTTATAGGGAACGCAGACACAGACTGGGTCTGGAGGCGTTTGTTCTGACCCTGCATCAGCCAGGAGTGAAGGAAGCAGCAGTTCTCTCCTCCCTTCCCTGAGCTGGGGGGGGAAACAGTTAAAAAAAGATGGTGAAGGTGCAGAATGGAGAGGGAACAGCAGCTCTGAGGACTGGGCTGAGTCAGAGGGGTGTTGTGGGGGACACACTCGGAGGAATATCAAACCTGAGCGAGGAGGAGGATGCTGTCTCTGTAATTACGAGGGATGGGTACGGGCTACTGAGAGCAGTTGGGAGGTTTCTGTTTGAAAAAGAGGTTAACAAAAAATTGCAAAAGGTTCAGAAGTCATCAGGTTGAAATGTGGGCTGATGAGTCTGTGAAGCACTCAAGAAGCTCGGTCAACTTAGTTAATAGAAAAAGAAGACAAAAGGATTTTCGTGATCTTTCAGTTCTTCCATGAGGACAGGATTCTGTTTCTAGACTCATCCTTCATTTAGCTAGCAAAACCAGAAAGGTTCCAGCAGTTGGAAGCTGAAGTCCATAAATTTCAACCTGAAAATAATACGTGCATTTTAGAACAGAGCAAGTAACCACGAGGAAAACCTCCCCAGAGGCATGGTGGGCTCATCATAATTCGAAGTCCTTGGAGAAGATGGGATGTCTTTCTATAACATATGCAGGAGGGTCAACCACAAGCGTTTCAGCTGTATTTAACTTGCTGCCTGGGTTCTGTTGCCAGTGCAGATGTTCAGGCCTGGGTGTTGCTGTAGCTTTTCCCAATTTTCGGCAAAGTTGACATGTTCTTGTGCTGTCTTGTCAAGCCACCCTGGATTTTGCAGTCAGCGTGACCTTCTTTCAGGTATTGCTGCAATTAGAAAGCACCTGTTTCTGCTGGAAAACTCAGATTTCTTTCCTTCTTGTCTTCTTCCCGTAATCTTTTTTTTTGTTGTTGTTTTGAGCAGGCAAGCCAAAAAGAAGGAACTATTTGGTGTGGAAATAAAATACTGGCTATAACAAGCCTTAGGCTTAGCAATGCTACCAACATGCCCCTTAGTCCGTACCTGAGATCGAACAAATCTTTAGTTAAAAGAATCCAAAGCCTCTCGTGGAGGGTTCAGCAACAGTTAAGCTGCCTCTGCTGCGATGGATTTATGCCACCTGGGGTCTCAGTTTTTCTTAGCAGAGGTTGCTTAACCCTGAGGGTGGTGGGCACGGAGCTCCCCGGTTCCTTGCCCACAGAGGTATTAATTAGCCTGCACGTCACAGCATCCTCACAGAGCAGCTCCCTCGGAGGAGGGAAAACTGGACGTGCTTTCAGGCAAGGATGTAAGCAGGTTAAAATAGGATCCCTTTCCTGAACAAATGGTCATTTCTTAATTATCTGGAAGTACATGCTGAGCACTGAGGAGCTGCTGCCTCTTGGCCTCAGGAGCAGCTGCATGCCTGGTGCAGAGCTGCGAGGGGCTCTGCCCCGCTGACCCTCCGCAGGGGCTGGCACGGACACTTTGTCCAGGTTCACATCTGCTGATCCCTGTTGGGGATTGTTAGCAAAAGTTTGGGTTTTTTTTCTTCTTGTGTTTTTTGGTTGTTTTTTTTTCCTTTTTATTTTTCCCTTTTTTTTCTTTAGAACACATGCCTTTTGTAATCCTGAATGTACCTCAGCTAGAGTGGCCAGGAAGGCAGGACATGGTGGGGCTCGTTTACAGTGCTGTGGCAGGGAAATATTGTGCTTTATGACCAAAAAATATATTTTTTGAGCTAATAAACAAAGACTAAAAGATACTAGTACAGAGAGGCTGCTAACTAGGCAAGCCCCATCCTTGGAAGCTTAAAGACTCTGCTAATAAACCTCCACCTTCCCTGATGTGGCGTCAGGACCGTTGTGTAGCAGAGGGTTGGACCAGAGACTCCAGGGGTCCCATCCCACCAGTACTTCTGGGATCTGGTGCTCCTGGGAACTGAAGGGTACAGTGGGAGAAGGGGGCGTCAATGCACAGGTGAATGCCTCCCCCATCAGCCCTCATGGCTCCACTCTGTGCTCGGTGTGGAGGCACCTGAGCCTCTCGGTTCATCCCATTCCCCAGCACAGTCCAGAATAGGATAAGATAGGGTAGGATAGGATGGGATAGGATAGGATAGGATAGAATAGAATAGAATAGAATAGAATAGAATAGAATAGAATAGAATAGAATAGAATAGAATAGAATAGAATAGAATAGAATAGAATAGAATAGAGAATAAAGTAAGAATAGAATGGTATAGAGTATTAAGTAAGAATAGAATAGAATGGAAGAACAGAACAGAATAGAATGGAATGGAATGGAATAGAATGGAATAGAATAGAATAGAATAGAATGGAATAGAATGGAATAGAATGGAATGGAATAGAATGGAATAGAAAGGAATAGAGAATAGAGTAAGAATAGAGTAGAGTAAGAATAGAATAGAACAGAACAGAATAGAATAGAATAGAATAGAAATTTCAGTTGGGAGGGACCTGCAATGATCATCTAGTCCAACTGCTTCAGCTAGACATGGATAATGCACCCAAGCTGATTACCCAGCCCAGAAACACTGACCTGGGAGGTGCTGGAGCACCATGGTGCCTGGGTTACGCCTGTCTGGCCAGTAGACTTAGTCCACACCATGGCTCTGGTACAAAGCACGGCCAGAAGAGGACAGGATGCCTGTCCTTGCCTGTTACCTTTTTGCTGGATCAGACCATTCGTTGAGGTTGTCTGTTGACGGTCTCCACCTTGACATCAGAAAGACCAACCTTGGGGGAGGCTGAAGTATTGTCCTCGGTGCTGGGGAAGGTCAACTGCTCAACAGGCTGAGCAGCCTTGTGGCTCTGGACCCTCTCTTGCCAAACTCTTGTTGTGACTCTACGTTTCCATCCCAGTAGGTGTCTGGGTTTTCCTGGGAGGCAGTCAGTCAAGTGGGATGTAAGATCCCAAACTTTCCATGGAAAGCACCTGAATATGCTGTGCGGTGTGAGTTGAGACCTTCTAGGCTGGACATGTCCACCTTGTGGCATCAAGCCAGCATGGTTTGTGAGAACACTGCTGGTTTAGCTGTCATTAGAGCCTTGGCAAAACTCGGTGGTTTTACCTGTGTGCCCTTCAGGGATATTATGGGTATGCAGTTCTGCTGGCCAGACCTGAGGGTGGCATATGTCTTAAGCCCCATCCTTCCCTAGTGTTTCCACTAGCTGAGCTCAGGCAGCCTCTTGCACCCTGTGTGGGCCACAGAAAAGCCAGAGAAGAGCAGCTGACATCCCCAGGGATTTATCCTGCAGAGCTGCCCCTGTGCCAGGGAAGCCTGCTCAGCTCCTGGTGGATTAAGGTAAACTGCCGAAGGGCCAAGCCACGGATCTGGCTGTGATCAGCGCTGGGTGGCCGTGTGGAGGCTTGGGGTGATGATGGAGGAAGTATCCCTCGCATCCCACCAGTGCTTCTGCCCCGGAGGGGTCATCACGTGGGACACGGCGGCTGCCTCCCCTCCCCGTGTGCTACAGGTTTTGCTGCAGCAGGGGACAGGTCATCTGCCTTTTTACCTTAGTGGATTTTCATTAAGCTTGTTTTACACTCCAGTGGTGGTTTTGGCTTGGTTTATTTCTCCAGCAATTTGGAGAAGCCACAGGGCTCCGCTGAGAGGAATCCGAAGAATTTGAGGCCGTCCCAGATAAAGAGGATCTAGAAAAGTGCCTTTCAAGGCCTCAGATGATTCATTTTGCCTCCAAGTGATGTGAGGCTCAAGGGTTTCAGTCATGAAAAGTAAGTTCCCATCTGCTGTGGAAATGAAGCTCTGTTTTAATTATCGCATTGTCGCTGCACCTGTACACCTGGAGACACCATCAGGATAAACCTCCCTCCTGGAAACGGTCACTAAATCCGTGAGAATTGCCCGATGGCACAAATCGCCTGGTGCTAAAGACCGTTTCCACCGTTGGAAACGGCCTCTAAAGCTCTGTTTCTTTTGTCCTACGGGAACAAAGAGGAGTCAGGGTTTGTGGAAGAAGGTGACTGATTCCACAGGGCCAGGTTAAATGCTGCTGCTGAATCTTGGTGTCTGCAGCCCAGCTGTGCTCTAGCCGGTCCTAGGAAGGGCTTGGCACAAAGCAGGCTGGAAAAAACAAAGGCTTTTCTATTATTTTGGTCCTTTTTGCAGTTTTTTAAATCTTCTCTTTGAACTACTCAGAAACCCAACAGAGGGAACCTATGTATAGTTTGTTCAGAAGCAACAGTTCAGGCAAGTCAGCTTAGATATTTTGAGACTCTTACCATCTTTGCTCAGCTGAGTTCATCACGTGTCAGAAAGTGTATCTCTCTCACGGTCTTTTCTGTTGTATTTGTCACTTCACCATGTCCTGTGGCAGAAAAAGCTCTTTCTGCATCATAGTTCAGGCTGGTCACAAAGTGCTTGATGCTTCTGTCAGAGCCGGAGCACACCTTGTGATGAGAGTAGCACCAGGCAGTGCTATCCCAAATGGGATGCTCTTTGTTCACTTCAACTGTTTTCATCTCCTTCCTTTTTATTACATTACCTGCATTAAATACTGCTGGGGGGCTGAACTCCTTAGCACAGTCTCTGCCACTGAAAGTGCTCAGTGAAATTTGGGAAAACAGGCAGGGAGTGAAATTGAGACAGGATGGCTATCCTCATTTTCCAGGTAGAACATGGCAGTGCAGAGGGATAATGTGGATTTGTACAAGGTCTCCCATGTGGATGTGGGGCCAGAGCAAACTGAAACCAGGACCTTCCAGCTTTGGAAGTGGTGAAGAGTCAGAAGCTTATAGGTCTTCACTAGCTTTGACACTGACCAGGAAGGAACCATTTGCTCCAGGGTAAGAGCTGCCTGATCCCAGCTGCCGGAGTGTTTGTGTCACTGGCTGGCTAGAAGCTTTTCCCTCTGACTGGGCTTGAGAAAGTCACTCTGAGGTTTGGCTGATTCCACTAAACCAGTTTCAAACTCAAGACACCCAGTCCCAGCCCATTCCTGATGGATGGAACTGGGAGCCTCTCACCTGTGGTGAAGATGTGTGACCAGGACCATGTTTCGTGGCATTGCTGGGTATTGTGCTCCCTTGGCATGAGTGCAGGCAAAAAACTCATGAGGCCACACCTGGGGTAGCGTGTCCACTGTGGGGCTCCCCAGTACTCCAGAGGCATCAACAAACTGGAGCAGGTCCAGGAGGAGGATCACTGGGATGGGCTGGGGGGTGTAGCACGAGGCGTGAGGGTTAACAGAGCTGGGTTTGGCCAGCCTGGAGAGGAGGAGGCTGAGGGGCACCTCGCTACAGTCTTCCACTTCAAAGGGGAGTTTGGAGAGAAGACAGAGCTGGAAAGATGCACAGTGAGGGGACAGGAGTAACGGGCACAAGGGATAATGAGGGAGGTTCCAATGGGATGTAAGGAAAAGCTGCTTCCTCAGGAGAGCGAGGCAGCTGAGGACTGGTACCCGGAGAGCCCGTGGGATCCCCATCCTTGGGCATACTCAGATCTCAACTCAACGCAGTCCTGAGCAAAACGATCTGACTTGGAAATTACTTTGCAAGCCAGTTGGACTGGAAACCTCCAGAGGTCACTTCTGACCTAAATCTTCCTGTGATTTTATTATTGTGCATTTCCCTGACATCTGTGATAACAAGAGTGGTTACTGAGGAGATGCGATGGTGGAGGTTCCTGCCTATCCAGAGCCACTCCTTTGCCCCAGGTGTAGGAAAAGTGCTGAAATTGCTGTAGTCGTTCATCTCACCTGCCTCCTCCCCATTAGGCTCGTTAAGGCTCGTTAGAGGAGCCCCACCTCATCCATTTGCTGTTTTTTTCTGAGCCAGACAGGGCAGGTTCACCAAGTCCACAGCTGCCTGGGCTGTGGCTGGGCACAATTGATTTATACACCAGCGAGGTGCCCTAGCTGTTATCTTTTGTAGTTTCCTGGGCATGGTCTGGAGAAGCAGGAGATGCCCTGTGGAAGCCATGAGCTCCCAGGCTGGTGTGCAGAGGTGGAAGAAGAGCATCTCAGAGAACCTCAGCCCTACCTGGAGAGAGCTGAATCTGAGGAGCTTCTCCAGCTGCAAGACCAACCATTGAACCTGTGTCTAAAGCCTGGGACGGTGCCATATCCCAGATCTGGGGGGGGGACAGCTGTGGGTGAATGTGGTCTGTGTCCTGGAATAGCTGGGATCAGTTCCCAGCGTGTGTGCAGCTCAGGTGTGTCAGGGTTGTGTACTCGACTCTGTCCAGTCCTAATCCCTGTTGCAGGGTGACCTGGAGCTTGGTGAAATGTTCCTTCCAAGCCCTTTCTCCGCAGAGAGAGATGTGTTTGTCTTGGAGATAGCAGATGTCCTACGAAATCTGTATCAACAAGGCAACGGCAAGCTCTGGCAAGAGCTGACAGGCTCCAGTAATGTTACCTGTGTTTTATCTTAACATCAGTGTGAGAAATCCCAGGAGTCTGTGAATATGGGCCCTGAAGTGGTGGGACTGGGACATTAAGGTGGGAGAGAGGCAGTGCTGTATGGCACAGAGCAAGGGAAGGTCTGAGATGATACAGAGAGTTTCAGACTGGTGGGTGATGGGGCTTGGATTAGCCAGAAGTGGGCAGAGGGATTGGCATTTGGGAGGAGGTGAGGCTTTGGTCTCAAGATCTAGAATCATGGGATGGTTTGGGTCAGCAGGGACCGTTAAAGATTATCTAGTCCAACCCTATGTTGTGGACAGGGACATCTGTCACTAGATCTGGTTGCTCAAAGCCCCGTCCAGCCTGACCTTGGAACACTTCTGATGCTGGAAATTCTCTGCCCTCGTTCAGTTTTTTGGAAGTGCTGGACCATCCTAGAGATGGCCAACGCTTACTGAGCCTGGACCCACATTGCACCTTCCTTCAAGAGAGGGGGGACCCAAGGAGATGAAGGGTGCACCAGTGGGGTGGCAGGTTTTGCTTTACCCATACCCAGCCCCCTGCTCCTGTTGGCACACGTGTTGAACGTCCTGGGAGCTACAGCACTCTGGATCCAGGAACCCAGTGGTGAAGTGCAGGGACGCTGCATCAGAAAAAATAGCTTTTGTTGGTATGTTTTGGGAGGGGTGGCTCAGCTGTAAGTCATTACAGTTATATGCCAGGGCATGCTGCAGCCATGCTGGTCCAAGTAGCGCAGTCCTCCCCCTGCCCTGTCTGCCGTCCTCGGCTGGCGTGGTTTCTGTCGCTGCCCGTGATGCCAAGGGAAACCAGACTGGAGATGGGCGAGGGGAGCTTTGCTTTGTGCGCCGCTCCTCCGAGCTGTTTCTCAGAGCTGTCAAATGAGTTGTTCTTCTATGAAATATTGAAAGGGTTGGACCTGGTAAAAGCCCTTCTGAGCGCAAGCCTTTCTGCATCCATTTGTAACCAGGCCTGGCATGCAGGTGATGGGGAAGCTTTCTCGCTACCACTTTGCAGTCCTCTCCCACCCCTGAGGCTTCCCCTCTGCCCTGGAGCTGCTGAAGCGGTGCCTCTGCGCTGGCAGGCGTGCCAGGGCGCACGCTGTGCTGGGGTTAGCACTCTCCAAGGCTGGCTTGGTGCTGGGTGAGGTCTGGGATGACCGCCGGAGCGCCGTCCGTCCGTGGAGGCTGTGCCGGCAGCAGGCTGGGCAGGGACACGTGCTCACCCCATCTCGGATGCACTGAAGAGGAGGCAACAGGGACATGGGTGTGCATCAGCCCCTCCAGCAAGGGTGGGCAGCTGCAGGCTGATAGCTGCCATGCTGTGGCATCTCTGCCAGCAGTACCTGAGCCATTAAAAGAAGTCCAGGCTGCTTGTTCACCTGCCCTGGTGCACAGCCAGCAGGACCAGAGCTGGTCAGGGGTTCCCACGGAGGTGGCAGCTCCACGCTGTGCTCCCTGCCGCACGGGCTTGTTAGCACAGGTCCCTGGAGGACAGTTTTCCCACAGCGCGGCACCAGCCAAGGCTGCCCTGATCCTACCTGGCCATGCGTCAAGCCACGTAGGCGATGCAGGGCTGTGCAGGGGGTGGACAGCTGGCTTGGATGGCTGAGGAGCTGCTGGAAGGTCCCATTGTGCTCAGTGGGACAAGTGGCGTCTGTGGGTGTGCTATTTCCAGGGCACTGCGACGAGGCGGGCGACTCACCATTGTCAGCGTGTCAGGTCAGGTTTGCCTTGCATGCTCAGGCTGCTGTACGCACCTCCCTTGATTGGCATGTGCAACTTGCAGACCCAGCACACTGAGGCGGAGAGGAGCTGCTCGCTTCCTGCATCTGCCTGTGCCTTGCAAAGCTTCTCTAGGCAAATGTAAAAATCTAAACCCCCCCCATTTCCCGGTGGCAAGCAGGGAGGATTGCATGTTGCTGGGCTGGTAGTACTTTTTCCAGGGGAACAAGGTTGTGTTTGCTCCAGCCCTGAGCTCGTTTTGCCTGGGAACAATCTGTTTTCCTGCCCGAGATGCTGTCCTACGTGTTTTATAATTACAAACTCTTAATGAGCAGTGGAAACATTTTGTTCTCCTTTAACTGCTCCCTACAAACAGCAAAAGCCGGGATCTCCTGACCCCTGGACAGCCCTGCCACTGCTGGAAGCAAATTCAGTAGCTCCAAACAGCAATAATACACAATAAAAACCAGGGGATGCAGGTCCTGCCCATGCAGGCATCTGACTGAGGCCTCTCTCTTGCTCTCTCTTCCAGCTCCTTCAGCTGTGTCCATCATGCACCAGGTCAGCCGCACTGTGGACAGCATTACCCTCTCATGGTCTCAGCCTGACCAACCCAACGGAGTCATCCTGGATTATGAGCTGCAATATTATGAGAAGGTACCGCAGGACCTTGGCAGGGTTCACCCCTAGGTGTCTGGGAGAGGAGGTGGTGTAAGGCATCGCCTAAGGGCGTAACACCGGGCTACGGCAGTTGGTTGATCCGTAGGTTATGTCTCTTGCTGCGGGTGGCAGTGACTGGAACCCTTTGGAGTCCAGCGGTGGTTCCAGTGACCGTGCTGCGAGTGTGGAAGATCTACTGGTCTTTCAGGAGGAGCTTCTCCCTTCACCTCTCCAGCCCCTGTGGCAGGTGGACCCATTGCAGGGAGAGCTGGGTAGCCAGGGCCCAGGGTCTAATTTGTCCCTTTTTGCCACTGAGGCATTAGTGGGGAATGGGGATGGTAGGGAGCGTCTGGATCCCATCCAGCATCCCAGGCTGGACCACACCAGCTGAGTGTCTGGTCTTGGAAGTTTGATATAATGCTCTCCATCGGTGCTTTTACACCAAAGAGGAGTTGGGCATCTCTGTGCAGCAGCCTGTAGCCGGGTGTTGTACCAGGGAGAAGCTGTCCCATACTCCCATGGAGGGTACCTACTGCCCCACAGAGTCAGGGGAGGCTGACACGGAGGGGTCCCACAACTCGGGGGACATGAGGAACATGCCCCTTCCACCTCCCCCCTGCCCCGGCAAGCAGAGGGAGTGCAGGCCAGGGCTGGGCCAGGGTGTCCATCCCATGGGGCTGGAATTGTGTGGCTGCTGAGGGACCTGAAGACCACGCTGATGTCAACCAGGACTTGCCAAGCTCTGGCTGCCTGGTGAACTTCATCCGTGCTACCTGGGGGAGGTGGGGAGCAGGAGATTTCTCCTTCCAGAAATCTGCCCCCTTAACACAAGAGCTTATAAACTATACATTAAAAATTGCAAACTAACTAATTAAAAAGCTTTACGATTAAATGGAACTGAAAATATTTTTCCCAGCAGTTGCCGGAAGAAATTATTAATCCCCCCACCACTGCCTGCCTGTGACCTATTTTCTCATCACCAAGAGCCTGAGGGAGAACAGGGAAGGGGGGGGAGCTTCTTTGTAAGCTGTTAAATAGGTCCTGACCTATATTGCATAAATCACAGCCATTTATTTGACCCTTGGAAATGATCCCAGAATACGTGGCAAGATGGATGAGTAGGACAAGGGAGATCTGGAAAGCAAAGAGGGGTCCTTTCCCTGGGTGCCCTCAGCATAGAGGGAGAAGATCTCGGGGAGCTCAGAGGATTCTCCTCTTTCTTTCTCTTAATCTCTCCCCCTCTTTGTTTTGTTCCCCTCCCCTCTGTTTTCGGGGGGGGGGTGGGGGTGGCGCTGCAAATAAAATGGGAGTTTTTGTCTAAAGGGGAAGCTGCTCTTCATGGCTGCTCTTTGCAGTCGACCTGGAGGTGAGCGTCTGCTTGCCCCGTTGGTTGTCAGAGCGTAGGACACAGCCCGTCCCTGGTGATGGGGACAGGTGGTCCACAGCATGCTCAGGGAACGGTGCGGTACCAGCCCTGACGGGGAGCGCAGCGCAAGCAGCCCCACGTGCTCGTGCTGAGGCTGTTCTGTCCCGGTATTTCATAGAATCACAGAATGGGTTGGGTAGGACCCCTAAAGGCCATCTGGTCCACCCCCCCTGCCATCAGCGGGGACATTTTCTACTCAGGCAGGTCACTCAGAGCCCCGTCCAGCCTGGCCGTGAGTGTTCTCAGGGATGGGGCATCCACCACCTCTCCAGGCAACCTGTGCCAGTGTTCCACCACCCTTGCCTTAAAGAATTTCTCCCTTATATCTAGTCTGAATCTACTCTCCTTCAGTTGAAAACCATTACCCCTTGTCCTATCGCTACAGGTCCTACTAGAAGTCTGTCCCCATCTTTCTTATAAGCCCCCTTTAAGTATTGAAAAGAGTGATAAGGTCTCCCTGAGCCTGCTCTTCTCCAGGCTGAGGAACCCCAGCTCTCAGCCTGTCCTCATAGGAGAGGGGCTCCAGCCCTCGGATCATTTCTGTGGCTTCCTCTGGACCCGCTCCAACAGGTCCGTGTCTTCCCTTCCCTGAGGTGCTAGGACTCCAGAGCTGGATGGGTTCAGGGGGTTCTCACAAGAGCGGAGCAGAGGGGCAGAATCCTTTGAACCTCTCGGGATACTTTTTTGCTGGTGCTCTGGCTGAAGGAGAAAGGCATGTCTTTATCTCTCCCCCCAACCCAACGTGTACATCGTTCCCAGAAAGGGCTCACTGGGTCACAGCTCGGTCCCACAGCAAGCAAACCTCAGAAGATCTGAAAACAGGTTAAAAAAGAAGGGGAATAAGCTCACTCAAGGTCTGATCCATCCCTAGTCATCACGAGCCAAGGTCTTTATATGCTGGATTTGGTCAGTAAAGAGCCTTCTGCGTTTTCAGTGATGCAATGACACTGTATCCTCTGGCTGCTTGGCAGAGCTGAGGCTCACGTTAGTCCAGTGCCGAGTTTTGCAACGGAAAGCTGTTTCCTTGATCCCTGGGAACAGTCCCAAAATGCACAGCTTGGGATATGCCATGCTCTTCCCCTGCTTCCCATCAATACTGCAATTTGGATGGGGTGTGAGACGCATCCCAGGTGTGTTCTCGCTCGGCTGCCAGGCTCTACAGAGGTGTTTTCCTTCCAAAAGGTTTCATTGCAAACTGTCCCATGTGCTTCTGAATGCTCAGAAAATCTCGCTCCAGCTAGTTAAGTTGTTTCCAGTGGATTTTTTTTTTCCCCAGTAGAAAATTATATTTTATTAGCATGAAAACAGGTCAAATGTAAGAATAGCAGCATATGCATCTTGTATAAAAAGTGTTTTGGCTCCTCATTTTGACTTGATTCTTTTCTACGTAAAGACATAAATTAAGTAAAAAAACATTGGGGTGTTTTAGCGTTAACAGAAAAGAGCTGTTCACAATACCTGAAACAAAGGGGTATTTTTGTTTCCATTTCACAGATTAATTGCCATTATTAGATGCTATTAAAAATGCCTCTACAGAGGCAACATTATGATTTTCTTTCACATGTAGTTAGAGCAAATCAGTGCAGATTGTTACACAAACACCGAATGAGGTGTCTGCTCTCTGTGGTCGTCTCCTTAAAGTATATATTTATTTTTTTTTTAACCTCCAAGAGGCACCTGCCAATGTTTGTCTTATTAAAAAAAGTGCGTGTTGTCTTCATTTAGAAAGGGCGTAGTAGTTTTTGTCCAATGTTGCCAAACTCATCCTGGAGTGTGGGAACTGGAGACCCACTGCAGTGTCAAACACTGCAAAGAATAATTAGCTCTCCTTGTTATGCAAAGTGATTGGGCTTAGGGTATGCATTAGGTTAGCCATTTGGTAATTGTTTGAAGACATTCAGCCCATCCCTTGTGCCCGGTTTGGTCAGCGATGCAAATATTTTAGGAGGCACGGGAGCCCTTTGATGTCTCCAAGGATGCTGGGGAAGGGGCATGGGTGGGCTGGAGGGTTGAAGGGTGGGGGGGAGGCACCTGTGGCAGCTGCTAGGGGAGGTGGGAGTGGGAGCAGAGCTGTTTGTAGCCTTCATGGTGCCCAGGAGCTTCTGGCAGGAGCCCAGCATTCCCAGGGCTGGGTGTCACCAGGGCTCATGGCCAGGGTGGCTGGAAGGCTCCCTGGCTGGCTCAGAGGACTTTTCTGGTCTCCAGCTTCAGTGTTGGACACCAGCATCCCCCCGAGCCTGCAGCCAAAGCTGCTGCCCCGTGTTTCCCACTTGTCCCCAGGATGGAGCAAGAGCTGGGGTGCCCCTTGGCCCTGTGCTGCCCACACCCTTGGAAGGGGGCTCTCTCTGGGGAAAACTGTGAGATCAAGAAGACGAAGAGGAAACCTTGTCTGGAAGCCCTGAGAGTTTCCCTGCGCTCCCAGTCGTGCCCAGGGGCCGCACTGGTTCTGTCTGGGGCTCAGTTTTCTTGTGAGAGGCATCCAGCCACTCTTACCACAACACACTTGATGCTGGGAGAGCAAATGCTATTGAGATCTCCCAAAGTGGCGTTCCCCATGAGAGTCTGGGGGTGCTGGGAGGGCAAACGCTGTTGAGATCTTCCCAAAGTGGTGTCCCCCATGAGAGTCTGGGAGCTGTGGGCCCCATGGATCCGCCACGGACCCTGTTATCACCTCTGAGCAGCCCTCCTAATGCACTTGATCCCATGGGGAGCAAAATTCAGATGTGTGTGATGGTTTGGCACTCAGCCTTGGACTAGCTTCGTACGTGTGGCTGTGTTTGCTTCAGGAACCACAGCAGATTGCCGCTGTGCAGACGCACAGAGGAGCTGTCTGCCAAATTAAGTCAGTTGACATTTTTCTTTGGCTTTTTTTTTTTTCTTTTGGCTGAGAAAACATGACTTTTTAGAAACAATTTTTGCAAATCCTTCAGGCTTTTCACAGACTATCTGTGTTTCCAGAAACTCTGTTGATCAGACTTTGGTTTCTGCTTAGATTTGACTCACGGGATGGGGAACCAGATGAGGACTCCAAATCATACCTATGAGGAAATAAGAAGCTTGTTATTTTGATTTAGGATTTTTAAACTCAAACCATAATCAGCAGGAAAAAAAAAAAACCAAACCAAAAAACCAAACACAAACCTCTGTGAAAAACAACAGCTTGGACTTGGACTTTAAATCACCTGGGATGCCCTGGACCTCCTGGAGAAGCCCAGAGGGGTGAAAGGGGAGAAGTGTTTGAAGGGATTGCACAGGTTGCTGGAGAGCTGCTGGCTGAGCAAGGTGCCAAGGGGAAAGAGGAGGTTTGATAAGGGGGGGGTGGGAGGTGTAAATGCTCTTTCCTTGCTGCCTGGGATTAAAGGAGAGCACAGCCATGAGCACACCTTCCTCACAGAGACAGACATCGATTTCCCCGGCTGTCCACCGTCCTGTAAGCATGCCCCTTGCATTCAATTAAGTCCTCCAGGAGCAGGTCTGAAGTTCCCTCAAACAGTTGGACAAATTATTTTAAACCAGCTGTGTTTTAGTGCCATCCGAGGGCCTGGGAGGATTCATCCAAGCCCTTGAGCACTAAAACTAAATATTTCCTGACCTGTTTCTCTCCTAGCCTGCCTGGGAAAGGGAGTTCTCAGGTCTGATCAGACAGATGAGGCAATCCATTTTCTGTGTGCTCCTCTTCCCTTGATCTTTCTTGTTTGTGTATCTGCACTTGAGCTTTTCCTTGTCATCAGCCTTAATTCCCAAACAACCCAGCAATACCCAGGCACCTTCAGCGCCAGGTCCAGATGGATAAAACTGTTGTTGCATTTTTTTAGGAGACTGTTCCTGAAGGCTGTTAATAGGGGAGGTCTCCCAGGGGGTTGCAGAGCTGCTCTGCATTACCCTGCAGAGCCATGTGCCATCAGCATTTCCAAGCCTCCAAGTTTGACTGCACACTTGGAGAAACACATTCGTGCCAGACCGCTCTCTTACCAGCCGTCCACCCCACCCCACTGCTCAATCAAAAGCTGAACACAAGAAGAAATTAACTCCGTTAATGTTGTTTTTCAGCTGCTTCGCAGCTGTGAGGCAAATAGTCTACAGAAACCCGGGTCATGAATATAATCCAGCTCACAAATGCCAGTGCACTTGCAATTCTGCTTCGGTGTGATGAATAATTGGGAAAGCACCGGGCTGTCCCGGGGACATGAGGAGAATGTTGGCTCAGTGTGGGCTGCTGTCTGGAGCACCGTAGTGAATGACTGGTCTTTGTGGACCTCGTAACCTTGCTGGAACCACAGTTTCTGGCTCTGCAGGAGCTCCTCTGAGTGAAGGCACCAGTGCTGCTCTTGGAAGTGAATGAACATGAAAGCAAAGTCACCAGATGGCTAGCGATGTGGACAGTGGAAGAGAGGAGACCAGCGGTCCCCAGAAGCAAACCGCATCATTTATGGGTGGGCAGGATAACCTCTGGACTCATCCTGTGCCCCAGCAGCTGAGGCAAAGGGTGTGCAAAGCTGAGTGCGGACCCTCCGTTGACTCCTGCGTCGCTGTTGCCTGCAGGTAGCCAAAGCAGCCCAAGAGAGCAGCAGCCTGGGTGACTTGCACCATCACGTGGGGAAACCTGGGTTCATCGTGAGTTGGGACCTTCTGCCTGACCACCCCTTCGATACCCTCTGTCCTCCAGCGCTCCCCTGCAGAACAAGTCGGTGGGCAGGAGCAGATGCTGTGCTCCTCACTGGGAGTTTCGCTCTGACCTCCTGTTAGCACGGGACAAGAAATCCCTCCGTGTCGTCCCCCCCCGCCCCCAGTGGGGTTTCACAGCCAGTCCCTTGATCACACCCTCAGTCCCACTTAACGGGATGGCACAGACGATGTGCCTGACGTCTTCCTGGCAGTCCCTGCCTGCTTCTTACGAGGTTCTCTCCCCTGGCTGGTGACTTCGTGTCGGGTAGGAGTTCTGGGGTTTGCTGAGCCCTTTGCAGTGACTTGAAGGTAGCAGATCTCAGCGACTGGCTGGTAAACTGGCCAGTTCAGATTCTGAGCCGTCAGCTGCTGATCTCTTCTAACTGGTGATCCTGCCAAGGCAGCCCGACCTGCCGCAGCAGAGGCGTTACCAGAAAGGGTGAGCGCTTGCAGCGTCGCTACAAATAGTTGATTCAGATATCGGTGCCTGCGCCTCCTTTTAGAGGGGTCGTACTCACAGTTTGGCTTTCCTAAGATTTCTCTGGGTTCCAGAATCATGGAGCTGTTTGCGTGTATTGCTGCTTTGCACTGGCTTTCAGGACTTCGTGGCTGCCAGGCAGCTGGCCACCTCGCCCTGACTGCACTCAGTCCCCTCTGCCATCCTCCCTGTTGACCTATTTCTCCATGTTCCTGGCACGGACAGGGACTGTCTGTCCTCCTGTGCAGTGGCTAGGACAAGGAGGTCCTGCCCACCCACTAGTGCTTCTGGATGCTCAGCTAAGGGCATAATTCCTCAGGGCAGTGATGGGTCCATCACCTACACAAGTGTAGTACCATCTATAGACCATGATGATATGATTGCTCGAATCTTCAGCTAGAAAAACTGCAGACAAGGGGCAGGACAAAAATTTGGCAGTAGTCTTATTGTCACTTTTAAATATGCTTTTTGGTTTCCCATGTTTGAAAACCTAGCCGTGGTCCCTGGTGAAGCAGGCCCTGTGGGGGCGGATGGTAGCGTTACTTCTCCTGAGGTCCAAAACCCTGTGTTCAAGGTGGCTTTATCTCCAGCACAGGTAAAGGGAGACAAGAGAGAGCAAATGGAGAGGGTGCTGAGGCTGGGTCGGGCACAGGAGGAAGGGGTGAGGAAGGAGGACAGTGCTGAGAGGAAGTGGGAACAGAAGAGGGAAGCAGTTCCCATCTCCATGGAGCCCAAGGCTTGGAGAAGCAACCCGAGTTTTCTAGCTAACCTTCATCAGAGCCTTTCTGTGAGGTGGTGGGTAGCCCAGGGATATCCATACTCATATTCTTGCTTCTGTTCATTCTTGCTTCATATTCTCCCTCCCCGTTTGTTCAGGCCCATGGTGGTCTCTCCACCCTTGGTACCCTGGTCTCCTGCGCTTCCTCCTTCTCAAAATGCCGTGCCTGATTCAGGATGTATTTTTCTGATGACAGATTTGTATTTTCTTGGCAGGATCTCAGTGAGTTAAATTCAACGACAGTGAAGAGCCCCACCAACACCGTGGCAGTGCAAAACCTCAAAGCTGGCACCATCTACGTCTTCCAGGTGCGGGCACGTACTGTGGCCGGGTATGGCCGGTATAGTGGCAAGATGTATTTCCAGACCATGACTGAAGGTGAGTCTTCAGCTGACTCTGCATAAAGGTGACACAGGGACTAGAAAGACTTGAACAAGATGGAGATGCACTGGCAGCAGTGCTGGTCCCCTTGCTGATAGACCCTTCAAGGGCACGTTGACAAGGCACAGGCATTTATTGGACCTGGGAAGACCTGGAGAGAGGTGTGGGCACTTGGTGGTCCATGCAGGGAATCACATAATCTTGGTCACTTTCTACCAAGCTTTTCTGGCATGGGAACGTGTTCACTCGGTTGGATTTTGAGGAAAGGAAGTTTATGATGTTCATGTGCACAGCTGCCGATGACAAAGGCAGACCTGGGTCTTTATTTTCTAAATTTGTGCTGCTAAATAAAACAGGCCAAGCAAGTTTTTTGGCCCTGAGGCCAAGAAGCAAGGCACAGCATGCATCCCTGGGACTAAACTTCCCACCCAAAAGCAGTAACTCCATCCAGCCGTCCTACTGGGCACATCCCATGTCACAGCCAGCCTGAGCCATGCACTGGCTGCCCCAGACCAAAACCACACCAGAAAGCTCATTGGCATAGCCCTGCCAACATGGGCACCGCTCATGACCATGCTCTGACCTTGGTGAACTTGGTCGTGTAGACCTGTCCTGTGCCGCACTAACCCGTGCCCTCTTCCTTGCATGCCAGCCGAGTACCAGACCAGTGTCCAGGAGAAACTGCCACTCATCATCGGCTCCTCCGCGGCAGGACTGGTGTTCCTCATTGCTGTAGTCGTCATCATTATTGTGTGCAACAGGTAGGTCTGTGTGTAGCTCACCCCGGGGCTGGGGGTGGTGGCTGGAGGCAGAGGGTGGCAGGGATACAGGAGGGGAGGACACAGGGTGGTGAAGGGGGAAACAGATGCCTGTGCAGTGCATCTCTCGGCCCCAGTGGACCCGTGACGGTGCTCAGGACTCCCTTTCTTTCCAGAAGACGGGGCTTTGAGCGTGCTGACTCTGAGTACACTGACAAGCTGCAGCACTATACCAGTGGCCACAGTACGTACCGCGGCCCCCCGCCAGGCCTGGGGGTCCGCTCTCTCTTCGGTTTGTGTTCCTGTTCACTCATTCCTTGCGGCGTGTGGGGAGGGCTCAGGCCACCTAGCTGGGCAGGCATGTGCATGGGTAGACAAGAAAACCTCCGTGCTGTCTAGGTCCCCCACCAGTCCCCCATCATCTAGATCCCTGCCCTGCCTTGTAGAGTCCATGCTCTCCAGACCTGCGTGCTGTCGGGTGCCAGCTGTGGGATGCAGTGAACACCTGTGCATGCTCTACAAACCCCTGTGATGTTCAACACCCACCCGCCCGCCCCCCAAGCCTCACCTTCTCCTGCAGTGCACCCCCTGCCACCACATTTGTCTTGCTACTCTGACTCCTAAGCTTTGCCCAGCTTTGGGCAGCAGTGAGATCCCTTTCCCAACCTCCTGCAGAGCACTGTCCTTCGGCAGGAGTTCACATACCTCATGATGCCTTTGCTAGAGCCCATCCCAGTGCTCCCACAATCCTGGTAGATATTATCTATCTATCTCGGTATATAATACAATACGTGACGTGCCCTGTCTTGCAGTCACCCTCGTTCCAACATCCCTGTGTACTGCAGGGTGCTCCCTCACACCCAGCATTCCTGCTCGCACCCTCGCTGCTCACCCTGCCTCACCCTGGTGCATCCTCCTTCCCCTCATTAACGCCGGGCTGCATGCCCTCTGAAATGCCCTTCTCCTCCTTCACTGGAGACCTGTCGCTGTAATCCTGCTTTGTTCAAACCTCCGTTGTTACTTTACCCCGTGTTATACTTGCAGCTTCAGGATTTCTATCCTTTTTATAACCTTGTTCCCGTACAGACCTGGAAAAACCTCGTAGTGTTTCAGCACAGGGACTCACTGTTGCTTCTGTATTTCCCTGGGAAGCATTTCCCAACAGGCAGAGCCCTGAACAGCAGCTCCGTGCCAGAGCAGCAGCGTGCTGGCTGCATAGCTAGAAATTACCCAGAAAAACGACACTCTTCAAGAAAGATTATGTAAATGCAGCTCTCAGTTGTTTGTCAGTCTGTGCCGCGTGTGTAAACATACGTTCACGCTTTCTCCTGGGGTGTGGTGCGTAACATGACAGCTTCAGGCTGGGCTGGCATTAATAGCTGTGTCTTCACAGGCTTGATGCCACCAGATGCAGATGAAGTGATCACGGGCCCGGGGTGCTTTGTAGCCACGTTGTCACTGTGCCAGTCCAAGGCACAGCCCCTGCGTGGTTCCCCAGCAGTGATTGCTGTGGAGAGGCTACAGCTCATGGTTAGCAACTTGCCGAGGTGCAGGGAGCTGGTGAGCATCACAGCAACTCCCCCGACTCCTACCAGCATCCTAGATGTAGAGATGGGAGTTGTGTCTCTGGGTCTGTCAGGCTCCTTATTTAGTGAGCTGTGAGATCTGCTCTCCAAATACCCCCAAAGCTGGAGCAAGCCAGAGGCCAGAAAAACGAATATAAAAAGGGGAGAACTGCATGGGCAGCAGCTAAGAGCTGACCCATGGTGTAGGTAGCACGTGACGTGGCATCAGCAGTCCAGCCTCACCAGGTCCCACGGCCATGGCCTGTCACAGCTATCCAACCTCACCAGGTCCCATGGCCATGGCCTTTTGCGGCTGTCCAACCTCACCAGGTCCCATTGCCTGTCGCAGCAGTCCAACCTTACCAGGTCCCATGGCCATGGCCTGTCACAGCAGTCCAGCTTCACCAGGTCCCATCGCCTGTCGCAGCAGTCCAACCTCACCAGGTCCCATGGCCATGACCTGTCATAGCAGTCCAACCTCACCAGGTCCCATGGCCTTCCACAGCTGTCCAACCTCACCAGGTCCCATGGCCATGGCCTGTCACAGCAGTCCAGCCTCACCAGGTCCCATGGCCATGGCCTTTTGCGGCTGTCCAACCTCACCAGGTCCCATTGCCTGTCGCAGCAGTCCAACCTCACCAGGTCCCATTGCCTGTCACAGCAGACCAACCTCACCAGGTCCCATGGCCATGACCTGTCATAGCAGTCCAACCTCACCAGGTCCCATGGCCTTCCACAGCTGTCCAACCTCACCAGGTCCCATGGCCATGGCCTGTCACAGCTATCCAACCTCACCAGGTCCCATGGCCATGGTCTTTCACAGCCGTCCAACCTCACCAGGTCCCATTGCCTGTCACAGCAGTCCAGCCTCACCAGGTCCCACTGCGTGTCACAGCAGTCCAACCTCACCAGGTCCCACTGCCTGTCACAGCAGTCCAACCTCACCAGGTCCCATGGCCGTTGCCTTTCACATGAGCGTATCGCTGTGCCTTCTGGTCTTCCTCGCAGGAGCAGCTTGGCTCCTGTGATTTCCCCAGTGACCCCTACAGTTTTCTTGGCCTTTGTTGAGGCTGCCAAGAGGGAACCCAGCCTCAGGCAGGGTTACCTGTCAGGAGAACAGGGGGCAGACTGAACAGTCTCTCCTGCTTGCACTGTCCCAGGGAAGGTCACAGATGCCCCTGTGAAGGAGTCAGTCTGCCTGGGTGGCTGTGTCAGTAATAGCAAGTGCCTGGAGCTGCCTCCCTGACAGAGCTCCGTGTGGAGAACCAGTGTAGCGTGTGCCTCAGTTTACATCCCAAGGCATCCCCTGACCATCTCCTGAGAGCTGAGCCCATGTTCCCTCCTCCACTTCCCCATGCCTCTGGTGGGATGGCGTGCGGGGCTATGCAGAGGGGCAGAGCTGCAGTCTCAACAAACGGCCCTTCACGGTGTCACAGCATGGTGAGCGTGGGGTGGCATCGCGCCGTCTCCCAAGAGCAAACGCTCCGCTTGCTTTTCCTCTGGATCTGCTGAAGCTGAATCCCGCGGCAGAGGGTGGGTGGGTCTCTGTGGTCACAGTTCGCAATCCTGGCTAACGATGTAGCCCTCCACTGCCCCAGCAATGGCTTGTGGGCCAATATTCGTTATAGCCCAGCTATAACAGTCCTGTGCAAACATGGCTCTGCATGTTCTTTCTCAGACTGCTTTGCTATGTCTGCTTCGTGCCCTTGATTACGCGACCTGCTGAGGTAAAGAAGACCCTCACACAAATAAGTTTCTCTTTTCCTTGATGCCAGCCATCGGTCATTCCATTTGCATCTCTCTGTCTGACCCTCTCCTTCACATTTATGCAGTGACTCCAGGGATGAAGATCTATATTGATCCCTTCACCTACGAAGATCCCAATGAAGCTGTCCGGGAATTTGCGAAAGAAATCGATATCTCTTGTGTCAAAATCGAGCAGGTGATCGGGGCAGGTAGGTGAACTGTGAATGTCTGGCTGGCCCTCGGCAGTGCTTTGTGCTTCTTTGTGGTCTCAGGCTCTGGTGAAGATCTAGCCTTACGCGTACTGGGAAGACCAGTGTCACCAGCTCCAGCCTGGGCTAGGAGGAGCAAGATGGTCCAGTGCTGGAGGAGCAAGTGCATCCAGTGCTGGAGACCTGAAGTTCCCTTCTGCTTATAGTCCCATGTCCAGTGCTTCTTACCGGTGATGAGTCCACCTGAAGGGAGGTCTTTGGTGCAGAGGGAGGGGGCACAGATCAGATGGGGGGTGGTCAGCTCGGGGGCGTGCAGGGTGGGCATGGCTGGAGCCCCTGGGAGCAGAGTCTCACGGGGAGAACTGACGAGCCCTATCCCTGTTTTCCTCTGTTCACAGGGGAGTTCGGTGAGGTGTGCAGTGGGCATCTCAAGCTTCCCGGCAAAAGAGAGATCTTCGTGGCCATCAAGACCCTGAAGTCTGGTTACACAGAGAAGCAGAGACGGGACTTCCTGAGCGAAGCCAGCATCATGGGACAGTTCGACCACCCCAACGTCATCCACCTGGAGGGGGTGGTGACCAAGAGTTCCCCAGTCATGATCATTACGGAGTTCATGGAGAATGGCTCACTGGACTCCTTCTTGCGGGTATGAGATCCCAGGATCATGCAGCTCGAGATTGTGTTGGGCCAGGGAAGGACTGGAGGGGAAGGTTCCCTTCTCATGCCAGTGTAACAGTGCCCTTCACTGCCCGGCATCGCCTGCCACTGGGGCAGCTGCTGCACGTCCCGGAGGTCTGTGTCTTGGGAACAGAGGTGGCACCAAGGCTGTCAGCTGTGATGTGTGTTGGGCTGTGCCTACCTGTAGGCATCCCCACATGTGCCTGTCCCCGCTCTGCCTCTCTGGACGTGGAGGGACAGTCTGGCATAGCTTTCCCACAGCGGGACTTCACCTCCAGCTGCTCTTGTCTAAATATTTACAGGTCGGAGGTTGAAATGGGTCCTTCACTGTGTTGAAGGGAGAGAACCTGCTTAAATAGGAGTAGATTGTCCCTTCCGACCCCTCCTGTGCCAGGTTGGGGATTGTTGGGATGACAGCAGCCATCGTGGTGAGGTCCACAGGCTGTGTGACGGTGACTGCCAGCCCCTGCAAGCTCCCCACTGCCCACCCTCTTGCTCTGAGAGGGAACTTGTGGTGTGGCTGTGTCTTGGCACATGATGTCAAAGGAGTCTACTAGCCCTTTGCCTGACCATGGCGGGCCGTGAATTTGCTCCTCTCATGTGGACTCTTTCCCTTCTCTTCCCCTCAGCAAAATGACGGGCAGTTCACGGTGATCCAGCTGGTGGGCATGTTGCGGGGCATCGCGGCAGGCATGAAGTACCTGGCCGATATGAACTACGTGCACCGGGACCTGGCTGCCCGCAACATCCTGGTGAACAGCAACCTGGTCTGCAAAGTGTCCGACTTCGGCCTCTCCCGTTTTCTGGAGGACGACACCTCTGATCCCACCTACACCAGTGCACTGGTAAAGCTGCTCATCCAGAGGGGGAGGGATGGGTGGTGAAGGATCCGAGATCCCCCCTGGACATGGGGAACACTTTTTCAGGGTGCTAACAATGGAAATGAGGTGCTGCTGGATGGGAAAGACCAATTAAATGAACGAAGAGAGGGGTTTTTTTGCAAGGTCCTGTCCAGTGGGCCAGTGGCTGTTGATGGGCCCTATGGACATCCCTGTGGATAACCGAACCTTCTTCCAACCACGTCTGCAAACACATACGTGTCCCTGATAAAGCCTTTAGTTGGAATGCTGCATTATACCCCCCCAGCATGGACCAGCTGGGGGTCCTCTGAGATGCTGCCCTTGCAGATTCGTTGCCAGGGCAGCAGGTCTGGGGTTTCTTTTTTTCACCATCCCTGTCCAATCTGCCCTGCTGTCTGGGAGGCTGTGATCCTTTTTCATGTCACGTCACAGGCTCAGCCCCAGCGACGATGGAGTGAAGAGTGGATGCGTGCTGGGCGAAACCCTGCAGTTCCAGATACTGATCTAGATAGTCTGTCGGAATTAGAGAAACATTCCCAGAAATGGTTTCCTGATCACAGAACAGCTTGACAGGATCCCCATGGTGCCAGTGACACAAGTCCCACCGAGGACTCGGGGCCTGGCTCAGGCTGCAGAACGTGCGCCAGGACCAAAGGATAATTTGAAGATTTTGTTGTTGTTCAGTGAGATTGCAGCCAGGACTTCTCGTAAATACCACTGTTCGCAAAGGCATACAGAAACCCTCTGCAGTGATGCTAGAGGATCGATGCCTGCATACAATGGCTGTGACAGGACATCTTGGAAATAAGTGTTGATAGAGCTGGGGCATGAGCTGTAGGAAACCATCTCTCCCAGATCTTTCCAAGCTGCCAGTGAAGAGATGTCTGGCATAGCTCTTAGTGAATTACCTAACAAACACCTAAAAATGTGCGCTTTCATTCTCATCTGAACTTGTGTAGCTTCAAACATCAACCTTTCAGTCTTATATAGTCATCCTATAGCTTTTAGAAACACTAGCAACATTCATTTTTCATGACATGATACTTACATGCAATTAACTCTCCCTTTGTTAAGCTAAATACGTGGGAGCTTCTGGTGTTTGCTGCTGTTTTCTATTCCTGTTACTGTGCCTGTAGCTTTTCTCTCTGTCATCTCTCATTTATTCTTCTTAAACTGTGGGCACTGTAGCAGGACACATATAATCTATAATGATAGAATATGTGCACCCACTATAACAAAGTACCTGGAGTAATGATGTCTTCCTCTTCAAAATGCACCATCCTCAAATGTCCCAAGATGCAGGAGTGTTTTTTATTCTAATTACACCAGAAACCTTGTGTTCATGGATGGGAACAGCCACAAGATACGGCTTGGGAGGTTCATGCTGGACCGAAGGAAAATCTCCTTCTCCAACAGGGTGGTGAAGCCCTGGCTCAGATCACCAGAGAGGTGGAAGGTCTGGCAGAAGTGAGTTCCCACAAGGATCCTCCAAACATACCCAGTCTGTAATTTCTACTTCAGGACTTCTTTTTTATCCACTTTTTCAATCCATTGCTTGTCAGGAGCTCTGTTAAGAGTATGCCTGATGGAGAGGCTGTCATGTTTGGTGTGGAGTACTTGGTCTCCCCCTCCTGTGGAAAACAAAATATTTTGTCTGAGGTTTGTGGCTGTGAGAAGATTAAGGAACATTATCTTGTTTTCATTATTCTAGCATGTGTAGGGTCTGAGTCCTAATAAGTCCTAGGAGACCCTTAATAAGACACGGTAATTATTCATTGACAAAGTATAATGTTCCGTAATCTTCTCACAGCCACAAAATGCAGGCACTTTTGCTTATTTTTCAGCACAGGGGAAGATTTTCCCTTCAGAAGGTCCCCTGAGTTGTGAATGCTTCGAGTACAAAGAGCCTGGTGGAAAATCAGGAGGCTGCAAGGGCTTAAGCAGACTGTGGCAGTCCCGGTGGCCCCGTGCTGGGTGCACCACTCCTGTCCCCTTCGGTGCAGAACTCCTCTGCGGGGGTAGAAAGTCATTCTGATTTCTCCAGAGCTGCTCTTGCCCAGCAGGATGATGGAGACCCCAGCGCCCACCCAGTCCATCCCATTTCTCACCAGTGTCCATGCATGCCATACTAAAGAAGATCACAGAATCTCGGCACGGTGGGGCTGGAAGGCACCTCTGGGATCATGGGATCACCATGTCCAACCCCTGCTGGAGCAGGTTCCCCCCCGAGCTGGCTGCACAGGATCCATCCAGGCGGGTTTGGATGTCTCCGGAGAAGGAGACCCCACAGCCTCCCTGGGCAGCCTGCCCCCCTGCTCCGTCACTGGTTTCAGTCATTCTTTCTTTTCCTCTTACTGGCCTCTCTGTTTTTTCCTGCAGGGTGGGAAGATCCCGATACGGTGGACAGCACCTGAGGCAATTCAGTACCGAAAATTCACATCGGCCAGCGATGTGTGGAGCTACGGAATAGTCATGTGGGAGGTGATGTCGTATGGCGAGCGGCCTTACTGGGACATGACCAATCAAGATGTGAGTTGTTAAGAAACAAGGAGAAGAAACACTGAAATTGGGAGCATTGCAAAGCCAAAGCATGGCTACAGCTAGACCCAGCCTGTCTGGCATGTCCAGAGCCTTCCCTGTTGTGGGAGATGTGTCCAAGGTCAACACCTTTGGAAGAAGTAATGGGGATAACTTTGGCTTTTGGTCCCATTGTGCGGTTGTGGCAGAAGTTTGGGACTGTACAGCACCCACTGCGGGTAGGACAGGGTTATCGTGAGCATCTTGAGGGTGGTAGGCATGTCCAGGAGCAAAGGGAGCAGGCAGGTGGAAAATAAAATGCTGCCACGGACCTGAGAGCTCCTGGAGCAGCAAGCAGATCTTCATATGCAGGAGACCACAGGCATTTGGTGGAAGTCTGTTCTAGACACATAGAGTCGTAAAATGGTTTGAGTTTGAGGGAACCTTTAAAGATCACCGAGTCCAACCCCCCTGTCATGGTCAAGGACATCCGCCACTAGATAGTCGTTAAACCTGCCCTGGCAAGCTTGCCCTGTGATGTGTAAGAAGTCAAGCATCTTGTACGCAGCTAGAATCCAAACCCACAAAGTATTTCAGGACATGCTTAATTTTAAATACTTGATGACTCTTCTGTAATTCAGGTGGAACTGTTATGTGCACTCCTTGCTCCCTGGGACCCAGGCAAGTTTCCGTGAGCCCTTGCCCCCGTGCAAGGGTGACCCGTGGCTGCAGTCCACTCCACCACAGCAATGCCATGCTCCCTCTACCTCCTGATACCTGGGTGGTCAAAGCCCACCCATCCAGCGGCAATGAGTGCTGTGCAGCATGCTATGGGTGTCCAGAAGACCCCTTTGCTGTGAGCATCGTAGTTCTCTTGTGACGTTGTCTCTCTGAAGAGCTGCCCTTCTTCATGCGGTCTCCACCTTGTGAACCCTCAGGATTTCCCGGGAGGTCCCTTGGTTTGCAGAAGGCTTGTCTTCCCCCCTGCTGCAAGCCTGACTCTTGCAAACCTGCATGCTACAGCATCTGCCTGGCTTCCAGCTTGTTTCAGAGCTGCCTCTGGGCAGTCCGCTGGAAGCCTTCAGACTGTCACCTCCATCTCCATCATCCTGTGGGCTCCTGAAAAACCCCTGCCTCACAGGGAGAGAGTGAGCGCCAGCTCCCACCTGACTTGTACCACTCCGCCCACCCCGATGGCAAGTCAGACAACTGTTTTCAAGTCAGTATAACCCCATCTGAAGAAACCACGTCAGGTTTCTTCGGAGTGGGACAATTCCCTCACTCGTGCTTGGTGGGAGAGTTACTCAAGGTAGTTCCTCACACCTGGAATGGATAGATGATATCTTTGCACCTTCGGCTGTTCACAGCCTTGCCTCAGGCCCTGGCATACCAGAAAAATCTTTGCATCAAATCTTTGAGCCAAAGGGGAAGGAGTTAGGGGTATGCCCTTCTCAGAAAGGACAATTCCCCTCCTGTTAAGGCTTTTATCGCCCACAGTTTCAAGGATTTCCTGCAGCCAGGTGTCACTGCCCTTCTCCCTGCCTCAGCATCCCTCTGCACGCGTAGCGCTCTGCCATCCCTCTCCCTTCTCCTCCTCCCCCTGGCTTCCTTCTCTCAATGGTTCCTCTTGCTGTGACCCCTGCTCTGCAGCAGCACTGCTTCAGCCGGTGGGGATGGCAGAACCCATGCCCGTCTCCTTGGCACAGCCTGCTGCGTGGCGCCTGTCCCCAGCCTCTTCTTCCCCTTCTGCTGCTGCAGGCCATGGTGCCCCTGAAGCTGTCGCCACTTAACTGCAGCTGGTCCTCCCTGCGGGTGAGCGCGTGGCTGATATTCCCTGCAGATTAGCCTCCTGACCCCGGGGTGTGAGCGCCTGGGGAGGCTGGGGCGGGAGAGGAGGCGGGGGGCGCAGCATGTGCCCCCTCAAGGGATGTGTCTGATGGCAGCGAGGCGGGTGGCTTGTTGGGAAACCGTTTGGTCCATGCCGGAGGCAAGTGTTTGATGCTTGAGTGATGACCCTCCCCAGCCCTGCTCCCCGCCATGCTTCCCCTCCCCTCTGCCTCGGATACATCTGCCATCCAGAGCGCTGGGAGAGGGGACAGCTTGCACCTCTTGGGGGAATCCCTGAACAGGAGCCAAGAGCTGCACAAAGCACACCGACAATGCTTCAAGTCGGACCTTCACAAGCCCAGTGGGGCACCGTCATGTCCAGCCAGGGGGGCAGAAGGGAGGGAGAACTTCCCTCTGGCACGTTTTGACAGCAGCGGTGCCAGCCCCCATCTGTCTCAGGTCAGCATCTCCAGCACCTTGGCCATGAACATCGGTGTCTGGAGCACCCTCCAAATCCATTCTCCGCCTGAAGCCACAGTCTGTCTTCAGCCCTGCCAGATGCCCCACCTCATGCCCTGGATTGCTTGGCAGGGATCTGTCCCTACCCTTCCTCGCAGCAGCAGCCTTCTGCTGCCACAGCACCTCCAGTGCCTTCTCTCTACCAACCCTTCCCTGCTGCTATCCCAATCCCAGCTGCAGTGTCCTCAATTTTCACCATGTAGCCTTCCTGCTCAACATCACGCCGCTGTGTGGGGATCGCTACTCCTTCCCCAGGAGAGTGGCGCAGCCCTGGGGTAGCTCAGCAGACACATTTCTGTCATTGGAAGTACGCAAGACGTGGCTGGCCAAAGCTATGGTAGACTTGATCACGTGGATTATCACACGGATCACATGGAGAAGAGCCAGGGACATCGAGGTCCTTCCTCTGGATCCCTGAGGGAGGTTCTGTCAATCTTCCTCCCCTTCTTCATCATCTCTCTGGAGAGTTGGTCATTTCCAAATGCCACCCTGGTTTTCAGTTCCTGCAGTATCCCTCAGTTCTGGTTTTTATCCTCGCTTCTGGGTTTTGTGGCCATGCACAAGCCTGTTTATAGTATCCAAGGCTCCTTCTGCTCGCCTTTCAGTGCCCTTGCTATGTGTATGACCGTAGGACGTACAAGGCCAAGAAGGTAGGAGAAGACTGCCTGTCCCATGCCTCTGTCAGAGAAACATATGCCCCTGGACGAAGCTGTGCAGCTTCGTCCTCCTTGATCACCCAGATGGGGATGGAGGGCTCCATGTGCAGAGTGACAGGGAAATGGGGTTCCCCTTGAAGAAGACCCTCTAGCCCTGGTGCACGTGCTGTCTCCACTGAATGTTGCAAGACCAGACGTTGTCCCAGGTTGTGTCGTGCCCTAAGTCCAAATGGGCAGCAGCCAAAGCCATCTTGCGTGGGCCCACAGAGCTGCAGCATGGCTTAGGCAAGGTGAGCTTCAACCCTGCTCCACATGCCGTAGCAAAGCTCTCCTGTGCCGGGCTCTGCTGACCAAGGTCTTGGTCCCCACTGCTGCGTCCTTTGGTCTGCATATGTAGAAGATCATGGGGAGATGCAGCCCTTACTGCTGGCTCAGCACACCCAGCCCTGTCCTGTGGCACAGCTCTGGCTCCTGGAAGGGCTGGGTGGTTGGCAGGAGTAGAACTGGAGGAAGGAAAACACGAGGGCAACTTCCCCAGGCTGGAAATCACAAGCAGATCCTTCACCAGATGAGGATGTTCTCCTCCCAGTAAGCTGTGTTGTTGTGCTGTGTCCCTGTCCGAAAACATGAACCCTTATCTCTGAGTCACCTTTCTGGTGCCTGGAGCTGCAGGCTCACACGTGCTGTCTTTCCCTAGGTCAGGAGACGGATGGGCATGGCTCATCACAGGACAAGGTGACAGGCAGAGGGTTGGGAGTTCAAGAGGAGTGTGTGGTGGTGGCCGAGGTGGTGGGCAGCACTAAGGGTAGGCAGAGCAGCCCCAGTGCAGAATGGCTGGCCCGCCCACCCTCAGGATCCAAGGAAAGGAACGTTACGGATTCAATAGGTTTTATTGCAACTGTATTGATCTCTTTGACTCCTCTTGCAGGTGATAAATGCTATTGAACAGGACTATCGGCTGCCACCCCCTATGGATTGTCCAAATGCCCTACACCAGCTCATGCTTGACTGTTGGCAGAAGGACCGAAACCATAGACCCAAATTTGGGCAAATTGTCAACACCTTAGATAAAATGATCCGAAATCCTAACAGCCTGAAAGCCATGGCACCTCTCTCCTCTGGGTATGTATCTCTGTCTTCCTCTTGTCCTTTCGCTTCTGTTTGCAGATCGGCTGTCCTTCGTGTCCTGCTGGGCACCATCCTGGCATCTCTCTAGGCTAGCTAGAGAGGCAGTTTGGCCTGTGTTGTTTGGTCCTTTATAGGAAGGGCATTACGGGATGTCAAGGTCACCCTGGTCCCTGTCCTTGGGCAGGTTAGATCTGGTGAACCCAGACGGCTCACCGAGCTGGACGGTGTACTCTGCGCAGTTAGAGGAGCATCGTGGTTTCACGTGCACATGATTGCTGGGTGGGCGTGTTGCTTTGGTAGCCCAATCTGGCAGGCAGTGGAGGCAGATGAAGCCTTATCAGGCAGTACGATGTTTCCTGGACGGAGTGGGAACACACCAGCTTGGGGGAAGCACTGGTCCCATGATGAGAATGCATTTTCTCCCCTTATGCAGCCAGGATTTGAGAGCTGCGTCCCATTGCCTTTGATGGCTCCTACAAACCGATCCAGAAAGACTTCTGTGATGCTTTATACATAATCCTTCCTCAGTCGAACAGAGTGCTTTCTGGGGGGCACTTCTTAACACGGTGCGGTGCAGGCACTGTGAATGATGCTGGTCCAGGTCCCTCTGGCTGATGGAGGGTGCAGAAATACACGTGCTTGCTGCCGTTTGCTCTGCTCATTCCCTCTTTCTGTGTTTCAGGATGAACCTCCCCCTCCTCGACCGCACAATCCCAGATTATACCAGCTTCAACACTGTGGATGAATGGCTGGATGCCATCAAGATGAGCCAGTACAAGGAGAGCTTTGCCAGTGCTGGCTTCACCACCTTTGACGTAGTATCTCAGATGACTGTAGAGTAAGTGCCCAGGCTTCTAGTCCCAAAGCACAAGGAGAAGTCTCAGTAGTTCAACAACAATCAGTTGCTATTGAACTAGATCTTATTTTCAGATGATGTTGCTTTTTATAGAGTTTGTTGCTTTGTGGACCCACTTGTAGTCTGTGCTGTTTCTGCAGAACTGCTCTGTTCTGCAGGCTCTGTCTTGTCTCCAGACTGTCTGTCGCTCGGGATCTGCAGAATTCATTTCCACACCATCACACTGCATGTGTGTGAGAACATGCTGTGAGAACCAAGACCCCCACCAGGGTCTCTGAAACCCCAACATGGAACAAACGGAGATTTCAGGCCGGCATCAGACAGTTCTCCAGCCACTCGAGAGCACTTTCAGGCTCCACGTTCCTCTTGGACGTATGGTGTATTGGTGATGGAGACAAGCACGCTGCAAACAAATTTCTGCCTAAGAAAGGCCTCTGAAAGTCCAGATGGTTTCAAGTTTGTTCTGAATTGCCTTGCATCCACTAAAAACATCCCTCGGTGGCAGAGTTTTAGCAAGCTCTGCAGAGAAAGCAGGCAGCTGAAATCCATTTGTAGTGGTTTTTGAAATCCCTTGGGGCTAGCTGGGGCTTTGATGCCTCTGGTGAAAGATTTGTGGTTGGTTGCAGTTAGTTTTAGAAACCCTGCCTAAGAAAGTGGCAAGCATTAAAGCCATCTGTAAGTGCTGTGGTGCTCTCTGCCTGGTAACCAGGAAGGTTTTTTTCTATTTGGTGCCTAATTCCAGAGTTTCAGTCTACCGATGAAACAGAACCCGTTCACGCAACAGCCCAACTACATTTTTTTTTTTTTTGGCTTTTTTTGTTCTTATTTGCTTCCATTTTGCTGAAATTCAGCTGGCAATTCTGGTTATTTCAGTACATCTGTGTTAGAACCCCAGGGCCCTGGGGATGATTTTGGCACACTAAAGGCTGTGTTCATACAACAGAAGAGGGTTCATAAATTCTGAAGGATAGCAAAGAAGAACTTGGACCAAATTGGGACATCACACCCGCACCACAACACAACCCCTGCAGGTGGTCCAGCTAGTGAAATCTGTTTTTTCATGGACATGCTCAGTGTCCCTTAAGTGCCACCTCTCCCAATTCCTTAGCCCAGCCCTCACAATGTCTTCCAAGTCCTTGCCAGGTGCCTTCATCAGACACAAGGGTATCCTCAGCTCATGTCTCCACCAGTTTTGGCAAACCTCCCTCCCACATTCCTCCATGCTTGGCTGGCCATAATAATGGAGAAAAGGACACTCGAGTCCTTTTCCTTGGGAAGTCATGCTGCAACATGAAAACATGAACATCTTGAAACCACGTTCTAATGGTCAGTAGTCTCTGCAGAAGTAGATAGTCATGTAAGTGGAGTTGCTGTTTTCTTCAAATTTGGCTAGCCAGCAAAATGTAAATGTTTGCTGAAAACTGATTCAGTTCATCAAATCCACATGGTTTCAACACTGACCTTCTGGAAAGGTCTCTCACTGGTGTGTCTGCAGGCTGGACCACCTGGGCCACCAAATGGTCTATGTGCAGGGCAGAAAGCTTGGGAAGCACTGGGCTGTGCACGGCCACTGCCTTACTCTGGGTTACAGACATCGATGAAGACTTTGGGCTTTGTTTCCAATCGGAACAAAAGCCAAAGTCAAAGTGCCAAACTCATCCAAGGAGGAAAATTCCCTAGCTCAGCACGTTTGGCTGTGGCGGAGGAGGGAATGGAAACCCTTTGGAAGAAGTGCTGTCCCTGTGAAGGATGCTGTCCTGGTTGCCAGCCGCGTGCTGTGCTAGCAGGGTTCCACTTTGGCTGAGCAGCAGCAGAGGTGTGTCTGGGACGTTCACCCTCACACCAGTCTCCCAGGGCATGGGAGACCCCAGTGGTGGTCTCCAGTCGGCTACCACCAAGCAGAATGCGTACATCTGTGGCATAGCCCCATGCCCAGCTTTCCTTCTTCATACTCTTGTTGTTTGACCAAAAAAGCAAGGTCTAAAGCAAACTCTGAAGCAAACATACAGGCTCATGTGCCACTCGTGCTAGATGACTTTCTTCCACCTTTCCATGGAGCTCCTATTTGCCCTTCTTTGCCCAGTGACTTCCACTCTAAACAAGACAAGGTTTTTGCCACACTTCCTCGTAAGTCTGTTCCTAACCCTCTAGGAAGGAGAAAAGGCAACTGAAAATCCTTAGAGGGAGGTATGGGTCGCGTCCCATGAATGCCATCTGTTCCGTGACCAGGAGAATTCATGACTGAGATTTATCCAAGAGCGAGATGAGTAGCAAACTCAGCTGGAGTGATCACAGATAGGACCAGCGCAGGGTCACCCTCATGCTCTTGGCATGACCTTTGTTTTTCCCAGATGCCTACTAGCTATAAAAAAATAGAAGCAGTGCAAAAATTACATCGCCCTCATACATATCCTTGCAAAGAGGATAAAGAGCAAAAGTTAATCACTTCGTGGCCTCATCACATCAAAGGAAAAGTAGCAAGGACAGCCATCATCTGCATAGGGGGAGCGAGATGCACACTGGTGAGGGTATAGCACATCCTGTTCGTACGTCTCCAGGGATGGAAGAAATGGGTTACTGTGTCACGAAATAAGAGAGAGGATCCAAATGTGCCAAGGGAGAATGAAAATGGTACAAGGGTAGAATACCTAAGGCTAACTCACCCACAAGCAGTGAGCAGAGCCTGTGGTGGTTGGTTTCACGCTCTCTGTTGGGGTTCAGGTGCTCTGGGGGTGCTGTGGTAGGCAGCAAGTGCAAAGATGAGGAGGATGAGCTGGGAAGAGTCAAAGAGGAAGAGTAGAGGTTTCACCAGGTTTGCAGGCATTTGATGCAGAATAAATCTGCAGAAACTTCAGCTCCTGGTACACCACACGCTTACCTGTGATCTTGTTCTGCTGTGAGAAAAATGTCTTTTGATGCTTATGTGTTGTTTCTTTTCCTCCCAAAGGGACATTCTGCGAGTTGGGGTCACTTTAGCAGGACACCAGAAGAAAATTCTGAACAGTATCCAGGTGATGAGAGCACAGATGAACCAAATTCAGTCTGTGGAGGTTTGATAGCTACGTGTCCTCCTCTTCCTCGAGGCCCTGCTCCCCTTTGCCCCTGTATGTTCAAGCTCCAGTTCTTGAGTGTTCTGCGTGGACCAGAGACAGACAGCTGCTCTGAGGATCATGGCAACAGGAAGAAATGCCCTGTCATCAACAACAAGAAGTCACCAAGAGCTTCTAGAATTTAAGCAATGGAAAAAGGGAACAAAAAAAAGACAACTATTTTGAAAAAAAAAACACAAAAACAAACACAAAAACAAAAAAAACCTATGAAATATTTTTAAATAATAATAAAGCAATTGCATTCTTGAAAAGGGCTCCAAGACCAATGGGAGTCTCCAAAGGAAGAGAAGAGCAGCTTCATCTGTTTCCTCTTGCACAAGGCTGCTGCAGCTGGGCGCAGGCACCTCTGGAGCAATGAGACTTTTTCAAGAAGATGAATGCAACGAAAGGTCACGAGAAGCACTTCTCTTTCTCACGTGGGATGGCAGCTCTGGGAATGGCCTGCAGCCAGCAGTCCTTCCCAACAGCCACTGTTAGGAAATGAAAGGGGAGAGAGAGCTGAAGCTCTTTGGTGCTGTGGAACCAAGTGCATCTCAGAAATTGATGGACTTCTTCAAAAGCTGAAGACTTTTTTTTTTTAAAAAAAAAAAAAACACAAATAAACTGAGACTAGAAGAGGCTGTTTCCGACACATGAGAAGGAATCTGTAACGCTTGGGGGGGGGGGTGGGGATGGGGAAAACCAATCCTTTTTACATCTCTTATTTTCTCTTGTCATGGAACAGTTTTGTGAGTGACAGTTTCCTAAGGGTCTGTCCATCCACCCTCCAGTGGCATCATTGTCTCATACATATCACATGCACAAGACTTTTAGTGATGTCCTCACTAGATGCCAATGATCTTTTCCCAGAAGACTTCCCAAGTACAGTATGTAGTAGTTTTTATTACAAATGCTGACGTGTACCTTTATTTTTCAGTTGTCATTGTTGGGGAGATTTGTCCTTTTACCTTGTTTTGTTAACACCAGTTTGTGAGTTTGGGGTTGGAAATTTTTGGTTGGTTTGGTTTGGTTTTTCTTAATGAAAAAAAGAAATGACATCGCCAAGCATCATATCATTCAAGAACTTAAATCCCTTCCCTGTGGAAGGAAAAAATTGCAGCTTATTGACAATATGCTGGGAGAAAAAATTTTTTTATGTGCACATTTCCTCCCATTTTCTTGTTTCTTATTTTGCAATTGGTCATCACCCGACAGATGTGTTTCAAAATGTGAAATGACCAAGATGAAATGACCACCTCCTTGATTCAGTGTGGCTGGTGCAGGGGTGAGCAGCACCACCGAGGGTTTGGAAGTGGGGGGTGGCGGTTTGCAGGGGGGGAAGGGAGAGATGGGGAGGGCAGCTGGATGGTGGGAGGGGATGGTGGCCCCGCAGCTGGCTGTCAGAGTCCTTTGGACGTGTCTGACTGCTGAGAAAGGTGCACGGTTGGTGCATGGACCATAGGAAGGCAGGGTAAGCCTGGTCCCCTTAAGAGGAGCTTGCGGCATGTGGTTTCTTGAGTCTGACTTGTGCTCGCTGCCAGGTTGTGGGTGGTTCACTGTAGTAACTCAACTCTGTGGATGTGCTCTGTGCCCTTCGGGGACCCGGTGCCTTCGTTAGACGATGCACTGGGGGCTCTGAGGCAGCTTCAGCCTCAGCCGGTCGCCTCAAGGAGAGCCTGAGATGGCAAAGGCAAAACCGCTGATCGCTCAGGTCTCCAGAGGCAAAATGCTGTGGTTGGAGCTGAATGGTCAATCGATGGATTTATAAATAACTGAAATAAATACCTTAGTTACTGACCAGGTCTTTGGTACGTGTAAATACCACCAAGCAAGCGCAGCGGGGTATGAATGAGGATCGGGCTTGTTCTCCCTGTTCAGCACCATCTGGCATCCTTTGCAACATGCCTACCACTGCCCACCGTCCTCGGGCCACCCGTGGCATATTTCCACGTGCGTGGCCCTGGCCAGCAGAACCGGCATTTACCAGCCCTTGGCTGCCATTGCCATGTCGTTCGTAGGGTTCTCCACTAATTTGCAGCAGCACGGGGTGTGGAAGGCATGTTCATGGGGAGCTGGTTTGCTGTATTTTCCAGAAGCTGAATCCAAGAGGAGGCGTGTCTGCTGTGGATGAAGTTCCCAAGCTGTCTAGACCTCTGTGGCCAGACACCATCTCCCTAGACTGCTTGTAAAATATGAGGCCATTTATAAAATACTTAGCATTTGCCACTTCCAGACCCAACAACGAAAGCAGCAGACCGTTCCCTCCAAGCGAGAGTTACTTTGCTCTCCCATCGTCCCAGTGTTCGGTGCACAGCTTAAGCAGCAGGGGCCTTACCCAGAGGAATTTTCCCTCCAGCCCCTATTCATCTGAAATCTCTAGTGTGGTGTTGTATTTTCGTTTGTTTACAGCATTGCCTTGTCCTTGCATCTGAAAGTGCATCTGTAGTCACGTAGCAGGTGTGTGCTGGGACCACGGGGACGTGTTCTGCGCTCGGCGTCCACAGCACATCCCCTCCGACAGCAGTGCCATTGCCCTGCATCTCTTTCAAATGGCAGAATATGATGTCGAGTGAGGAAGGGTGTAGAGACGTAGGTGAGGAGACCGAGGCATATTGTATGCAGGTGGTGCCTGGACATCATCGTCCATCTGTCCTATATCCAGCCTGCTTTAGCCTCTGTTTCTAGTGAAGGGATGCTTTTCATGCCTTTGCACTTTAAAAGCACTGCTCCTGATCAGGAAATGGGCTCAGCTTTGAAAGAACAGCGTGCAAAAATCGATGGCAGCAACTAAACCACACGAAGTGCTTGTAGAGGGCACACAGAGAAACAAGAAGCTTCTCCGTGGTCCCTGACCTGCAAGAAGCATGGAGCAGCGGTGAGGACGGCTCATGCGGTGCGCTGCTGTCTCACATCGGAGCTGCTGCATTTGAGCAAGGAACAGTTGTCAGTCTTTCCCAAAGGCGTGTCTGAAGCTGTTTGGTGGCCGTCCAGGGTGAGGGAAGTGTGGTGCTGTGCCAACTTGTGTAGCCACAGCCAAGCAGCTCCTTTATGTACAAGAGAGCTTTGCAAGGAGAGCTGTCTGTCCAGAAAACTCACCAGCAAATTCCTATGGGGCAGCCATGTGGAAGGAGCACATGATGCCCTTCAGTTGTCCTGCCCAGACAATTCTTGAGTGTTGTCTGCCATCCCTCACGTTCCTGCAGACACTAGGGAGGAGCAGTGGCCAGGCAGCATCCCCTTTAGCACCAGTCGTTACTAGACAGGGCTTGGAAGGGCACTTCAGGTCTTCATTTGGCGGCATTTTGTCTTAATGCACTGAATGGCCTCACTGGTACCATTAATCTACGTACCAGACCCAACCCACTGTGAAGGATGGGACCGTACCAAGCTCGGTGCCACGACTCGCCAAAGCCGAGGCAGCTGCTTGCAGGATAGAGAAGGCATATCCTTGTCTCCTGACCAAAAATCACAAGGTGTTGGCTCTAAAAATAACACGTTCCCATCTGTTTATACCAGGCATGGCTGGGACATCTGTCTGTATTTGTCTGTGTAAGACTAATGGAGAACTGGACCTAAAATAGAAGTGATCCATAAAATACTGTGATGTTCTGCATCCCTCAGGCTCTCCTGGGAGCACGAGGAACCGAGTTCCTGCAAAGTACTTGGGTTGTAAATGCCTCTGGAGCATGCTCCAGTGGAGGGCAGTCACTGAAGTGACTTTAACATATTTATTTCATGGGTATCAAGTGTACTGCTATGAAATACGAGTCTAATGGCAAAATTCAGCTTCACAGGGAGAACATGTAACAAGGGTAAAAGGCACTTGCTAACACTGACACTGTGAAATACTGTTGTGCATGTGCATGTGTGCATGTGTGAATACTTAACAAAAATTACCACAATGAGTTTTTTCAGGCAGCTTGTTGCAATTTTCACATTTCCTCTCCACCTTTCGAGCTACCTCCCAGACCTACCCTTCTCCTCTGTTTCCCACTGCCATCTGCTGCTGAGGGTCACCTGTGGCAGCTGGTAGGAGAGCTGAGCAGGATCCGAGGTTGAAAATACTAAGTTGGTGGGCCAGTGCTAAGTTCAAATCATGGAGAGCATCATGGGCCAGAGTGGAGAAAGCAAAACATATGTGGATAGTAGAAAGGTAAAATATATTTAGTGGGTCATTTTCTACCTTTGCCACCAGCCCTTTACCTGGAATTAACAGCACAGGGATGTGCCAGGCGAAAGGGAAAGCAAATTTGTAATACACAGCACTGCCACAAGCAACCGCTTGCCCTTGCTGGCTGTGGGGAAACAGAAAATAGAAACAGGGCACTATGAGCTGTGCGTCCCTTCCCCAAGTTATCTTGTGCCCTCCCCAGCCAAATCTCAGAACTCCCTTCCATTAACTTAATGGAGATCTGTGGTTTTCAGCAGCTGAGGAGCTGCTTGCTGCAGTCTGGCTTCTCTCCATAGCATCCTCACCATCAAGCAAGCTTTCAATGGCAGTAATCCATACACAGGGCTTCCATCAATCCGGGTCAATGTGGCTGTCACAGGGTTTACCAGTTATGCAGTATTAATTTAGTATTCTAATTCAAATGTAGAGTTTCATGCCACAACTCCATGCCAGTCATTTTATAGCGGAGTCATCTGTTAGCATCGCTGGACCGGTAGGTACCGGTGTTAGCAAGAAGAGAGCCATGTGCAGGGAAGCGTGTAAGATAGTACCCCGTGCAAGACTGGGGAGCAAGTAATGCTACGTCTGCGTGTAGCTCTGGTTTGGAAAGTTTGCCATGAAGGGACTGCTGGCCAGCAGCGACAGCAAGATCCTGCTTCCTACATGGGGTGCTTAAGCACCCCCCGGTGCAGAGTTGCCCCCTGGGCTGGCATGTCGTGAGCTAAGGAGAGAGGATGCGCTACCCGTGTGAGGTGCTGGCATCCTAATAACGCTTCTCCTACAGGCCTTGAAGTTGTTCTTGGAGTTGGTGTTAAAGGAAAGGTTCTTTTCCAGTAACCATCACACAGGCTGTAGATTAGCAGAGGCTTGTAGAGAAAAACCTCTTGGTGGGTTTGAGCTTTTGAGAAAACTCGTTATATTTTCCAGGCTGATTTATATGAAATCTGGAGTCAGGGCTTGAACTCTGCTGCATCGTTAACAGTTGTATCCTCTGATGATGTAATAAATCTGTGGCTGCCTTGGATGTATGAATCCAGAGTCTCTGGAAGTATCCCTGTTGTCTGGTTTGTTTTAGTGGAGTCTATTTTTTTAATGTATTTCATCTTCCTTCCTGTGTGTCTAACTTGAGGCTGATTTAATGTAGGTCTTTCTCCATCTTGGAAAATTTTACATATTTACAAGTTGTTCACTTACAGGGTTCAGCATTTCCTCCTTCAAAGTTAGATGAACAAGTAAAGTAGCACCAAATGCATTTTGATATTCTGCTGGCAGTTATCTGATGCCATTAAAGGCAGCCTAAAAATTATCTTCTTTGCTGCGTTCCCCTCCTTTTACACTGCAACCTCTTAGTGAACTGGTTTCAACTCTGGGACCGATAGTCCTTTTCATCGATCAGTGAAGCCAAATGACGTGTCCTCGGGGTTGCATGACCTGAGCTGTACCTGCTTGCGGTCGACACAACCCTGCTCTGTCCTGGAACTCGTTCGAGGCTGGAGCACTGGTCCCAGCTGCTCATCTTGTTGGTTCTGCCACTGACTGTCTCACAAGCAATTCCTACCAAAAAAAAATCTCTTCTGTATTACTGATTTCATCTTGTCATTGCTGAGAGCTGCTAGAATCCTCCTACTATGCAGAATGTACATGATTTTTTTATCTTCAGTCACATTTTGGACGTATCTTTAGATTTCTCCACCATGCCTTTGCTTCTTGTAACTCTTAAGCATGTCCCAGACGCAGGACACAACTTTGGTCTGTGCTTGCTTCAATATGTGTTGCAATCTCCCATCCCTGCGCTCCGCAAATATTTCCTGCAATTTACCTTATTGCTCTCTCTCTGTAATTCCTGCCAGCTCCACTGACAAATTTGCAGAAATTTGGGACTGGAAGCAAGAAGTCCTCTCTCCCCACAAATCTTTGTTTGTCTTAATCTGCATTCTCTGCTGTCTTGCAGTTGAGTCAGCAGTTTCTTTCACTGGGTTTTTTTCAGTTCTGCAAGAAATTGCTCTGCAGCCGTGTGCTTTGTCGGCGTGCCGCTTCTGTAGCACTGCCTGACCGCCGCCTTGCTTCGCTCCAGGCACAGGCTGTGCGATATTCATAGTGCCCGATGGCCGTTCCTGCAAACACGCCACCAGACTTGACCTCATTTGTGCCTCATTTTCTTGCAGGAACTCCGTTTTGCCTTCATGAAGAAAAAGAACAACAAATGTTCGGTTGGTCCTTTTCCAGTTTTCTTTCGTTCCAGTAAATTTCAGGAATGTTTCAGTTGCTCCAATTGTACTTTCTACTTCTACCTCTAAGGTCAGCCTTTGGTTGCTGTGCAGATGTCGTGCTGCATCCTTAACAGCTGTGTTAGCAAGAACTGATGGAAGGGATTCGAGGAGGGCTAGGGGGAAGCATGTGGCTCTAACCTGAGGTTGGAGCTGACAGTCCTATCGCCCTTCTCCTCACATTGCCTTTCTCCTGCACTTCCAGCTCCCTGGCTCCAGTTTGTGAGGAGCGAGCTGGTTCCTGAGCCCAAGAGATGAAACCAGTGCCTGGCAGGCATGGTGGGCACCAGCCTGAGATGGATGGTGTAGCAAATCCACACCCTTCCTTGGCCTTTGCTAGTGGAGAATAAAGGTGCAGAGCCTGATTGCTAACAAATACTAGTATTCAGTAGCCTTCACACGGGAATGTTGTGCTGAGCCAGTAAATCTCTGATGTGCTGGCTTCTCAAATGCTGGCAATGCTTTTGTTCTCCTCGGCTCAAAAGGGATGCACGGGAACTAAGGAAAATACAGAAACAGGCCTCAGGAACAGACAGAAGTCTTTGGGAAGTAGATAAGATAAACAGCTTTTGATTCTTGGTCTGGCAGAGGTAAGCTATGATGGTAAAAGATTTCACGCTGTTAGATCAGGGAAGATGTGAGTAAGGTGAAAAAGCAGCCGCTGCTATTTCTCACAATAAAAGTCCTAAGGCAGGTGAAGCAGAATATCCTTTGGCACGAAGCACAGCGCTTGAAGGGTGATATCGTGCTGGTGCATGTTGATGCCAAGCATTAGATGGATTCAAAAGATGACTGGACAAATTTGAGAAAGAATAATCTCCTCAACAGAAAAATACCTCTTCCAGTTTTTCTGGGTCAGGGATGCCTGAGGGTATGGGGTGTATAACAGCATTCCTACAGCGCTTCTTTCACACCGATGTATTCTTGGGACTGACACATTTTAAATCTCTTACAAGCCCAAGCAGTCTTTATCGAGCATCATTGATTTTCCATTCTTCACTCTTCCTGGTGAAGGATTTCTGTGTGGTGCCAGAGGAACCTTGTGCACAGAAGGGGCTGCTGGGGTGAGGAGAGGTCCCTTTCCTTCTTCCCTTGCTCTGCCATGCTTTGGTCTCGGACAGCGAGACCGTGGCCCCTCTGCATTGGGGGTTGGCTCAGCCTGTGCCAGCAGTCGCTGCTGGTTTTGCTTGGATATCTGATCGTTAGTCCAAATGGACCCATGAGAGCTGCCTCAAGGGTGAAAATGCAAGAAAGGAGCTTGGGACAGGCTTCCAAGATGGGCCAAGAGGTCTCAGTGCGATGGAGTGACTCAGGGCTGGGCTGGGTGCGTGCAGTGACATCCCAGAGGCACCCCAGGGTGACTGAGTGACGGGGGCTCCGGGACAAGGTACAGACAGGTACTGAGTGCAAGGTCCAGCTGTGAGTGCTGGCCCAGCTCTGAAGCTGGCTTTGTTTTTTACCTCCTGAGGACAGCTTAGATCCAGACAAAGAAAGCCCTCTTGCTGAGGCTACCCAGCTGGCAGAAGTGAAAAGCTGTTTGAGACGGGCAGTGATTCACTTCCCTCTGCAGAGCAGCCCAGGAACGTGGGGGAAGGGCCTGTCTGGAGCAGTCCTGGCCCCCTGCAGACCCTTGTAAGCCACAGGAGATCTGTGAAGAGCACAACCTTTGGTGTGCTCGTGCTTCTTGCTTGGCCCCCTCTGGGCTCTGATCTCCAGTAGGGGCTGGAAGGGAGAGGACCGGTGTATTCCTAGCTGATGATTTTATAAGCTCTCAGATGGTTCTTTTTTCCCCCGGAAAATCCCAGCTCCTGTGGTTATGGTCCCAGGAGCACTGGGGTCATAGGAGAACCCAGTTTTCCTGTAGGACAGCCCAACCCTCATGTGAGGGAACTGAAGTGGCAGGGCTGTGGGTTTCATGCTGGCCAGCCCAGCTTCTAGTGACCATTGTACCTGTTCCCACCATACCCGAGCCCCTAGCAGTCTGCAAAGCACATGTCCTGGAGACAAGCCGAGGCTTTCCACAGGACTGAGGTACAGAGAAATAAGGACTGGGAGCCACAAAGAAGTCAGGGTACAATTCCTGTTTAAACAGCTGAGTTCAAATTGGAGGAGTTCCCAAGGTGCTGCGGTGCTTCTGGAGTAAGAACTTCCTCAGGGTCATGCAGTCAGGTTGTGGTTGGGTCCCTCAGGCCAGTAGAAGCACTGCCCATCTTGCCTTCAAGCTCCAGAGTTTTCCTTCAAGCTGTTGAACAGTGGAAAGAAGTGAGACACCCCCCCAGTTCACCCTGCCCAGGGTCAGCTGTGTGCAGAGTGGACAGACAAGTCTGGTCACCCCTGTCCCATCAAACAGAAGATCTGCACAGTGAAAAAGCTGGCTTGAGCAGGAGTGGAAGGAAAGACTCCCTGGAGGGTGGAGTTGGAAAGACCAGGCGTGATCTTGGGCTCTCAGACAGCTGCAGTTTGTGGGTGCTCTGACATGCACACCTTCTGCAAGGAGAGCAAGCCCTGCCGCACACATCTCCAGTGTGCCAGGCTGTGGTCCTTCTCCTAGATCATCCAGATTCTCCTGCTGAGGTGCTGGCTTCACTTCCTCCCTCTTCATAATGGCCCTCCTGAAGCAAGACCACACACCGTAGCTTACCCCTTGCCATCCTGCTGGAGCTGGAGGGGGAGAAATCAGGGACTGGGGGGTTGCATCTGTTCCTTCACTCGTGGATCCAAGCGTAGACCCCTGCATCAGTGGGCATTCTGTCGGATGCCCTCCTCCAGTGACTTCTCCATCCGCTTTTCAGCCTGTCATCCTTGCACCTTTTTATTTTTTATTGCTTGCCCTCTGTCATCAGCTGTTTGTTCTCTGCATTGTTCCTTTGCCCTCTGTCCCTTTGCCAGTATTGAAGGGCTGGATGGTTTGTTCAGGTTTGAGCCATTGCCAGGGATTCCCATCCTTGGAGCTGGCTCAGCACATCTCTGCAGGGAAGCTGTTAGCTACTTTTCTTCCCATGAAAAAAATATCCCCCCTCTGCCTACCTGTCTTCCTCCTTTTTTGCTCCCTGGAAGCATCAGCCACTTCCCATCCCAGATCTTCCTGGATAAAGAAGTAGAAGGCTGTACAAAAGCAGGGCAGGTGTGTCAGGATCCTTGGGCAATTTTCTCATGGGATAGTTCAGGGAAAAGGGTCCAACCCTGCCTCTTACCCGCAGCTAAATGAGCGCGCCTGTCCACCTGAGGACGTAAATTCTGTTCCCAGGTCTGCTTCGGAAAGGCTTTACCAGCCTGGTGTCGCTCCCTGCCATGCCCTCGGTTTTGGATGGGCTGTGAGGCCAAATTTTAAGTTTTGTGGGAGCGCTCAAGTGGTTGAAGCCAGAGCCAAGCAGCAGCAATTCCTGCTGGAGAAATGAGCCAGATGTTTCGAAGAGCTGTGATCCCCCCTCGCTTAGCCGAGCTCTGGGCTGAGAGGTGGTGGGGTGCAGCATGCAAGTGAGTTACAACTAGGTTCCAAAGACCTCTGGTCAGCTGGAGCAGAGATACTCACACTGCCCTCTGCAGCTCCAGGTGCCGTGTCTCAGTGAGCTTCTGAGCAACTGCAGAGCCAACATAGCCGTCCACGTCTCCATTTTTTAAGAGTCCCTGCAGCGAAGATCTTTTCCTAGCTCAGAGGCTAAAGCCAGGTCAGCAACGCAAGGGAGAAAGCAAGAAGGTCCTGAAGGGAGGGAAACCTTATGCTGAGGTCTGAAAGGTGAGGTGGCAGAAAGGTGGCATGGAAGAGTGTGGTTGGGCACCGTGGCCACAAATCCTCTTGCCTGTCATGGTGCTGGGTTACTGTGGTTTGCTGATGTGGCTCCTCCAAGGTGTGAAGCCATCAGCCTTGGCTGGAAGGTCCTGGAGGAGCTGCCTGTGTTGTAGGGAAGGTTTGCAGAGAGCAGATTTTCCTGGGCTCTGACCTCCTTGTCATGGCGTTGGAAGGAGCTGGCGGTGGAGGGGGGAGGGGAATGACGTGTATCCTTCGCCTGCCCAAAGACAAGTGTCTGTAGTCAATGCACCATCCCGTCATCCCCCTCACATCAGTCCAAGGAGACATCAGCTGGGCTCCAGGGGTGTCCCTAACTCTGGTTTCCTACTCTTCGTCGTCCTGTATGTTGGCCGTGGCCCTGTGGACAATGTAACACTTTTCATGACAGTATTTGTATTTTTTTAATTGTGAATGGGGAGATAGTGTGCAGGTCCTTGTTACACAGGGATGTGTCTTCCATTCAGACCAGGGCTTCCCCTGGCTTTGTCAGATATCTTTCGATGTTACTGAGAAAAATAAAGAAAGAAATAAATCAGATGTATTTATAAAGGAAACAGAAACCCGCTGCTCCAATGCCTTTGTAGGAGTATTTTTAACAAAACATTTTTTCAAAATAAATGTGAATTGTAAAGTTTGAAGCATTTGCTTGTGGCTTTCTTTTCTGGGTGTTCTGTTCGACTTTGCCCTTCCCCATAATTCTGCTGGGGTGTAAATGTTATGGTAGACAAACATGAGGGATATCGATCTCTTAGAGAGAGGAAAACATGCCCAGAACTTGTTTAGTGCCTGGGAAATGACTTCAAGATAAACAGATACCACTGTTACCCTGCTTAAACCATTTAGCCTGAATAATTAATTGACAAATGTAGCCATTTGCTCCACTTGTAAATTATCCAGAAGAACATTTTGTTTGTCATTAACTTGTTCTTTAGTTAAAAAGATGCTACAGATTCATATGTGCACGGGTTTGAGTATTTGAACTTGTGACTTCAGCGATGATTTTGCTTGGCCTTCCTTATTCACAGAGCAAGAGGGGAAATCTTGGTCCTGTGACATTTCAGCTGCCCAGTGCATTGACAGACAATTGTAAACAGGAGGAGGAAACTCAAGGCAATTCAGTGTCTGAGCAACTACCTCCCAGCTTGAACCCCATGTGGAAAGTAAACCAGCAGTTTTCATGAGCATCTTGCTCCCTTGACAGCCCTGCATACAAAAAAAAAAAAAAAAAAAAAAAAAAAAAAAAAAAAAAAGAGAGAGAAAATCACATATGTAAATGATCATTGTAAATCAGTGAAAGGATCAAGTTCTATGGAAATGAACTCAATGCTTTTATTTTACTTGCTGTCCACCAGTTCTTCTGTGCAGTAATCTTTCAACCCTGAAAGTAACGCACATTGAGAGAACTAGGTGTAGTTTAGGTGATTGATATAAGTAATATAGCAAATAGACTGTACAGACCATTAGCTGTGATAATCTAGCATTCAGCCACAATAAAGACTTTGACTCCTAATAAGAGCATCAATAATTTAGCTCATAATCAGAGATCTAGGTTGTCTGGTTCTGTCACCCTCCTGCTTCCTTCCCAAATGCATTTGTCAGGAGAAGCTGAGGTTTGTGTGTTTGTAGCTAAGATAAATGTTTCTGTAGTTGTCAGATGCTTCTGTACAGCTCCATTTACGAAGCAGGAGCTGGAGGTGCACGTGAATCTTTGGGTGGAGACCTGAACCTGCCAATTCCAATCTTTGCACGTGACCTACGCACCCCAGTTCTGAAATGTCAAAGAGAAATACTGATGGCAAGCATCAAAGTGAAACCAATGCACCTAGAAAGTGCATTTCTTTTAATAAAAAATCTTTTCTTTGGCTGTTAATCAGCATCCTTCCTTCTGGCACTACAAATCTGGCAGTAGCCAAACAGGGTGTAAGTTTGCCCCTTTTTCGTGGGGTGCTGGAAGGCCCCTAAAAGCTGCTTGGGTAGAGCAAAATGCAGTGAGAACCCAGCACTGGGGAGCAGCCAGGGGCACAAGCCGCAGGGGAAGGAAGACTGTAAAGAATGGGATCCCTGAGAGAGACCGAGTACTCCCGAGCCATATGGAAGGGGGTGCAGCCGATGCTCGCCCACCCAGACACCAACCCTGAGCCCACGTGCAGAACAAGCACAGAGGAGAGTCTTGGCAAGGCAGCAAAGGCATGAGCAGCCTGGAAGGCTCACCTCCCACCCTCTGTGGCCACTTCAGTTTACTAGGGAAGAGTGTTTGTCTCCACCTGGGGCAAGACCTAATCAATATTGAACAAGTGATGGGGCCAGCATCATCTCCCAAGAACTTCTCTGGGCACACCTGAAATTCTTCCCCAGTAAGCCACGTGGCCAGCAATATTGCTGCCAGGCTGGTACGTTCGTCTGGGTCAGACAGTCTCCTAGTGGCTCTCCCATGACCAAGGATTGTACCATGAGCCCTCTTAGCACCCCATTTCTCCTCCCAGCCCTACTTTCTGCATCACCCACTCTCCCAAAGTACCTTTGTAACGACCAGTGCTGCGAGGCCGCGGTCACTTGGGTCCTTCCTTCTGCTCAGCATCTGTAAACAGTTAAGGGAAGCTCCTGAGCCCATAACCACTTGACAAACTTGATAGAGGCACCATTTTGCAGAATGTACTGGGGGGTGGAGCACTGGTAGTCCAAACTGGTAATAAATGAGCAACGTATCTTTCATATAGCAACAGGCGAAATATCTGGTGCCGTAGGGGAACACTGGGGAGAGGAATGATGCTGCCCTACAGATATGAAACTGGTCCTACCTGTGCTGCTTCCAACCTGCTTTCTTGCTTTCAGAGCATTGAAAAGGACTCCTGGCTGGATAGGTCTCACATAAAAGCTTGATCTTCCCAGGCTATAAGCTTTTCCTGACCCAGGAAGGGTAACCTTTGGCACAATGCCATTTCTGTCCTCTCTCATCCATTCCCCAAGTCACTGCTCTGCTTGCTGCTTTGAAAGCCAGTCGGTAAGCAAACAGCAGCCCAGAAGTCTCCCTGGAAGCTTCTCTGCTACACTCCATGGAGACACACTGGTAGTTTAGATTCCTCTCACACTGATGCAAGTCAGGCATAAATCAGTGGCCATCAGTGGAAAAACACCGACGGGAAACTGCTGTTGAGGTCTAAAGAGTGACGTTAGAGGGAGATCTGTCTCTGTGTCTCGGCTCTCCCTGCACGTGCCATCTGTTTGAGATCCACACGTGAGAGAGATCAGACCCCAAAGGGCTAAATCGTGGGCTCTAAAACTGTATGTCATCATTTAAGCACCTACGTTTTTGCCCTAAGAGATGCACAGGACCTGCAGCACAGCTCAAAACCCTCTACTTACCTCCCAACCCCTTGGGGGTGACCTTTCTGGGGGCTGTATGACAGCACCACCTACTCATATCTAAATGACTTCAAGCCAGAGTCACAGGATGCACGGCACTAAATTCCCTCCCATCTCGCCTGGAAGGAAGGCTTGACTTCAGCTTCTCCACCAGGTACAAAGCACGATGGCCAGGAACCCATCTGTAGAGCCTGCTTTCATCTGCAACGCCAGCAACGAACCCTCAGCGTTATTTGTGATAGTCTGAGACACAGTTCCCTGAAAAGACCACAGCGTGGTCCTTGGTGGGCTTCCTAGGAGCTCCCTCCAGCCATGCCGCAGCTGGTGTGGTTGATGCTTTCTGCAACAGCAATTCCTGCCAGGTCAAGGTCTTCACAGCCCTATTTGGGGTCACTTCTCCGTGCAAAGGAAAGCGCGTAGGAGGCTGGTGGTGTCTGAAGCTTGGCACACGGTGAGCTGCCAGCTCGGAGGCTGCACCGGGATCTGCAGCGCTGGGTTCTCGGGAGGGATTTCTCTCTTGCTAGCAGATGCAGCATACTGTCAGCTCTGAACGTGTGCTGTTTGCTTACCCGTTTCACTTCTGTGGTTTTGTGAGGATTATTTCTCTCTGATTTCATGTCAGGAGTCCTTTAATTTACTGCTGAAAGCAATGATTCCTGTGTTGTTTGGCCGATGAATATCCTTTCTGGTATGTTTGTATCTTACACTGCCTTGAGCCTGCATGAAATTTTAATTTCTCTTTGCTCGGCTCTGGGTTTGCTTTCTCCCTTGGCACAATGCAGGGAAGTCTTTGTAGCTTCGCTCATTCGCAGGAGCATTGATGTCTACTTCCCATTCAATCTCCTGCTTGTTTGTGTGCCTCTGCCAGGTTTTCCCCTTATCTGTTCCTAGTCAGAGCTTTAAATTTATATTTTTTTTCCCCCTGCCATTTTGGAATGTGCTAGTGTCATAAATGTATAAAAGCTGAGATTTTCAAACACTGTTTGTATCCCAGGTATCATGTTTTCTTTCCTGAGCTTTTTCTGCTCTGCAGACTCTTGCATAATGTTTGATCTTCCTACAATTATTAGGTACAAGCCCATTATGAGGCATTTTTCTTAGGGCATTTTATCCATTGTCTGCACTGTTCCTCCTTTGCATATTTATCTCCCCTCATCTATATTTCTTTATTTGCTTTTCACAGTTTGGACACAATTTTGCCTCGTATTTTCATGTTTTCTCCGTTTACTTCTGGGTCTGCTCCACTTTGTTTATCTTGTGCTTACCGGCTTTCTTCATACCTCTGCCACCAAAAGAGATAAGTGAGGGCCTTGGTTGTTATCCTAAAGGCTTTTCAAATCCTTTGTCTTGTACATAATTGTTGTCAGGGTGTTTAGCAGCCAGACCAAACACAACGAGCATCCCAGCTCGTTGTTGAGCCAGTTCTGCTGAGAGCTCACCCTTTTTCACGATGTTTTTGCATTCATCTGCTCAGGGGCAGGCTCTAGTGCCCACTTGAATTCCCTATTTTATGCCCTGTGATAGCTTTAAGGATGCCTCAGGGATGCTATTAGGCAGCCCAAGGTTGCCTGAGCATGTTTCTGGGGGAATACAAAAAGGAGCCTGGAAGCGGTGCTTGCTGCGCATATGACAATGATGAGACTGCGCCAGAAAACACGTCTTGCCATGCACCAGTTCTTGGGCTGCCTGGGGTGACAGATAAGCAGAAGAAACCTTCAGTGGAAAGGCACCCAGAAAATGAGGTGGAGCTTTGCTGCCCTCATCTTCCAAGTCACCCTGTTATTTAGGGATCTCAGTGGGGGTGGTGGAAGGAACTTCTGGTGTCTCTGGTCCAGCCTCCCACTGGTCCCCAGAACGGTCCCCAACGCTGGATCAGGGCACCCATGGCTTTGTCTGGATGAGTCTTGGAAACCCCAAATGGCAGATGTCCCCCACCTCCCTGGTGGCCTGTGCCACCCTCCTGAGGAAGGAGCTTCTCCTAATGTCCAGCTGGAGCCTCTGAGGCTCCACCACCCTTTGCCACAGACCTCCACAAGAAGATACATACCTTTCTTCAGAGGGGCTCAAGTGAAGAATTACAATGTTATATTAACGCTCTTCCTTCTGAACTTTCACTGATAATTAGCACAGAATTTGGACTTTTTCTTTTTTTTTTTTAATTCATAGCCAAGCTGTTTTGCAGTTCTGAGTACTGGATTATTAATTCTTTTCTGATGTTTCAAACTTCTTTCTCTCATTAATAATGCATATCTATTTTAATAAGACTTTAAGCAGTGTGGGTTTGCATTTCGCAGTCTTATTTTTTATGTCATATTTTGCTTAACATTTTAATATAGAAATAAGGTACTTTGTTGTGATCTCCATGGAGAAATTCGTCAAAGTACGAAATGCAGCGCAACTTAAGTGAAGACGCAGACTGGCTACAAGCACAGTAAAAAAAAAATAATCAAACTGCAGTCCTTGGGAGTTGTTGATAAAAATCAATTAAAAGTGTATTTCAGGTCAATCGAATATATATAAACTGCCAGGATGAGAGAACATAGATCATAGGATGTTGTGGGTCTTAATTAATCAGATCAGGCCACATATATGAAAGTGTCACATTTATGCTCGTCGGTACATTATTCATGAGAAGTTATGGAGCTGTGGATGCTCCGAATGGGAAGATTTGCAGAGAGGTAAATAAATGCAGTGTCAGTAGTCATACAGCAGAAGCTGAATAATCAATTGTTAATTTACCAAACCAAGGGAAGAGGGCAGTACGCTCAAATCACAATGAAATCATTTTTGTGGTGTTTGGTTGTTTTCATTAAATAAAACAAAGCACACAAACATCCCCTCGAAGTCCCTGAGGAATATGAGACTGGAAATGACACTTTTTTGCTTCCTCTTTGGTTCCACAAACTCTCCAAACGTAATTTCTTCTCTTTGTTTTACAAATGTAAATGTTTACAGATGTTATTCTGAACCGAAGGTAGGAGTGTTTCGTTTTGCAAGTGTCGCCAGCTAACAGCCTGACTGCTCAGGCAGATGATTCTCTATGCAAGGGTCTGAGGAGAAATGTTTGGTCTTCCAAAAAAAATCCCATTTGCCAAGCACATGATGATTTTTGACTCATTTCCATCCTCCCTGAGCTCTTCCTTCTTTGCAAATTTGTTATGAGCAAGAAATACACACATCCACGCATACGCTGCTCTGTGTGTGTGTGTATGTAATTGTTCCGTTCCGCTGGCAATTAGCCCTGTGTGAACGTACACCCAACAGCAACCGTGAGCGGCTGCTGTAGGAAGCCAAAGGAGAAAATCACGAGTAGAAAAAAAAAGCCATGTGAATTTGGACAGAATAAATAACAGCATAAATCCAGGTATGTGTTAGGAAATTGCAATGGATCATTACAGAAAAAACACGCTCAGAACCCCCGTAACAACCAGCGAGTCCTGGTGAGCTGAACCGTGACCGAGCACGTATGGACAGCACAGCCTAGTGGAGTCAAAATGGGAGGATGAACTGAGACTGTAAAAGCCTTTTATACAGGTTGAAATCTCTTTTTTCAATATTTATCAGAGGGGAAAAGAGAAGGAAGGTTAATCAATAATTAATTTATTTCACTGGAAAGATGTAAACTTCATTCATTACACCGGTACATGGAAAGAAAGTTTGCATTTGCACTTGGTTTTCAATAAACAAGATGTCTAAAATACCTGAACGTAGAAAATAATTATTTGTATACCTATTCTCCTGTTCTTCCCTGCTGACTCTGTGGCTGGAGGAGGTGCTGCTCTGACTTGATTTCCTCCCCGACTTTAACATTGCAACACCAAAAAAAAGGTGTCTTGTTCTGTATCACTCAGAAGAGAACTGGTTTCCCTCTCTTGCAAATCTCCTGCTCGATTGCTTTGCCACTTTCAGTCAGGCGTAATGCTTTAAGGTATCTTTGTCACCCTTGCTTTTTATACTGTACACGATTATTAAACTTCTTCAGTGATCTCTGTCCCTGCCCTCTCCTGTGTCACATGCTACATATCCCTGGCTCGGACTCTTCAAGTACAGCATCTCCTTTTAGTTACCTTGCTTGTTGAATATCTGCGAAATAATTCTCAAATAATTTACAGTTTTCCATACTGACCCTCAGTTTTCTTTCTTCTTTCTTTTCTTTTTTCTTCTTTCTTTTCTTTCTTTCTTATAATTCCATATTTTTCATTATCTATCATTATAATGGTTCTCTGAATTTCAGCTGTGTACCACAGGCTGATTTCATGAACACGCTATTTACCTTCTCCCATGGCAGATTATTGTAATAGCTGCCTGGTCCAGGGCTACTGACACGATGCTCCGGCTAAAGAGAGTGTCTTAATGACTCACCATTACTTCTCATTACATGCCCAAACCAACACATTGATGCTCCTGCAGACAATACTGCTGGTAGCTATTCCCTGCCTCCTCTTAGAGATGCTGTAGCAATGCTTGTTGGCTCACCGAGAGGGGAATACTCATACCTGCTAGGTAAGTTTTCCACAGTCACGTTGTATTTTCTATTCCCCTACCGTGTCACATTGTATTTTCTATTCCCCTACTGTCCAGTTAGAGTTGGGTCTGACAACAAGGCGAATGTTGGCACCCATGGGTGCTTTCACAGGCTCTGACAGTCTTTATCCTCTTCACTTGTGTTTCCACACAGGTTAGAGTGAGGAAGGTGGATGTACAAAGAGGAAACGTGTATCTTGCCCAGGAAGAGTAGAAGCTACTGGTCTGAATATCATGCAGTGACTAAATAGAAGTAGGGAATCGTCAAAGTAGTGGTGCAAAAAGGGGGTAATGCAGTAATTTTAGCTTTCTTTGAGTTTCATGTGGCAGTGCCTTACTCTTGTTAATTAAGGGACATACATTAGAAAGGAATACAAAAGCCTCTGTAGGTATTACAGACTAGGAAAGCTTCTGTTTTCTTCAATTTACCATCTTCCGCAGGCTATTTCTGACTTGAGGCTGTCAAGATCATCTCTTTCTCAGTGCAAGACTAGTCAGTGGTCTACATCCTCCCATGCTTTCTTCAGCCTCACTACTGGTGTTGCATCTGGTAACTGGGATCTCTGCCAGGCTGGGGTCTATGTCCCTGCGGGCCATATCGCTGCAGCATTTCCATCTGGGAGTCTTCAGAGAGTCACCCAGCAGCAGACAACTTTCTGACCCTGTAGCCTGGCCTTCCTCATGGAGCATGTTGTGAGTCATCCCTGGCTGAATTTCTGCTTAAAGACATGAAGATGCTCCAGAGAATGTTATTTACGTACGCATTGGTAGCAGCAACTGCTCAGCAGCCTTGGGGTCCCATCAGATAGACCACCTGCGGAAGCTGGATGCCCCCTTGCTTCTGCTAGCCCTAGCAGAAGGGGGTTTTTTATCAGCATTTGCCTTACACAAGGTGTACGCACTCGCTGCTCTCCTTCAAGGATAGGAAAAGCCTGTGTTTGGGGATTCCGGTGGAGAGATTCCTCCATCCAACTTGTGTTGGGGGAGAAAAACATTCCAGGAAAATAAAAACACAACAAATCAAGGTCACAGAAGAGCTCGCCAATTCAAACTGCTCAGTGGCCTGGATTTATGATTTTTTTTCTTTTCCAATTAACTTCACCTTCCCTAAGTGGGGATTTCACACCCCTCGTGTTAAGTAAATTGGTGTCTGGATTTTTATGAGCTTTGGCAGGAAAAAGTAGCCAGTGAACCAAGAAAAATCCAGAGCTTTTGGATGGGGGCACCCAGGATTTCAGGCTCACATCTGAACCAAAGGAATGATTGTGAGAAGTCCTTTGATGAGTAAAGACAATAATTTTGATGCAATTTATAATTAAATATTGTTGTGTATCTCCGTTCTTCCAGAACCTCCTCCTGCCACTGGAGTTTCATTTGGGTTATTTATGCATCGGTGATGTATTCTGAATGCCTCACTAACATTGACGGATATTACACTTGATGTTTTTCCTTATGTCCCTTTGGTGGTGCAAATGTGAGAAAGGGCAATGAACTTTCAATGACTCTCTTGTATAACTAAAAAAAAAGATTTTTTCATCGGGTTCAAAAGTTCAGCGCGTCAAGAGGAATCATCTTCTTGGCGCCATTGCGCAAGAGGTGGGAGGATTTTGGGGATGTTTTTATCTTATAGCAAAGGATAATTACTCTGGGATGCAAATTTGGTAATTGTCACCAACATTGGCTTTCAAACCACCATGTTGATAAATTATTTGTTGTGTTTTTATTAACCTCGATGACCCAATGAAGTGGGTTTGCCATGCTGCGAGCTGTTTACGTTGAAGGACAAAAAGCTCTTGGCGCGCCATTCATTGCGGTAATAGCGCCTCAGGGTCCCTTCAGTCTCCGCTTCGCTGAGGTTGGTAGAGTCAAGAAACCAAGGTCTTTCACTTGACAGCTGGGGGAATGATGGGGAGAAAACATGGAGCAAGAGCAAAGCAAAAAATCCCAATAATTTCATCCCTTTCCACAAATCCTCTCTGAACTCAGGGGTCGGGCCTTTCCAAATGCAATGTTTCCTCAAAGCATGCTCATCTGGAGGAACTGAAAGACAATTAAGTCTTAAAATAAATCCATTGGCAAGAAAATTCCATTCTGGGAAAGGCCATCGTCTTGGGCAGTCAGGAAAAATCTAAGCAACTTCCGTGTATGGGGGGGAAAAAAACAACCAACAAACCAAAAATCCCCAAACACCAGCCTCACTGTACATAATAAGAACAGCTTTTTATAGTAAATGGTTTCTTTGGATGATGGGATCCCATGGACTTAAATGGAGCACCATGTCCCTGAAATACTGGGCAGAGAACCATTGATGGCCACCTTGACCGTCACACAGCCTTCCACAGCACTGTTAGAGGACCTCAGGTTCAGATAAGCCAACCAGACCTCAGCAGATTCCAACAGAGAAGGGCATTTCCCCCATGAATCCATCCAGACCCAGGTAAATACACCTTAGTCCCCGCACTCCAAATAGTGATTTCTGTTCAGCTGCCTGCAATGTCATCCACATCTTTCTGGCACAGGTGTTTCACTTGGAAAGTCAACAGCTTCCCTGTAGTAGTCCAACTCATTCTCCCTACTAGGAGTATCCTTGTCTGCACAGCTCAGGGACAGCACATTTCTAAATATCCACAAGAACTTCCAGGTCACAATATGTGCAAACAAACCCTCGTTCGGTGATGGTAACAGTCATTCAACCAACATCTCAGCAACATGAATGTTGTGTGGGCTCCATCTCTGTTCCTGTTAGCTCACAGTCCTGCCTGGAAAGACAAAGAACATCTCTTCAGGCAGGTGGACTCACATCTTCTCCAGTGTGGAGTGGCTCCCTGCACCTTTCTCTGTGTTTGTACTCTTGGTGACGTTCCTCAAGCTGCCCTCACAACCTTCTCTGTGCTCTAGGGTGGACTTGGCTCTGGCACAGGCTGTAGGCTGAAGAACGAGCACATGTGTACCCGATCAGCTTCTGTGCTCCTCAGCGGGTTTTCTGGCTCCCCCTAATATTAATCTTTTTGCAAGAATGTACAGTGGACAGTCTGTAGCTGCTGGTATCCAGGTGTGTCAGGATAAAAAATGTGGTATGCAGGATGTTGCTTCTGTGTTTTCTGGTGCAGCATCTCTTGGAGAAGAGCTGGAACATCCAACTTCTACCATGACTCTCCCTACCTGTTGGTGGTATTCCCTCCTTGCCCCCCTTAAGAGATGAGTCATGCTGAGGCAGGCTTTGGGAAAGCTCAAGCAGATGATGCTAGCAGGATTGTCCTCACCACATTTAGCCACCAAAACTCAGATGGAATGCATGCTTCTTGGTGGCTCCGGGATGCACGTACCCCTTTGGGCTGCTCCACGGGGTTTGACTTGGGCAGAAGAATCACTTCTAGCTGGGCACAATGCCACGGCGCTTCTCCAGTGAGGTCCATCCCACCTGCACCCTTCCAAGGGAGACAGCTGCTGTCCGCAAATCCTCACCCCCACTTCTGGGAGAACCATGTGCCCCATTTCTTTGCCACGTAGGAATAACTGGATCTTCTCCATCATATGACCTGCCTAAAACATTTGCTTCTTCATCTAAGATTGCATGGACTCCATGGAAATATTAGGTGGACAAGGCAGAAAACGATGGATGTCAGGAGACACTACTTCTCTGGGACACTCTCTGTTAAGGCTAGAGAGGCATCTCATGGGTGTATCAACAAGTGGTACATGGAGATAGTTTTCTGCTTGGATCCCTGGCACATTTGGAAAAGTTTTCCCTGGAAAATCGGTTGAGCTGCTGATGGCAGTGCACTGGTTCAGCAAAGCAGCAGATTGCTTCTGTTTGGAAAGTGGGAAAGCCACATCCAACACTTGCTGAGACATTTGCAAAACGATAGTGCTCATCTTCATAAACTGAGCGTTGACATGGTTTTGGCTAGGATATGAATCAGTTGCAAGGGATGTGAGTGCCAGCGAAGGAGATAAAGTGTAGATTTTTCAGGAGGGTGACTGTGGCAACCAACTGATTGGGCAAAAAACCCGAATATTTGGTGAACTTTGCTATCTGCAGCATAAAAGTTCAGCAGTTTTAGAGCAACCTTTGTTGCTTGTTGTTCAGGGGGCAGTTCTGTCTCTGGTCATATTTTTTTTCTTCTTGGCTAGTGCTCTGTGACTGATGAGGATCTCAGTAAAACACAAATTGATTTGCTTGGCTTTCATGGTCACCTCTGGACTGTAATTACTCAGGCAGGAAAAATTAATTAGTCCAGTGTGGGCTGACTGCTGCTTTCCAAGCACTGCTGAATCTTAATTGGAGAGCTGCAGAAAAAAGGTGCTGATTCACACCATGGCATGATGGGGTGGGGATTTTTTCAGGGACAGAGGGTGGAGGGATGAAGGGGGATGAAGGTCAAGATGAGATATGTTGTCTGTTCCAATGTTAGCAGCTGTGCCTTCTGTCCTTTCCTTAGGTGTGATAACGAGCCCATTAAAACCTGTTTGCCGCTTTCAAACAACTGCAATAAGAAGGACTGTGGGTTTTGTCGGACGAGCATCCACACGGATCATTTTGGGGTGTGCAGTGTTCACTAAAAACACCTCAGAGGCGGTTGTTATCTAAGACACCCACTAGTGATTATTCTCTCACTGCTCGCCATGATGCCATTTGCAATGACAGTACAGCACTGATGCTTCACGCTGCTGTGGAGGTAAGAGCTGCTGGGACAGGTCCCTTTGGCTGAGAAATTTCTAGTAGCTAAGAGATGATCTGGTGACAACACGAATAGCTTCACTGAGAAGACGTGCCTCTGTTGTTGCTGCATTTGAAGATTTATTTTCATTTTGGCATCCATCTGTTCCCCTCGGTTCCTTCAGTTTTATTATTATTTGGTGCAAACTGCACGCAACAAGTTTGCTTTTAGTTGTGCAATTAAAGAAATACTGAACATGCTGGTTGTTGAGGATCAAACAGCAGAACGTTACTCAGCCCTCACTCAAAAATTGGTGTGGGTGATTGCCTGAGAAAATGATGAGGAAATGACATTCAGCAGAGGATATTTTTCAGGCAGTTCCCAGTAATGTTTCCGCCTTGGCTGTGGGTTTGATTCACATCCCCTGTGCTCCTACCCACCAGCAAGCACCAGCACAGCAAGAGCCAAACAGGATTTTCTTAGAGCAGATCAGCCCTGCTCACAGATTTGCTAATTAGATGAAATCTTGTTAGCAAAAACACTTTTACTGAGCTCAAAATATTCTCATTTGGTTGGTTGGTTTTTTTGGGTTTTTTTTTTTCGTTTGGGTTTGGTTTTTTTTTTTTTTTTCTCTAAGGATCTGAAGCTTGATGCATACGCTAAAGCTACAGTGAAGATGTGCATTCCTGCTTGGGTTCACAGTGGTGGCACAGAGCCTGGCAAGTTGCTCATTACTGAAGCAGACACCTACGTCACCTTTACTATTGCTGTTCTATCAGAAATTTATTCTCAGAAGTGCAGTTTTATTGAGAAAAGATAGAAATCCTGTTTTTCTGGCCAGCTCCACATCTAATATATTTCTTGCAAGCTGACTGCTCATGTTGAAATAAGTAATGCATCTCATGGCATTAGTTATGTTGTTAGTCATTCATGTTTCTGAACTACAAAACTTAACATTTTGACCTGATGACCAAATCGACCTCTGGGTGCCCATTTTAATGATTGCAGTTCAAAACTCCTCATCTATTTTCATCTAACCCATTTCACCATATCTTCCTCTGTCCACTCTGTCTGAGGATGGACAGTCGTAAGGATACAAGCTTAAAATTCAGCAGAATGCTGACAATGTGGAGAAATGCACTGAAGAAATCCAGCACACTTTGGTAGACACCAACACAACACGCTGCTCCTTGCAGGTAAGAGTAAATATTCCAGCAAGTATTGGGCAGGAAGAGTCTAGCTTGGCAAGAGCACCACAGAACAGGACCTGGGAAGCCACAATGAATCACAAGGTGAGCATGAGTCAGGCATAACACATCACTGTTGAAAGAGAAAAAAATCTCTTTTTTTTGCATATTTATATATATATTTGCCATTCTTTAAGCAAGTGCAGTCCTCATTTTGTTGTATTCAGAATGGGCAGGCTCACAGTGGGAGTCCCATTGCCAGTTTGGAGAACTACATTTGGAGGACCAACTTGTGGTGGGATGACCTTGGCTGAAGGCAATGTGTCCACCAAAGCCGCTCTGTCACTGCCCTCCTCAACCAGACAGGGGAGAGAAAATATAACAAAAGGCTTATGGGTCGAGATAAGGACAGATAGATCATCCAGCATTTTTTTTTTCCTTCTTAATATGCTATCTCAGAGGCACTACCACCATCGCTGATCAGCTCAGCCTGGGCCAGAGACAGGTCCATCCCGGAGCCAGCTGGCATTGGCTCCCTTGGGCATGGGGGATGCTTCTGGCATCTTCTCAGAAGCCACCACAACCTTGCCATGCAAACCCATTATGCAAATGGATAAAGACATCTAAAGGAAAAAATGGATTGGAGATGTTTGTCTGAAGGAAAAGCCGATTTAGGGGACATATGCAAAGAGTGAAGGAACAGCCTTACTTCCATACCCGTTCCGACCAGCCTAGAAACTACTGGGTTTAATTTGCATGACAAGATTTAGGTCAGAATCACCAGGGGCATTGTGGAATATTTTAAAGTGCAGATTAGACAAATCTTTATCAGGAGTGATAAATATGTAATTTAATTCCTCCCGTGTGAAGGTGGAGCAGCGGACAAGGGAACCCCACAAATTCCTTTCCGATGATTCTGGGACTGATTGCTGCCTTGCAGGCTGAACTGAGGAACCTTGGGGTGGCTTTAAGCTTGGTTGCTCATACAGATTTGTTAGGTTGGCATTGCCTTTTGCCGATCACCTTCAGCTTTGTTCCCCACCAAAGTTTTGTCAGTCCTACAGGACAATTTTCCAGGTGAGCTGGAGCTACTTGGGCATCACCCACATAATAAAACTATTCTCTTGTGGAGGTGGGTTCATCCATATTTCATCCGACAGAGACGTGCCCCTTGTCTATCTCATGATGATGCGTTTGGGTCATTGTATTGACCTCAGCTCTGCACCAGCTCCATTGTTTGAGTGAGGATCTGAAATTTTTATATCAAAAGGGCTTTTCATTCAAAATCATTTGTGCAAAATGAAACTTTTTCTTGCCAAAAAAATACATTATAATTTAAACGCTCTGCTTTTCACAAACTTACTGGTATCTAAAATTGATATTTTAATCAAAGCATTACTAAACATCTATCAAACTAATTTAAATAATTACTGCTTTGCTGTCTTTACAGTAGACACAATTTGCTGTAAGCAAATGCAAATGAGCAAACAGTGAATATTTCAAAAATGGTTTTATTAGCTTTAGAAGAAATCTTCCTTAGAATCTCATGTATTGTGTAGAACAAGGGACGTATGTTGGATCCAGTTAACGGAAAGCATTTCATAATCTTGGTACTTAAAAAAAAAATAGTTTTCCCATTTTTACCAGTTTATCTAAGCATTTTTTGCATTAAAGATTTGCTAATGACTTAGCGACATTGTCCCTCCCTATTATTGTCCCTCTAAAATGCTTCTCTTATTATTGTGAGCTTTTTCAGTCAAACATCTGCTCCTGCTCCGTGACACCAAATGTAACTGGAAATGGGAACACATTTTCTCCAGATCTATAGGTTGACCATAACAGGTCCAGTAGCAGTTTTATTTGGGCAGTGGATTTTCAAAGCTTCAGAAAATGCTCCAGTGTCAATACAGATGGGTTTTATACCATCTCTGTCAGCAGCTTCACTAATAGTTCTTTCCCTGGCAGAAACCCTGCATCATGTGTACCGTAGATGACTACTTAGCCACAAGACTCTTCTACATAAAAAAGCCACTAATTGTTCCACACGATGCAAATGGGGCAGAAGGATGCAGGTGGGTGGGGGAACCAAACCACCCATACTCCACAAGACACGATGATTTCAAGTTTACTGCCAAGTTCCCTAAAAGAGGAACTTACAAAGATGGTTTAGCCATGGTAATGAAGCCAATGGTGCAAGAATATCCATGTACTCAACTGATGGGATGTTATTATTCTGTTTTTTCTGCCAGACCACCTGCAGGTGCTGGGAAACTGAGTCACCCCAACATGTTTGCCACTGTTGTGCCTTGTCCTCTGCTTCCCTGTGTGGGATACATTGAGTTGGCCAATGGTTTTTAGATAAATGCTGGCTTGATACCCGTGGTGCACTTTACACTCAAAATGGAAGGTTTCTAGTGATTTCCAGTCCAAACCTGGTCATGATCCACCTTCAGCTGTTATTACAGACTTAACCTCCCAGCTTACCCTGTGCAACATGCCTCAAATGAGTGTCAGGGCTGGCCCATCCAATGTATTTGTAACCGAAAAAATGAATAGCCATACGCATCCTATAAACACTTTAAAGTTTTTTCACCGTCCTTATGCTAGCAGTCTTCATGCATTTTTATTTTTCATGCATTTTTATTTCTTAACTCCTGAAGCCCTGTTTAATAGCAAGCAGCTTTTGTTGGGAACGTCTAAGGACACGACTCTGCTTTGTTTTATCAAATGTCTCCTCATCTGAACCATCGCAATCAACAGCATTACCCAATTGCTCTGGCAGGCTTCATAGTACTTCCCAGTTTTGTGTCACCCTCAAACCATGAAGCTCATACCTGATTTTCAGCCTTTGGCCACCACACCCGTACCAAACAGATCCTGCTTGGAAGCCAGCTCTGCTCTAAGCAGGAGGTTGAACCTCCAGAGGTCCCTTCCAGCCCACATTTCTCCGTGAGTCCGTGCTTCTGTTGCAGCAGTGGTTTCAGAACCGCCTCTGAGCATCACCACAGGTAATCTGTCCTTTTCTGGTACTTACCACTTCAGTGTGAACAGTTGCAGGCTCCCTTCATTCACTTTCAGCTCCAGAGCCCAAATCCATGGCTAATTTATCAGAAGCTCCCAGAAAGTAAGATGGATTTAGTTCATGTACGTCTCTTGTGTAAGGGAGCACTGGTCCTACCAAGAAACACTGATAAATTATCCTGAAACAATTTCGCTTGGGTAAATTATCTTGGAATATTTACATTTCTCCCTACTTCCTGGGCTTTATCTATACTTCTTCCAAAACTCTGACATCAAACTAACAGGCCTACACTTGTCTGAATCATTCTCCACCCTCTTCTTTATGGAGGTGTTGCATTTGTTACCCTCCCATTACGGGGACTATCCCTGCTTTGCGTAACTGTTACACATCGTCCCTCCTTCAGCTGTTGCTCTGCCTGCCAATGCTGGTAATGGTCGAGGCAGACATCAGCTTTTCATTTTTCACTTGAATCAGGCTAGTTATGGGCTTCACCACAGACGCTGTCGTGCCCTACCCTTGTCCACACTGGGAGTCCGTTGATGCCCTTGCTGCTGTTAACTGCAGTAAGTAAGGTTTTCAGTCTTAGCGATAGGTAACTGTCCTAATTTTCTCTTTGTTCCCCTTGGTTTCTGCGGCTTAAGTACCATGTACTATTATTATTTTTAATTTCCTATGTGAGGTAGATTTTCGGTCATCCTTACTTTCTTTCTGCAGTTTGTAACCTCTCAAACATACCTCTTCTCACGGCTCTCTCTCCCTTTTGAATTTTGAATTTTAAGTACCTATGCCTTTTCTGCACACAGATCCCAGAGCTGCTTAGCTAGACTCAATAATTCATTTCCTTAGATTTCAAAGTTTGCCTTCCTAAGTGTCCAGACCTTCATTCTAGACCTACTTTTGCCCATTTTGAAATTTAAAGTGAGAAAAGGCAGCTCACAGTCACACTTTATTCAAATTTTACTACATTTAAAATCATACAGGAGCTAGGTCAAAACCACTGCTAAACTTACTTTTGTGAAGAATCGCATCACCTAAAACACCTGAGCCAACAAGCATCAATTATCTTTCAATTAATTTTCAAAATGTTAAAAGTCTCCTATAATTGCCATTAATACTTTTGCATTTGATAACTATATAGAGACTAATCATGATTAGGCTGAGGCTGGGGACACAGAGGAGGGCAGTGAGATTTTTCTCCCTCTCCAGCCATCCCTCCTGGCAGTGGTTTGCATCAAAACACTCTTTTGACCCTGCCATAACTTTTCCATCCTCCACCCTCTGCTTCTTGCTACCACCTCATTCCTTCCATCCCCACCGGTTCCAGCATCCCGGAGGTTTCTCAGTACCTGTGTGACTTCCATGCTTCTGTTTTGCCCTTCCATGCACCAGAACCGTTTCGGGTCCTATATATGAGCATCTCAAAGTTTGCCTGACAGTTCGGTCTCTCACACACTCTCACGGAGCATCAGGTCCCTGTCACCTTTACCAGATGTTGGGTATTGGGTTTGTTTCTTGGCATTGTCTTTTGTGCTGGTAGTCCAGTACCTTGTAGTCCATGCAGCTGGGCATCATCTGAAGTGATGAGACCATGTCCTGCCCTTGCTAGAAATCATCCATCCTCTCTGCAAGGCAGCTTGCATATCCTAAACGGCAATTGTCTGGCTTTATAACATAATACAATATAGAGGAGGTTTTGTCTTTTCTGACTCTTCTTGCTTGCAACAGGAAAGGATTTTCCCCAGCTTTCTACAAAAGCTTCTGAAGGCTTTGCAGTTTCATGGTATGCTACATTTTTGCTTCCAGTGTAGTCATTATGAATAGTGTAAAAACCCCAGAAACATGACAGTGAAAATGATATTTTGATGTAGAACGGATATAAAGAATGTTCACCTTTTCCAGCCACAACTAGGAGAAAAGATCTAAGCCCTAAAATGTCAGAATGATGGCCAAAGAATTAGGAGAAATGTCATTTTTTTCAAAGCTGAGATGTTCTCCATTCACCCAGCTGGGTGGGCAGAGCACTGGAGACCTGGATGACTTCAACTCATGGCTGATGCTCTGAATGATCTAAGGAAGCTCTTCCTATCTCTGTGCCTCTGTTCCTCCTCCCACTCCCTGTCTCGTCTGCTCACATTTCTCTCTCTCAAATTGCTTCTGATACGTGTCCTTGCAGCATCCAGCACAACATGGTTCCAGGCTCCAGCAGGACCCCCAAGGTACCACCATCCTACAAATAACAATGATAGTGAGTGTAATTACAATAGTCAAACTACTCCAGCTCTGCATCATTAGCCATGCCCTGAGAAAAATAACCTTTTAATCAGTCTGATCTGTCAACTGTGCCTTCCTTCACTGTCACTGTCAATCTAGAAAAATCCATCCTTCATGTTTCTTGATTAGAAGGATGATGGCAGGCACCCATGGCCCTGCACAGAAAGTACTGAGACATTTCATCTTTTCACAGGACATAGGCCCATCACGCTGCATAGCTAGCTGCTGGCCGAGCATCACAAGACGCAGCGCATGTGTCTCCTATGTCCATCCCACAACAGCAGAACATCCCTATACATGAGAAAAGCAGTGGCTAATGCAGTTGCAAAGCAAGACACCCAGTGCCAAAGCTGTGGCTGGATCAACAGTAAGGTCAGACCACAACCTGCCTGAAATGAAGGGAAGATCAAAATCTACCACCTGCAGGAGCCTGCATTCACTGATCATCAGTTTCCAGATTGCTCTGCTCTTTGGGTTTCCTCTCAGTTTAAGCCTAGTTTGGAATGTCTTTGGTTCTACAACTGTATTACTTCTCCTGAGGGCACCTAAGCCAGTTGCTGGTCTGTCATTTTTATCATCTAATATCGTGATGTAGCTGGTATCAGTTACGTTGCGTGCCAGGCTGCTGATTGATTTCAGGCAAAAGTCTTGAAATAAAAACAGCATTGCAAAGGGGCAGGAACAAGAGGTACTTCGTGCAGCCGTGTAAGCTTATGATTTCTCAAAAGCTGTGTTATTTCAGCCTGCCAGGAGCAGCTGGGAAACAAACCCTGACCAGGCACCAGGACAGCAGCTCAGTGAGGTGGTGGGATCTCCATCCCTGGGGCTGTTCCAAGCTTCACTGAACAAGTCCCCAAGTAATATGATGGGGAACTGAGATGTCAGACTCCAAGGAGTGTTTCTCCTCCAAGTTATCTTGCCTCCCAGAGGGGTTCTGGACATGTCAGAGGCTGGTATATTGGTGAAGTCCTCCAGGAGCTTTGAGGAGGAGGGACATGGCAGCATTGGTACTGGCTTGAACCACAGGAGAGCATGGTCACTGTGGCAGGCATGTGCTCCTGAAGACAGAAGGGGACATCAGAAATGATGACGTGCTGTGACTTCTCCTGAACAGAGATATCCCAGCCCAGAATTATCACCAGGTTGTTGGATCTGGAAAGCAGTCTGGAAGAGTCTTCCTTATTCTTATACATTTTTCAGATAAAATCTGGTGGTTTTTTTGATTTTAAGAGCAGTTTCTTTGGGTGTTTTGGGACCAAGAAAATCCATCTGAAAGTTATGGACAGTTCAGAGTTTTGTTACAAGAGACAGCCAAACATCTGGTATTTCCTATATTTTAAATGTATATTCTGCATTGACAATATAATTAACATAGCTTTTAATAATTAAAGACTAAAAAAACCAACACTGGCTCCCTGAGAAAACCCTTTTCTTACCTCTGCTACTCTAAGGAAAAAACCTCCACTACATTTCTTTGCTTTGTATCTTTTAATGAAATTAGTTATTAAACCAATGAATCATTTTCTTTTATCCTATACCTATTTATTTTCCTTAACAGTCTTTTCAGAGGAACCTTATAAGAAGTGTTTCAAAAACCCAAGTAAATTACATGCACTTAGGTCACCTTGCTCTCTGATTTTATTAACTTTTTCAGGTTAACAAGGCATACTTTTCCCTTCAGAAGCTGTGATGGTTTGACCCAATCAAGCTACCCTACGTTTATCTAAATGCTGTATTACTTGATTCTTAATTAGACTGTTTCTCTGGGACTAGCGTTCCTGATACCAATGGGCAACTTTCTAATCTTCTTGGTAATTGCTGTTAGTATGGATATATGGAGCGATGCAAAGTCCACTGAAGACGTTGGAAAAACAGCCTTAGGAACACCTTTAAAACCTGTGCAGAAATGTCTTTTGGCCCTGGTTAGCTAACTCCTGGAACAACACATAGCTCTGGTTTTAATGTCTGCAATTTCTTTCAAGGCCATAAACTTATTTCCTGGGGGAAAAAAAAAAAAAAAAACAACCAGAACCAAAACCAAGCAACACAAAGCTGCCACCCCACACACCACCTAAAAACCTCAGACTTCTGCCTGCAAAGTACAATTTCTTTTTGTATTATTCTTCCCATAGAATGGGTAACAGTCTTTTATATGTTCTCCCTCCCCTTCCCATCTCCAGCTGCCGCTTTTGTTAGCAGATGTCTCTCCCTAGCCACGCTTTCCAGAATGCACAAGGCTCGTGGGTCTAAATTAAATCAAAACCAAAAGTAGAGCAAACCCAGTGCCCAGCCGACTAGCTGGAGGGTGGGATGGGCCTTTCTGGTGCAGTTTGCCCACCCAGCAGGCTTGCTACCCTGTGCCTTTGCTGGCTTCTGCAATTTATGGTGCCTCTTCTACTTAAGAAATGAGACTGGAGTAATAGGTGACCTCAATGTGAACCAAATTATACTTTTCCCTTTGCATTCAGATACTTACAGCTCTGAACCAACCATCTGCAACCATGAAAAAAAAAAGAAGTAGCTTAAGGTATTACTCGCATAACCTGCTCTGTGTTGAGCTGGGCAGGACCTAGCGCAATGGGCAGTATGGTCAACTGAAGCAGCTTCTAACGCGCAGCTTTTGATTGCAGGTTCCCGTTTCTGCAAGTTCAGTTTTGATTATGCCAGTTTTGATTGCAAGTTCACCTATGCCACTTTCCAAGCAGGAGTTCCTGGCCAGAGGTGTCTGTCCACCCCAGGCTGTTTGGCTAGGTCAGTGGCTCCTGCTGCCAGGCAGGGGTGGTGGTCTTCTTCTCATCCCCTCTGGTAAGGAAAATCACAGAGGGATATGTAGTAGCACTCAGTGGTGGAACAGGGTAAGGGGCATGTTGCCTTTATAGAGCAGATTGTGGATGCAGCATCACCCAGGAGCTCAGCCAGGTCCACCGAGGAAGGGGAATTATGCAGGAGAGGAGCAGGACAAGGAGGAGAATGCAGGACATGAGGGGACAAGAGAGCCGGTAGTCTAGGAGCATAAAACCACCTTTCACTAGAGGAACGTGGTGCATTGGAGGTCTAGGAACTACAGGGATATCTTCTGCATTTTGTATAAAGTTATGCAGGTGGCTCCTCTGGCTTTGAGCCATGGCTTTGCACGTTCTGCAGCGGGTTCCAAAGAAGATTGCTGTGTCAGGCAGAGAAAGGAGATGTCCCCAGAAACTCAGCAGGGACAAGGGGTTTGTACAACAGTCCCCAGCGTCATTCTTTCATCGGCTGGAAGCATTCATTATTCTCAATTTGAATTAGTTTTGGGGAGTGAGAAGGTGGCCATTGCTGGGGCTCTGCTTTGTGCTAGACCCTGTCATACTACATCACAACACTCGTCCTGTTTCATGTTATGTAGCCTTTAGATATTTCTTGGTTTTATGAGTGTTTTCCTCCTATCTTCTCTCTCTGTGTCCAGCACTAATTTTATCACTCCTTGTGCATATCCAGGATTGAGCATCTTTCTCCATTCCCTCTGCTTCTCCCCTGCATCTTGCCTCTTCTCCCTGCGGACGAACAGTGTTGCCTTGATCAGTGAAGTGGCAACATGTCACTTACACTGTAAACCACTGAGATATTTGGCCAGAAGAGCTACGGAGCACAGCTGCAGACCAACGGGAGGACGCAGTCATTCACATCTCTAAACTGTCACAGTCCTTCAGCCTGTAGGCTGTGATGCTGCCAAGAGGAATCTCACCTCTTGGGTGCCCATTCATTTCTCCTCTTCTTGGACCCTCAAGGTATCCTACTCAAACCAACCCCCTTCATCCTGCCCCATCTGTCTGTCCCACATTTTCCTCAGGGTCCATCTTTTCTTTCCAGCAACAGTGGCTCCTGCAGCTCAACTCCCCACCTCCCAGTTCACTGGGGCTGAACTGGTGAAAAACAAAAAGCTGTAAACAATGGTAGGAGACGGGGGATACCTAACAATCCCTGAAAAGCAAACATGTAAGATAACAGAAAATTGATAAAGGGAGTTAAGATCAGCAGAGAAAAATCCACCGTTGCCATCAGTAGAGAGAAGTTTTTCAAGCACATTAGAAACCAAAATTCTAGTAATGACAGTTCCAGTATATGAGATGGGTGTCGCTTCACTGAGAAATAATGATATGATAAGAAGGAAGTGTGTATGTGCGTAAGTTTTGTTGCATATTTGGGGAAAAGACCAAAAAAACCCACCCACTTCCAGGAATGGAATTTGTAATGCTGAATTTGGGGGATCTTCATGCACTAGAGTGAATATTGAAAAAATAGGAGCAGAGACTAGGAATTGTGACAATGCTGACGCTGAGCACAGGGATGTCCATAGCCCTGCGCTGGAGATGGCAGTGACACAGGTTGTGTGGGGTTTCTTCCACATGAGTTCATGTGTCTATCCAAGAGCAGCACTTAGGCAACCTGTGAATTGGGATTTGGAGCATGAAACTTATTCCTATGTTTGGACACTTAGACCTCTGCCTTCTTAAAAAGCTCTTACAGCTGTGTCTTCTCCTGCAACCAGAGCACCTGCCCGGGAACCAAAGGGCTACATCCTACATCCCAGCTGAAATCTGTGGGTATAACTGCAATTTTCTGGGGAGGGTAGAACAAAAGTGCCTGCCCCCACCACACTATTTTGAAACTGGAGAAGGAACATAAAACCCACAGAAAAAAACAGGTAGAATGTCTCCTGTGTGGCACCAGCCAGAAAAACTGTGCCTTGAAGTTCTGCTCTGACTGCTTAGGCATTTTACATTTGACATTTATTGGATGAGAAAAAAAAAATAAATTAAAAAAATGTCCTAAGAGCAGGGACTAGACAGCAAATCTCTGGGATGTTCTTGGCTCAGTTTTGTGCTGTAGGGTGATGGCAAGACACATTCTGCCACAGTCCAGACTTGTGTCCAACAGTACCAACTTCCCAGCACAGGTCCAGGGAAGCTGGGATTGGAGCATATGCCATATGATCTCAATGTCTGCAGCGTGTGGCTGCTCACTTGGTCAGTGCTGGGATGCTGCTGAAGTCCAGAGTGACCCTGGATTCCTGTGTCCAGCAAGTGGTGGGAGCAATACCAGGGTGTGGGTTTCAGGGAACTCAACATCTGATCCCTCCAAGAGAGAAGGAGAAACATAAACCTTGTAAGTACATTAATATATCACCTTCTGCTAACAGGAAGAAATGCCACTGCTCGGCTAGCATTGCTAAGGCTTATCCTAAAGGTTAATCTTGAGGTAGGTCATGACATGAATTTAAAATGTAACTTTGTGGGTTTGATCCATCTGTTGGCTTTTGAACTTCCCTACCTCTCCCTGTACTACATGGCATAGCAAGGGAGAATGCCAACTTTCAGGTGTAAGGAGGCTATTTTCTCTTCTCTGCAGAAGCTCTGTTGCCACCTCTGCCCAGAAATAAACACCATCACAGCCAGGAGCACCACCCCCTGCCCCCTCAGTTGGTTCTTTCCCATCAGACTTAGACACTGTCTACAAAACCAGGAAAGAGAAGCCATCCAAAGCCCTGGTCAGGCAGCAGCGGTGAGGACTGTGGGAAGCTTGGGTTCATATCCCTCTTCTGCCTGAGCCTCTGAACCTATATCCCATCACAGGCTGCCTGCTACCAGGAGGAGGGAGAATGTTTATCTTGCTCTTTCCATTTACTGTTGGCATACGGTGCTGTATAGCTATCGCTATCACTGAGATATCGGTGAGATACAGGGTTCTTCTCACATTGGCACCATGCCCTAAGGGGAACACTTCAGCTGGAGAGATCCCTCACCACAAAATCAGGAGGAGCCCACAGGGTTAAAGCTTTGCAAATCAAGTCCCTTCAGACAGATGAGGGATTTGCTCCATCACCACTGCAAGCTGGTGCTCTACAGAGCTAATGAATGAACAAGAGTAAACCCCTCTGCTAGCTCGCTTAAAACATCTGGTCGGAAAATAGTGCTGAGGCAAAATAATTCCACAGTTTTTGCCTTGGATATACAGAGGGTTAGGGGGAAATTGCCATGTCTTCCATTTGTCATTAATAAATAGATTTTTTTAAAAGACGTGTTTTGCTCAAACTTGCTTCCACCGGGTGCCTGGGAGGGAGATAACTGAGGCTGAGCCGAGATGCTTGGATCCTGCAGGCAGATCTGGTCCTTTGTGGCTGGAGGTGTTTCCCTTTGGAAACGAAGGCCAGCCCTGAGCCCTCTCTGTACTTGCAGAAGGATCAGAGAGCCAGAAGCACAGAGGACCTTGTCATTCCTATACGAGCTCCCCTTGTGCAATACTTCTATCATCTTGAAACCAGCACCTTTACCCAACCTGGTGCATCCATGCATGCTGCTCTGCTCCAGCTGTGGCCAGGCTCTGGCTGGAATGTCGCCTATCCAGGATATCTGGGGCCAGGTCAAATGGACTAGGTCCTTGCCATCTGCAGGGTCCTTCGGTGGGACCTTGCCTCACACAAAGACAATCTCCCCCACAGTGGAAGAGCGAAGTCTGCCAGAATCATTAGAAGCCCACGTCCTCCATCACTCTGATCCTTGAGATTTGGGCACCATTCACAAAATGAGCATAAGGGGTCTGCGTCTGCCCCAATACGAAGGAAATCGCTGCCCCTTAAAATAGATCACTATGCTTTGGTGATTTCATCAGTTTTTGCACTGTTTTGAACGCATCAAATGGGCAAGGCTAGCTGCTGCTGCCCCAGGCATGGTGAGATTTGGTGGCACAGCTCTGGTTGCAGCTCAGGGCATCACTTGTGTTTATGCGTGAGAATCACGCTCCCCTGCCAAAGCACAAAAAAACAGCGCACGTGCTTCCAGAGGGACCCAGAAACAGGAGCAGCCCAGCCCTGCGTGTCCCTCCTGGATGCCCACCCGTAGGGAATCCATGCATGATGCCCAGAGTGCCTTGATGGTCCGACGCACGTCTGTGCCCACCCTGGCACTGCGGGGCAGCTCGCTCTCTGCTCTGTCTGGAGTTTTCTTTAACAGCTCCCCCGAGACACTGCCTCAGTGCTGTGATTTTAGGAATGCGACATATCATTCAATATCATCTACCATAAGCCATTCTGTTACCACGGCAACTGCCTCCTTAGCCCGGTTCCTGGGGCTCCTCGAGTGTGCTTGATATTCACCTTGACACCTTTGCCGGAGACCCTGAGGAAATGCATGAAGTGTGAAAACACCTTTCACTTGCTGGGCCAAGGTAATTCCTCCCCACATGGACACGCACATCACCTCATCTCCCAGAGAGAGGCTCTCGCCCCCCGATTCCCCACCATCACCACTTCCCTCTCCCACCGTGTGGCTGAGGAGCTGTGAAGCCAAACCTGGGCTTTGTCCCGTGTCCCCCCCCCTCAGAAACGCTGGATTCTCAGTGCCCTGGTGCAGGCTCCTGCTGAAAGAGCCTGGCAGATGTCACTGGGAGAGGATGTGAAATACCGGCCCCAGCTAACATCACTTCTCTGTATCGCTGATCCCCTGCACACAGCTAGCTTTCCTTCCTTTGAGCCTTCCTTCCTTCACGTCCAATTATTCCTTGTTTTAACTCATTTTGTGGGCCAGGCATTAAGTTTTCCTGATTCGCCTGCCTTCCCAGGGATTTCTTCCTAGGGACTTTGCCTTATGCATTCGTTTGCTCTGCTCCTATGTGCCTGTTTCACTACGGGTTGATCCATTGCCCGCACTGTCCCGCTTCCCTAATTCCTGCCAGGTTATGGGACTGACATTTACCTACACAGCTACCAGGCTCTGTTCCTGGCTCCTTACATCCACTAGAGAAGCATCACAAGGGAAAAGAATGAGGTTTAATAGCAGGCAAGATGCCTAATCAGGTAAATTTTCAGGAGGTACGGTGAGAACGGGGAATGAATTCGTTTCCAGCCATTCCTCAGCCTTTCACAATAGCTATTAATGACAGCACCATGGGTTCTTCTGCTCTATCTCGGCATGTCAGATGTCTCTCCAGCACTCCTACCCATGGGTAATCTTGGTTTCCCTAATGATCTGTCCCCACTGGAGATTTCCAGAGGTCTGTTTCAAAAGCCAGGCACAGAGTGAGTGAGTGGCAGGGATTTACCCAGTCACACTGGAAGGCAGCAATATTCTGGAAGGAGGAAGCGTCTGTGCTGTTAGAAATGTCTTCTTTTCTCCAACATGCCTGGAAAGATCTCATCTGATCTCCTGTTTTCTCTTCATGCGATACTTGGTTAGGTGGAAAGCTTCCATAGAAAGGGTGTAGCTGCACAGAATCTATGGCAGGTGACAGAACAGCAGGGGAGAACTGATGTTCCCTGATTCAGAGCAGAGTACCACTTTTTGATTATGCCTTGTTTGGAGACCTTGAGTCATGTGCGCCAAGCAACCACTTCTGGAGCCTAAGGATGTTACTCCACGTGTTTTTCAGGATTCAATAACATGGGAAACTGAGGTACCACCACCATAACAATAGCATAAAGTATCACTGTGTTGCCCATGCTGCATGTGTCACCCATGCTGCATGTGTTACCCACACTGCATGTGTTACCCACGCTGCATGTGTCACCCACGCTGCATGTGTCGCCCACACTGCATGTGTCACCCACGCTGCATGTGTTGCCCACCCTGTATGTGTTGTCCATGCTGCATGTGTTACCCACACTGCATGTGTCACCCACGCTGCATGTGTTGCCCACCCTGTATGTGTTGTCCATGCTGCATGTGTTACCCACGCTGCATGTGTCACCCACGCTGCATGTGTTGCCCACGCTGCATGTGTTACCCACACTGCATGTGTCACCCACGCTGCATGTGTTGCCCACCCTGTATGTGTTGTCCATGCTGCATGTGTTACCCACACTGCATGTGTCACCCACGCTGCATGTGTTGCCCACCCTGTATGTGTTGTCCATGCTGCATGTGTTACCCACGCTGCATGTGTCACCCACGCTGCATGTGTTACCCACGCTGCATGTGTTGCCCACACTGCATGTGTTACCCACGCTGCATGTGTTGCCCACACTGTATGTGTTGTCCATGCTGCATGTGTTACCCACGCTGCATGTGTTGCCCACACTGCATGTGTTACCCACGCTGCATGTGTTACCCACGCTGCATGTGTTACCCACACTGCATGTGTTGCCCACACTGCCTGTGGCAGCAGGTGGAGCTGGGTCTGATGGGGGACCATGGGCAGAGAGCAGAGGATGTTTGGTAATTTGCAAGTGCTTGATACGGCTGCTGCAGAGCACATGTGCTCCCGTCCACGCTCAGCCGCAGCGGTAGCTTCAGCTAGCAAGAGGACTGCTGCTGGGAGAGGAACAATTTGAGCTGAGCATCTAGGAGATGGTGCTGCCCTGTGCTGTCCTCACAGCCATTCCCTCTGTCTCCTCCTGTGATGTTTGGGCTAGTGCAAAGGTTTTTCAGTTAGCTGGGAAATAATCAAGGGGATCTTTTTGACAGGAAAGGCTATTTGAACCCTACAAAAATCTCCTGCTTTTGGTAGCGCTCTCCCCAGGAAGATGTCTCAGGGCAGGAGAGCCTCCTCTGCTCTGCAGTCATGTCTGCTTAACCAGCAGGGGAGACACTAGGCTGAAGCCTGTTTTCCAGCATTGGAGAAGGGAATTATACATGAGCTCCACTCACAGGCACCCCCCTCCACCCTCCCATCCTGCTGCCAGCCCACTGCTATTTCCTCTTCTTTCTGCTTCTGAAAGGTTTCAAGCCACTCTGGCTTTTACCTGTATTTCAGTGATCCCAGGAGCATGTTCCCGTATCAGTGATGGCTCATCCTGCACAGTGGGGCTGCAAATTCCTCAGCCTGCCAGCAAAGCAGTTACAAGGGACCGCTGCTGGCCAGACCCGTGATGAGTTCTGCCTCCTGGCCCTGCTGTCTCCAACTCAGCTCAGTATTGACACCTGACAACCAGTGGGCAGCAAAGGAACCTCAGTTTCCCCCAGTTCCTTGCTGAAATCCCTGAAGTCAAGGTTACATGGTCTGGACCCATCTTGCCTCTTCTTTTGTGCTTATGTCGTTGATATTCCTGGGAATGCTGTGGCCACCTTCAGAGCAGAGCGGGTGGCTGCATCCCACTCACCCATGAGAGCACCCTCCCAGGAGCTGGGGCAGCCTCCTGCAGAAGGGTAGCTCTGGATTTGGGGATCACAAGCAGCCTTTTTGGTGGCTTTTCACAGGAGCATGTTTCTGCTCATTAGGCTTTTCTACAAGACACTGATGCTGTCCCCACCTTCAATGAGCCACAGAGCCGGACCCAGAAAAGCCTGGCACTCGTGAGCTCTGCCTTCAGAGAGGTGTCATAAAACCATAATATCATAACCAAAACTCATAAGCAAGGATTTAAAGATGTGTTTGTGCTTACTGCTGGCTGCCTGGGCCACCTCTACTCATGGTCACTACTATGAATCCCACCCCACATGACTCACTTTCTTGGAGGTGTAGGATGGGAAAGTGTCTGTCCTTGCTCCACGCTGGGAATTGCAGCCTGGAGCTGGTCCTCAGCACTCAGCACCTGCAGGGCTCAGGCCAAGGCAAAGGAAACACTTTGCTGACAATTGCACCGACATGGTGAGCTGCACCCATCGGGTAAAAGCACCTTGAAGTGTCAACAACCGTGAGACCACGACAGCCCAAGGCAGGAGTAGGGAACCAGGGCTTCGCTTCCCCCCGGAGAAGGGAAGGTCTGGGCGGGCTGGAGAATTCCTGCCACATGGCTTGTTACTTCTGAAATACTTCATGTGCTCCTGAGAAGATTTGATCTTCTCTCATACCAAAGCATTATCAAGAGAAGCCGTCAGCTTTTACGGTAGGGGTTGAACGGGGAAGGGAAGCAGATTGTTAACGCTCAGATCTTTCCTGCCTGGACCGGTTTAACGTGTGATAAGATGTGAGGTTAGGATGTACTGTCACACTGCTTGATCCCAGTCCAAGACAAGTTTTGAGCAATTGCTCAAGGGCATGTTTGAGCAAACAGAGCCATTCTGGATTTGGGCCAGTCTCTGGGGCTGGCCTCGGAGAGCTGGTGGGGCTGTGTACCTGCCGATGAGAACACCAGTACGCTGGAGGCAGTTTGTGATGGTAGAATGATCAGAAAAGGCACTAACACCCTCCCCACCCTCTGCAAGCTTCTGCTCTCATCCCTGCTGCACCCAGCAATGTCTCACTGCTTTGAGATACTCCTGGTTTTAAACACAGACCCTTCACACAAGCTCTGCTGAGGACCCTTTTCATCCCACCCACCCTGATAACTCCACAGCCATACACTCCCAGCAGTTGTCTTTGTTCACACAGACCCCAAAACTGATCAGACAGATAGTTCTCTAATGCTGAGGTGCCATCAAAGGACAAGTTCTCTAGTGCTGAGGTGCCTGTCAACTCACCTTCCAGCTTTTGCTGATCACTCCATCTGCTCCTTCTCTAGGACTATGTTTCTATAAAGGCATGCCTGTAGGAACCAGAGGGAGAAATGGATGCTCTTCCCAGTACAGCCCCCTCTGTCAGGTGGGAAAGCAGGGTCAGGCAGAGCCCCTGGCAGAGACAAGGTGTGTAGGAGCTGGGGATGGTGTCTGCACAATATGGCAGTTTCTGCTGGCACAGCATTGGCATCCTGGGCAGGAACCATTCAGGAGAGGAATACAAACAGCACATCTTGCAGGAGATACGGGAATCACACTCCTAGAGGCTGATTACCTGGCGCTTTTGTTTGGCTGAACTCGTATGAGAAATGACCATGGAAGACTGGTGTAATCCTTACTACCTGTAATAGGAAGCACCTCCTGTTTGGCGTGGTGTGATGTCATCCAGCTCTGGGTGACGAATGAAGCTGAAACAGCTCTGAAGAAGAGCTGTGAAGGTGGCATCTACATGGGCTAATGAGTGCAGCCTGCCCTGCACCTCGGCTTTTACTTTTGTGGAGTCAAAGAAAGGTAGAAAAGCCCTCTGGGAGCCTCTGAGCTATCCTTCTCCCTCCCCAAGGCTAACTTCAAAGTCAAATCAGATTGCTCATGGCCTTGTCCGGTCAAGTTTTGAAAAATCTCCGGAGATTTTTGACTACACCTTTGCGATAGATCCTTTGCAGCACAGGAACAGCAGCGATGCCCTGGCCAGCTGCCAGCCCAGGCACAGCGCCACGGCTGTTATCAGAATGTGCCCAGGCACAGCACTGTACAATGACAAGCAGTGCAGCGGTACAGCAAGCAGCAAAAGCAAAAATCAGCCACTAACGAGCACTAGACTCTAATATACAGTAAGGCAAGCAAGCCCCATGGCAAGCACAGGAACCCGCCAATTAATAGCTAAACAGGAATAACAGCTATAAATTCGATCTAGAACATTCCAATCAAACCTGTTGTTATCTCGAACCCTTCAAGCCCCACGCTGTGCTCCAAGAAGGATGCCCTGTATGAGCGAACTGGATGCCCAGCCAGCCCAAACAGACCCAGTTCCCTCACACCCCATCCGTTCGATACCCTGGGGTATTTTAGTGACCCTCCACTGGACTCTGCAGGCTTTATTGGCACCCCCTTTGTAGCGGAATGCCCCCAAACCATCCGCAGTTCCCCACATGCAGCCCCAGCAGTGCTGAGTAGATGGGACTAGCCCACATTCCCCATCCTTCCAGCTTGTTCTCTGGCTAATACTTGCTAATAATTCCCCACACGCTGCTAATAATCCCCCAAAAGCTCTGGGGACGTGCTGCCATTTGGGGAACGGGGGCAGGGTCAGCTTTGGTTCTTTCGATCTACGTTGGTGCGTGGTGAGGAGACCAGCGTGGTGCATCAGCACATCTCCCACCCCAGGTACACCCCTCGGGGGGCTCCAGGAGAAGGGCTGATGGTTAGGAGAGCAGACCAGAAGATATGCTTCAGCCAGAAACAAAATGATGGTCTGGAGGAGATAGGGCCACTGTCTGTAGCTATGCTGGGGGATTCAGACTACCTGGGCGGGAGATGTTTTAAGCAGTTGGATAACGGTGGCTCAAGGAAAGGTAGGGGTGAATTCACAGAGCATCCAGCTTTTGGCTGGAAACTTAAGGTGATGTAAGGTGCGGTGGTGGTAGCAATCAGGAGAAAACTCCCAGTTTCATGTCAGGAGGGAGGAAACTTCAAAGGAGGTAAGCCAAAGGAAAAAAGATGGCAAATTCCGAAGAGAGCTGCCTGGAAGCAGGTGGTACCCTGGGCTGGGATGCCGTGGGTGGCTGGGAGCTGACAGAATTCATCAATAGGCACCCAGATGACTTAACATCACCCAACATGCCCAGTCTGGGTCAAATTACTCATACATTTCACACCAGAAATGTGAGCCCAAGGAGAGTCTGGCCACCTTAGAGGTGCAGCAGGTCCCTGTGGGTTCAAGGGAACCGGGCACAAATATGGGAAATTCTTGATTTTAGCAATTTTCTTGGAGCCTGTAAGCTGGGAGTTTGAGGCAAGAAAAATGAAAGGGATACTCCATGGGCAACTGGGGTAATTCTGGCCAGTTCCCCAGCTACAGCACTGAAGATTGAAGGTGGGGGCAAATAGCAGGAGAGTGAGAAAATCAAAGGCACATCTCCAAAGCTACATTAAAAATAATAATAAAAAAAATAAAATAGGAAAGCAGTTCATCCATCTGCTTGCATTTTCCTTCGTGCTTCTTTTCCATTGCTTTGACAAGCAAAACACTAAAGAAATATTATAGAAGAAATTCCTTTTCCCCAACAACCACTTTCCCTTATCAAATGAAAAGATTATTTTTAAAAAATTCCAACACAGAGAGAGAAAGAAAAGAAAGAAACAAAAGCTGAAAAGGTTTCTGTGATTTAACAAGGCCATTGTCATAATTTTAAAGAAACAGAGGAAACCAAGGGCTGGCTTTGATGTAGAGCCTTTGAAAAACCTGAGCAGTGAGAAACAGCCCTGACCCAGCGTGCCCTGATGAAAGGGAAGAGCAGGACTTGTCACGCCGAAGCCAGGTCTCTTTCTCTTGAAATCACATGAAGGTGCCAGTCCACACACGGTTTTGCTGACACTCAGCGTCAGCCTGGACACATGCGATCCAGCTGCCTCCAGCCAGCCAGCGGCCTGGAGCAAGCGGGAAGGATGGGCTGGAGGAGAGGCTGCTGCATGGCAGCCGCTGCTCTGCACGCCCAGGTGTGTGAGGATCAGAGAGCTGCAGGAGTCACCTCCCCTCTTCATACTGCACATCTCTGCCCAGGATGGGATTACTGGTGTGCATGAGAGGCAGAGAAGAGCTGCTCGACTTTGCAAGGCAGCCTCCACTAACAACGGAGCAGCTGAGAATGCTCCTCTTTCATCTGAAGAGCCCTGCAGGCTTGCAGGATGCATCGCACGCAGCGAGATGCATTGCTCATAGAATGCACTGAACGCAGCAAGATGCATTGCTCATAGGATGCATCGCACGCAGCGAGATGCATTGCTCATAGAATGCACTGAACGCAGCAAGATGCATTGCTCATAGGATGCATCGCACGCAGCGAGATGCATTGCTCATAGGATGCATCGCATGCAGCGAGATGCATTGCTCATAGGATGCATTGCACACAGCAAGAGGGCAGAAACCCACTGTGGGTGAACACCAGGGCCCTGAAAGGTGGTGGCCAGGTCCCTTGAAACCAGTGCTGGCTGTGGTATAAAACCCATGGCTGGGGTCTGTGGTGGGAGGGAGGAATGACAGAGGTCACTGTTGTATCCCATGGTGAGCACTGTCCCTTCTTCACATCAGCTTAGCCCCCCTGCTCTCTGGCAAACCCCAAAAAGACATGGACATGCTGGAGAGAATCCAATAAAGGGCCATGAAGAGGATGAAGGGACCAGAGCATCTCTCATGTGAAGCAGGGCTGAGAGAGCTGGGACTGTTCAGCTTGAAGACGAGAAGGCTCAGGGTGGATCTTATCAGCGTGTATCGATCCCTGAAGTGGGGGTGCAAAGAGGACGCAGCCAGGCTCCTCCCAGTGCCGCCCAGTGCCGGAACAAGAGGCAATGGGCAAAAACTGACACAAAGAGGCTTCACCTGAATATCCTGAACACCAGGAAACACTTTTTAACTGTCAGGGCTACCAAGCAGTGCAACAGGTAGCCCAGAGAAGTTGTGGAGCCTCCATCCTTGGTGCTATCCAAGTCACCTGGACATGGTCTTGGGACACCAGTCCTAACTGGCCCTGCTTGTGCAGAGGGGTTGGATGCGATGACCTCCAGAGATCCCTGCCAGGCTCAGCTTGTCTGTGATTCTGTGATTTTGTGATTATGATATATCACCTTTAGGTCATACTATTCTAATAAGCTCTGGGCACAGAGTCAGAGAAGATGCACAGTCTCTGAAGTCTTTGCTCTAACACATCACAGCAGGAGGTTTTGACATGAGTGGTGGGAACGTTTCCAGAAAGTAAATGTAATCCTTGCAGCAAGGGCTTCATGACAAAATGTCTCAAAGACCATTTGGGAAAGCATTTTTCTTGGCTTGAGTCCTCACTCATGAATCTTTGAAGACCAAACCAACCACATACTCTGCTAGTGGCTAATGGTGCAGGAAACCAGCGCTCGGAGAGAAGGTACCAGTTAGAAAAGACAGTCTCCACAAGCCCCATAAAAAAACAGTTGAAAGCCTCGTGGCAGTCACAGATTAATCTCACGGCAATCTTAAGAGGCAGCTTATTCCAGCAGGTGAGGGATAGGAGAGCCTTAGGACTAGTTTGGGTGGCAGCATGGGCTTTCCAGGAGTGGAGGTAGGGGAAGCCTCCCTAGGGCAGGAGTGGTTGGAGGACAGTGACCTTGAGCTTGACTTCCAACCATGCTGTCCTACAGGAACACTCCAGCTGGCCCCACAACTCCCACCCAGACAAGCAGTGGATACCCTAGGGTGGATGCAGGAACAGAACAAAACTATTCTTCAGCCCTCCTCAGTGTGTTATCTCAGCATCTGTAGCTTATGGATTTTTTAAAAACAGGTGGTATTTTCTCTTTTATTAATCCACTTAATGGCTTTTTGAACCCATGACGACTTTCAGCAACAAAGGCACCCTATGGTGATGAGCTCTGCGGCTTAATTACATGTTGCACTTGGCCATTCATGCTTAATGATGTGAGTCTCAACCGGTACATCTGTGCACTGGGCTGGGCTGACAAATCTTCAATGAACCTAAAAGAAATTCACAGAACTACAGACTGGTTGAGCCTGGCAGGGATTTCTGGAGGTCATTTGGTCCAACCCCCCTTGCTAAAGCAGGGCCACCTAGAGCTGGTTGCCCAGGACCATGTCCAGGTGACTTTTGGGTATCACCAAGGATGGAGGCTCCACAGCCTTTCTAGGCAACCCATGCCAGTATTCTGTCAAAAGTGCAAAGTCTTTGTCACTACCAGTGGAAAAATTGTGTTTAGAAATGTCAGGCGTACACAGGGATAGCTCTATGATGTGTGTGATGGTGGCATTTAAACCAATGAAGTTTTGGACTGAACGTGCATCATCCAGGTTCGTAGGGCTGAGGGTAGCCCCAGTGATACAAAGTCACGGGCACAGCAATAGGGTCACCATCAGCTCCAGGAATCTGTGTGTGGCATCAGGGTCGGAGCTTCCATTTCACCACCCCAAGCTGCAAGCTGTGGGTTTGGAGTATCCATTAGCACCAAGGTGATCGGGATAAGTGGAAATAACAGCAGGATAAAAAACGTAGCAGAAAGGCGTCCCCAGGAGTCCCAGCCCAGTGACAGGGAAGTTCAAAAGTTCAGGAGCATGCCTGACAGTGAAACGTGTCGGAAAATAAAGACCTTAATTACAGTGACCATTTCTGACCCCACCATTGTTAGTGACTCGGCTGCTAAAACGCCGCGTTGAGCGGAGGCTGGTGGTGGTGACGGAGCGAGCCGGCGTGGTGGCAGGACAGCAAGCGGGAGCGCTGGCAGCTGAGGCTGTACGGTACATCCCTCCAGGAAAAAAGAACCCTGTGCCATCATTTTAGGCTGAAAATTCCCCAAGCCTGCAGGTACATCTCTAGAGAAAGAGCGTGTAGCAAGGGCTGTGCATGCAAGCACCTCAGAGAAACGCAGACATGGGAGAGTTTGCTGGCAGAGCAGGAATCCACAGGGGAAATTTGTGGAGATAAGTGCTGGATTTGCAGGTCCTTCTGCAGACGTTCCATGATGCCTCTAGCAGTGACTTTAACTTACAGTTTGATTATGTCAAGGGCCAGCAAGGCTGGAAACAAGGTATTATGAAGTGTGACTTTATTTCTTGCACCTGACTTGGGAGCCAGACCTGAGACCTATTGCACCCACAAGGTGAATTGTCCCCCCCGCTCAAGGAGTTAACACAACCAGCCCCAGTCACACTGAGGAGTTAACAGTGGGTTCATCACATCAAGCCTTAGTTGCATGACCCAATTAAAAGGAATCCTTTTTATGAAACTTGCCTTCCACAGATTTATTGCGGTTTTGTCCATTTTGTGCTGTTAACTGTTTATTTCAGGCGCCAGCCTCACTCATCAGTGTTTCTTTGTGAGGGAGCAAGGTGAATCTATTCCTTTTACTCTTTGTAAAAGTAAAGCCAAAGAAATAAACTGTGCCAAATGCGGCGGCGGCCTGATCTCCACCAAAGTAAAGTAAATCGCTTACGAGAAGTTCTGGTCTCTGCACCAACTGAGCGGAGTCAAGACCTTTGTGCTGCGCCACGAGGAGGACCACAGGGTGGTCTGATGGCTCAGCAGCCTCTCCTTTCACAGAAAACAGTGGTGCTTCAGTAAGCATTGATTTGGATTACCAGTTTACAAACTACAAAAGGATACGGGCTGAAGTCCAGTGCTGGCAAAACCTCTTGCTTCTCTGCTATCACAGCCCCGCTGCGCTGCCCGCAAGCCCGTTGCTTCCCCCACCTCCTCCATCCTCACTGTCTTCATGCTTCCCAGGGGACATGGATGTGCTGGGCAGCTTCAGGCTTTGTATACACGTTGAATTATTTGTGAGGTACCTTACACATCCTTACCGAGTACTTTTTAGAGAGTGTGCTTATAAATATATTAACTCCTTACAGCTCTGAGACATGACACTGGATCCCTCCCCTTTTCCGTGCTGTTTAGGAATCAGTAAGCAAGGATAAAACTTTATTTCCTTAACAAATAGTTTTATATATATGAACTAAGCTAACCTCAGCCTTTCACAAGAAGAAACCCCAAAATTATGTCATCCTACTGTCTGCAGTGTGCAATTTATCCAACAAACCGATGTTTTACCTTAGCCTACTGCTTGCCAACATGCATGTGGAACTGGTTTCCTATGGGAACTGGCTTGATGAGTTTGTTAGGCGCTTTAGAAGAACAGCTTCCTCTGCTGTGTGAGCTGACTCCTGTCTAAATCTTTTCCCTTGACTGAGAAAGATATTTATTAAGCCATAAGGTGCTTTTAAGCTCTGTAATGAATATTAGTATTCATGCAGGACAGGTATACAACTGGGGCGAGATGGACTCTAAGAAGCAGTCAGGCCTGGAAGAGTATTTAGGATTAAATGAAGGTTAAAAATGGCCTGTACAGGAGGAAGGATGTCTCTTCCCGTGCAAAGACAATACAGGCTTACAATGAAGCAGAAAGGGGTCAGGAGGAGCAGAAGCACTAGCAAACGGTGGAGTGTCTGCAGGTGCACATCAGTGCAGCCCCACTGCTGTCATTAGCGGCGCTGTTAAAATTCGCCCAGGTTTCGAGCTGACCTAGGGTCTTCAATGACTTACTTGAAAAGTAATTGAGAACACGGCAAAATGCTTCCAAGCTGCTTCCCCGAGCTGGCTGGGAAGCAAATAGCCTGGACCTGAGCAATCAGCTGGCCCGAGCAGAGCACCGGGGGTAAGCCTGAGTGTGGATGAATGCGGCTCCTACTCGGCACAGAGCTCTTTATTGCTCTACGCAGGAATCCGTTTTCTCTTCTGTTCTCTGCTTCCGAGCCCTCTACGGCAGTAGTGGTGGCAGGGTGGTAAGGTACACCTCTGCTCGGAACGGCAGGTCACCGTTCCCAGTCCCCTTGCCTTTGGTAACTGCCAGATTTTGATCTGTTGATCATTCTCTTTCCACCCAAAAGGGATTTTTGTTCCCCCAGTTTTTACTCCGGAGAGAATTGTATCTTTTCATTTTCCAGTGGTGCTGAATTGGAGGATCAGGATTTTGTGTTGGGAGCTTGTTTAGAAAAGATACTTTGTTTAGACAAACTAATTCACTTTTTTTTTTTTTTCTTTTTTCTTTGTCTTTCCCTGACTCTTGCAGGGTCATCTTGGCTAGTTCTACAATGCTGGACAAGAGTTCAGTGTTTCACAGTAAAGAGCATCTGTGTCAGTGGGAGAGGCTGAGGTGGCCTTTATCAGGGTATTCTGACCTGTCCTGAAAATGCATCCCTCAGGCCAGGATGAAAGCACCGATCTCCACGTGACAGGGTAACGCTGGTGCTCTCCTGTATCAGGGTGAAGCTCAGCATGAAGAAAAATGTTGGTGTTAGCTCCCCAGTAAACTGGGGTACCAACCGGTGACCAGCTATGGTCAACCAGCACGGTACACCAAAGACATTACCCAGCAAGGAGAAAATACACATTTTTGTGCTGAAGAGTGACGAGGGACATTCAAGGTGACATTCACCGCACAGGGGTGCAGCCAGGACTAAAATGAGTGGCAGCCTCCGATTATCTCCTCCAGCCTCCTCCGTGCTCTGCATCCTTTGCACAGCAGTGGGACAATTCAGCGGCAGAAGGTCTGAAGGGATAACTGAGGCTCAGCTGTTTTAATTACCATCATCCCCTACGAGGGGTGTGTCTGGGGCTTTGGACAGCAGCTTTTTCTCCTTCACAGAGCACGGTGTACCTTGCTCTGCCTTCTGGGCTGACTCCATAAGCCAGTACTACCACAGCGGGAGGGAGGGAAGGGTTTCCTTGTATCAGTGCTGATCTGATAAAGGTATTTTCCCTGCCCGGTCCTCATGGGTTACCTCTTGCCACGCAGCCGCTGGGCTCAACCAGAATGTCTCTCTTTTGCTCTGCTTTTGGTTGCACATCGGTCTCTGCCCCTCACCATCTGTGGTGCACAGAGGTTTGCTCCCTGGAGAAGACAAGGCGTAGTTGGAGCCTCTGGGTGTGACATTGGAGTGAAATGCAATAGCCTGTACTAGTACAAAGCTGAACTACATGGACCCATTGGTTCCCTCTGGCCCTGAAGCATGGGATGGTCTGAAGAAATGTAGAGAAGAGCAGGAATCCAACCTGGATCTGACCAGTCATTGGCCACGTCACTGCTGCTGACTTTTCCTACCGCGCAGTAGGTCCTACCCCCTTTCTGTATCAGTAAAACAAAGGCAGAACAAGCAGGATCTTGCAGGAAGGAGACTCCAAATGTCCAAAGACACGGAGGGTGCAGACAGAGTGGTGCTGTGGGTCCCCGCAGCCCCAGTTAATTGTCACAGAACCCCAAGTGCAGGTTTTCTCCAGCGATGGACACTGTGTGTAAAGGACACACGTCAGCCCCTCGTGCCATGTGACTTGGGGTGAGCAGCTCCAGCTCTCCGAGGAGGTGAGCACTGCAGGGGCTTTGGGCAATGCATTCAAATACCGCTCGGTCTGTGACTTACGGTGTTTGGCCTCCCATGATCTTCCATCTTATCATGGAAAAATGTGTGTCCTGCTCAGCCCTAAACTGCTCCCTTCTCGCTGCCTGGAGAAACAGATTTTTGGCAGCACCTCCAACCCTGCCCAAGCCCTCAGTCTCACTCCCTGCTCTCTAAGTCCTTGCCTCTCATCTTTCCCATCAGTTGCTTGCTGTCTGGAGGCAGGGAAAGGCAAATAGGAGTTTGGAAGCGGGAGGCTTTATTTTTTCCCTAGAGACCTATTACTTCACCCTGTGCTGTCAGGTATCCTCAGACGAGACAGCCTGGCCTTTGTCTAACCCCTTGGGAGGCACTGGGCCTGCTCACCTCTTGGCTTTTTGCAGAAAACATCTGCAGAAATACATCTTCCTTGAGATTTGCATGCAAGCTGGAACAAGCACCCTGTGGTTCAGGGAAGAAGGACAGAGCCCTTTGTGGAGAAAATATCTCCATTCAGCCATGCAAACTAGCCCCAAGGAGAGTCATACCTTTGCAGGAATGCAAAAGAAAGGCTCTGTCCTGCAAGCTAATGCAGAGCCCGGGAAGGAGCTTGGCACTGATTGTATGTCGTGAGCTCACCAGAACTCCAGAGATGGTAAGGAAGCAGAAAAGGATTTGATTTTAATTTAAGTGTCTAAGGAAGCTGATTCTGCCCACCTGCATTCACCCACGCACACTTACAAACACCAGGATGCACGTGCCCCGGTGGTCTCCACAAGATCACTTGTGTGCAGTGTGGAGGACAAGGAGCATCAGCCACTGTGTCTTCACAGTGCCCTCCTGGATGCTCTTGACTGGCAGGAGAAGGGTTTTTTGGACAGTAGCTTTGACCCAGGAGTCTATATGTATTGCAGTGTGACCTTTTGCTTTAGAATTTCACTTGCTTCACCCTCTGTACCTAGGTGAGGATGCTTTCTGCTGCCTGTTTTCTCATTTTGGGCCATTTTGTGGGTCTGGTCTCTTTGTTGGGGCAACAGGAGGAGGAATGGCACGTACATGGTGGTGTGTGGCTGCCAGAGCTGCCAGGCTTTCTGCTGTCAGGCCACCTGAGCCACTGGTCTTTGTGCAAGCAACAGTTTTTACTGCTGTCAGTCATGTCTTTTTAATCAGCTTGTGCTTTCCTGAAGACAACTTGTGCAGTTCTGCCGTGAGGAAAGGCAGGATGGATACCATGGATTGTGGTATTTGGAAGAAAGCATTTCATGTGAAGAGCAGGGTCTCGTTTTCTGGGTTCCTACGGGGGTCTGCAGCACCACATTGCGGGAGTCGCTGATTGTAGCCCCTGGCTGGCTGGAGTTTGTCCTGTGGCTGAGTCCATGAGATGCTTTTGGTTCCCTGTGACTTTAGCAAGGAACTTTGACAAAGGCTTTTGAAAGACTAAGTAAATTGCATCCTTCACAGCTGGTTTGCTGACACACTTAAAGCAGGCAGAGGAACACAATTTTCCTTTAAAGAAGACATGCTGGGTTCTCTGTCTTACGTGCCATAACCAGTAATGAAAGTCAAGCACGTTCCCTGCACACTTCAAGGATGGTTTAACCCTTCTTGATCCGCTGTCCGCTGTGGGATGCACAAGGGAAGACACCAAATTGTTAATAACCTGAGCAATTCTGCAGGCAAAGGGGCACTGATGTGACCTGAAACAAAAAAGTCTGGTTCCAAACAAGGAGGAGGAATGGATTTTGAGGGGTGAGTAGGGCTATAAATAATGTTTTTTTCTTAGATAGAGATCACATCTACAGTTAGCCCTCCTAGAGTTTTAAAAACAGCAGAGGAAATTGCTAATTAAAAGGTACATAGCTCAGAAGACTAACTCTAAGCATCTGTTAAATGTTGTTTGTAGCTAAAGCTTGCATAGGTAAGTGTAGCTGCATTTACCTGCCAACAGAAATATTTCTCTGCTTTTCTTCCTCAATTCAGTCGATTTAAAGTCAAAGGTATTTTTTCATCATATAGGTGGCTGATGCTGGGTTTCCTGAGCATCATGTCTGGGCTGTATTTTTGTATTTGCTAATACTGTCAGTAAAAGCTCACTGTTCCCCTTGTTTGGATCTTACCCTGGAAGAGAGCGGGTGGGAGTAACTAATGTTAACTTGACGAGTAGCCTCCTCATTCCTTAATCACAGATGAAATGCACTTGCTTGTTCCCTTGGGATTAGACTTAAGAGGTCCTCTTCCAAATTTATATCCTTCAGGCTCATCCCCAAACCATCTTCCTTCTCTGGCAATGGAATACCTTGACTTCTGTTTGGGTGTGAGCTCTTCAAACAATGCCTTTTGCAGAGCTCGCTGTGCAAAGTGCCCTGCTCGGAAGGAAGACCTGCCTTGGAGGACCTCACCTGTTCCTGTTGGTGTCTGTCTACATCCCAAGCTTGCAATAATATTTAGTTTTTTTCCCAGGGCATTGATGATACAGTTTAGGTACTTAATTAGGTTTGTGCTTTATGGTTAAGAGTGAGCATCAGTACAAATAAGTCTGTATTTCACCTGGGACTTAAAACCAGGGAAAGACTGCCTCAGCATGGCAACAATCTTATTGAAAAGGGAAAGTCTGAGAATATCACCATCGCTTTCCCTCTCTCCCACTGACTGTAAATAGTCCCCTCCTGGCCACTGAAGCAGATTTTCCCTCTAATTGGTTATCATGATTAGCTAAGCAAGCCATGTACAGCCTTTGTAAAGGCTCCTGCCTTTCCCCCGCAGCATGTGGAGCAGCGTGCAGGCACCGTGTAGGGCACATGCTACTCTGCACTGCGGTGGCAGGTAACTGGGATAACACCTGGCCAGAGGTAACAGAGCCATGTGGGAATGCATCCAGGCTTCCCTAACCTCAGCTATGGATCCCTGAACCTGGCGGGACAGTGCACATCTCACCAAGCCTGACTGTACCTGGGGGTCCCAGGAGGGAAGGCTATGGGGGATGCTTATCAAGCCCATCTCCTGCCAGGACAAACAATCACAAATCATGGGAAGAGACAGTGATCCAGGAGCCGCAGATAACGTGGCAGTGATCTCAGGATGGGGAGATCAGGCTCAAACCAAGAGGAGCATCCCACAAGCAAGGAGTTAGCTGGTAGTAAGTGGAGAAAGTGGGACGGGAGGCACCGGAGGCAGCACAAAGGTGGTGGAAGAGAAGACTAGTTTCAAGAGAGGATGCCATTGAGCTAATACAATGACAAATCTTGAGTTAAAGGCTGCAGTAGTGAATGGACCACCCATCAGTGGGTGCAATCAGGCTGAAGTATGCCTGATGTCAAGTAACAGTCAGTATCCCAGGATCAAGCAGCGGACCGATACAGTTTGATATCTTCATATGCTTTCTGGGCAATAATACAGATGCACCCTCACCAAATTGGTAGACAACTGTAAATATGGGGAAGCAGGTGGTGCATGAATGGCAGAGCTTCAGGCCAGAGGGACCTCGACTAACTCAGGCTTGGGCCAACAGGAACCTCACAAAGTTCAGCTGCCAGGACAGCAGAGCTCTGCATCCAGGGCAGGATAATCCCAGGCATCAGTGCAGCCCGGGAAGCAATCCATGAGCCCTGCTCGGGAGCAGGAGGAGGACAAACTGAACATGAGTCAACAGTGCACTCTCATGGCAAATAAAGGAAACCACAAACTGGACTACATTAGAACTGGGACCAGAAGGGAGGAGTTATCACATCCCTCTATCTGCTCAGGGCTCCTGATGTTGCGTCTTGAATCATCTGTGTCTGCCCATCTGCCGAGTCCCCTCCCTCCACCCAGCACAAGAAGGATATGAAAAAAAGAACAGGGGAGGTCTGTTAGGGGGTGGCTGAGGTGTCAGGGGTCTCTGACACATGGCCTGAGGACAGGAGCTGTTTTGTGTTGTCAGACAAAGAGGTTGCTGGGGGGGCTGGTAAATCACAGCCCACACACACTTGAAGGGCAGCTACAGCAAAGCAACCACTTCTTGGTGATACCAAACAACACAAGGGCCACAGAGACAACAAAGCTTCAGGTAGGATATTAGGAAAAAACGTCAACACAGCATTAGCTCTTGCTCAGTCGGGTCCCACTATGACCTCTAAGACATTTCCCAAAGCATCTGCTTTTACCCAGACCCACGCTGCTCCGTGCAGAACAGGCAGTCCCAGCCTACAACCTTGCATCCAGCTCCCTCAGCCACACAGCAAATACCTGTTAGGGTCATTTGTCTTCAATATTTGTTTGTGCAGAATTATACTTACCCAAAAACTTTGCGCCAAGTGAATTTTGGACACGTACTTGGGACCTGTTTATACAGGGAAGGAAATGAAAAATGAAGCAGCGTATTAAAATCAGCCTGTGACCGAGCAGTGCTGTGTAAATTGGATGGTCAGGGACACAGTCTGGGATACTATTCCCTACTTTGTGACCAACTGATAGAATAAGTTTTGATATAAATACTCATACAGTGTAGAAAAAGAAAAGGGCTCTAAGCTAAGGGTGGAAGGGAGGTGAAAAATGCAATAGAAAAGGAAGAAAATCAACTAGTAGCTGAAAAATGAGTATCAGCAAAAGAGAAAACATAAGAGAAGCAGAAAATTTTGACTCATTCAGACCAGACAATATTTTACTTGTTCTTAAAGGCATCACAGGGAATGAATGCAAACTGAGAGGGAGATGTATGCAAATTCGTATAAATTTATATGAAAATCAGCACATACCATCAGTCACTTGGCAAGTTACCCAGTGTCTCTGTGCCTTGGTGACTGCATATGACTGAGTGGGAGGTTGAAAGCGAGCGACAATGTAAATGTTGCAGTACATTACAGCAAGTAGCCCCAGCCCTGGGACAGGAGCTGATAGACTGCATTTACCCAGAAAAGGCCGGGGTTATATTTCTGCTGCCCTTTTCTCACTCCAAAATTAACAGCATAGCCTCACGTTCCCCACTGACAGCATGGGAAAGCCAGCTACAGAGGGCACAGTTAGTCAGGGGACTAACATGTACAGTTGAATTTGCTGGTCATTACAACTTCTGCCTCCAATAATTTTACCACTGTGTAAACAGACATATTCTATATTTCGGTTTCTCCAAGACCAGTTCAGAAATATCTGTGTTTTTACCCTCACATGCACATTTATCCTGTATCTTCGACTCTCTCTATTTAAGGATTCAACTCTTCTGTTTGTCAATATAATTCCTTCCACCCACACAAAAAAAACCAATAATAGTTGCTTATTCTTTGCTTTTCTTTCCAGATCACCTATCTTTAAATATTCTCTCAGAATGAAGCATTTATGACTGTTCATCACTATGGGCTTCATCCTTATCTCCTGAGACCAGTGGTCCCTGCATGTGACATCCAAACAATAGGACTCAATTTTCTCCCTTTCTTGTCATGGAGTTTAGCAGTTTATTGTGGGGTTTGGGGGTTTGGGTGGGTTTGGGGTTCTTTTTTCCTTCCTTGTGATTTGTTGCAACAGCTTTGTATGAATTGTTCTGGGGAACCAAAGTATTGAAATAAAAAAGCTACTCACCTGAGCACGCCAGTAACTCCACCAGGACACATCTGCTTGGGAAGCGTAAGTACCAACACCCAGCTCTGAAGACTGAGCAACCCTGTGAACATCTCCCTGATTCCTTTCACCATCCTACCCCTTACCTGTTGTGATGCTCACCTGTAGATTTTAGCCTGTTAGAAGTAGCAGAGGGCAGAAACGAGTATTTATAGTTGCCTACAAAATAGCAAGTACATTTTTAGGGCTATTCTGCTATGAAATAGGTTGGCATGCATCTAAAATTTCCACAGAAAAAGAAATAATGTGCATCTGTTTTTATGAGTACAATCAAGTGTTGGAGGAGGTTGTCCAGAGAAGTTGTGCAGTCTCTGTTCTCAGAGGTTTTTGAGACCTGACTGGAAAATGCCCTGAGAAGCCCCATCAGGCTGGATGGGTCTTTGAGCAACCTGATCTAGCAAAAGATGTCCCTGTCCACAGCAGGGGTGTTGGACTAGGTGAGCTTTAAAGGTACCTCCCAACCCATTCCATGATTCAATGGACCAAGCCAGACCCTGTAATAAGCTCTGAGCTCTGTAGAGGGCTGCCAGAAAACTTGTCAAGACCTGCCCACCGTGGCTGAAGAAGAGCTAAAGCCATTTTGCAACACACATCAAGCCCACCACTGGGCTCCTCTTTCCCCTCTACCCAGTTTGCTTGGTGCTTAGTATTTTTATCACGTGCAAATGATAAACAGCTTAGTGTTGTCAGCTTTAAGCTGACACACTTTCCCTGTTGGACAGGTGAAGCACAAGAAATTAACAGGAGTCTCACGAAGGCTAAACCTAATGCTCCGTAGGCTGTTCCTGTAGGATTGGCTGTGGGCTCAACACCCCGACGGCCTTTGTAGAGGGAAGAGAGCCCTGCTAAGGTAGTGGGTGCAAGGACAGCCCAGCCTAGTTGGTGGCATCTTCTGACAGGCTGCAGAGAGCGCAGCACTGCGCTGTGACCTTAGAAAATTTTAACAAATGTCTCACACTTCCACCTCCCGACGTAAAGCCTCTGGCAGAGGCTGTGTTAAGTATTAGAGAAATAGTCTTGCATTACCCAAGGAAGAAAATGCTCTTTGGCTCCAACATGTAGGACAAACTCACCTAGATCCTGCAACAGCACATCAGAGACTGCTGCTGGCTACCTCTTCTCCTGAGTAGGTATCTGAAGGTGTCTTTCTTCTCCTACGTAGGTATCTGAAGACAGACTGTAGGGTGGCAATGGGAACTCATGACCTTGAACAAATAGGGCGGTGAAGACCAAGTAAACACAGAGCACAGCTAGATCGCATGGCCACGGTGTGTCTGCTCTTGCAGAATGTGCCACCCATCTCCCCTGGGCAACAGCCTGAAGGTCTTCTCTTCCCCCAAGGCAGATGTGGTAGCTTGCAGGGTGGAACAGAGAGAGGTCACCTGGGCCTCCAGGGTGGCACGTGCAATGGAGCAGAACCATCCACCCAGCCCAAGCCCACGGCTGCAGCCAGCCTGCGTATGTCAGAACCACAGGAGATGCTGCCATGAGGTGGGATTGCCTCTACAGCAGCACAAAAGGCATCACGTGGAGCTAGTTGCTCCTGGGAACAAACCCTGTAGCTGTGGAAAAGGAGCATAGATCAGGAAGGGACTTTGTGGTTGTGAACCTAGTCCGTAGGCATACTGCAAACAAGCCTAGCCCCTCTAACGGGAATGGCAGGTTTTTACTGCTTAAACTCCAAAGGTATTCCAAGCTCTCCTTCCCTAAAAACCTTCTCATCTCCAGCTTTCCTGAGTTCATGGCTTGTTCCCTTGCCACATCCCACCGGCCGAGCAAATGCCTAAAGGCAGGGGAAATGATAAACAAAATGGAAAGGACCATACTTACATAAATTAGGATAATCTCATTAACAGAGGTTACTCTGAAGCTTAGGGGCTGGCTCAAATGTAGCCAAGATTGGCTCAGAAGTGGCAGTTATTCCTTGCCTGAGTTTTTGTGGGAGCTGTAGGAGATATCTTAGGGTTGCACTCATGCTGCTTGGCCATCCTGGAGTAGAGCTGCTGCACGGTGGCTTTCCCCATTTCCCCTAAGTGCATGGATCACCCACATCACACCTCGCAGGGATTCCTGGGCAAGCAGCCTGCTCATGCCTGCACTCCTCCCATGGCAATAGAAGGAGGAAATCCTCCTGCATCGGTAAAAAAGAGCACGGTGTCTCAGTGCATCCATGCCACAGTGGAAGCAGGGTGGCCTCCTGTCCTCTGTGCCTCAGTTTCACCACTGCACTCTCAGTTTCACTCTCATCCCGAGCTGAGAGCCAGGAGATGCCACTCTACAGTGTCCAAGTAGCACATTCAGGCTGTCACCTGGGCAAACTAGTAAGATTTTGAGTCATATCCCTAAAACCCAAGCCGAGATAGTCATTGGCTATCTCTTTCAGCAATTAATCTTCCTTAAGGAGACTTCAAAAGAGCCATATTGATACAAAAGCACTTGTCAGAAGACCAGAATACTTTGGGGGTTTCCAAGATCTTACAGAAGACAGCCATGAGTAACTTGGTGTGACATCAGAGCTGACCCTGGCTTGAGCTGGAGGTTGGACTAAATCACTTCTGAAGGTCCCTTCCAGCTTGAAGGGCATCATGGGAAAAGCCAGGGAAAACCCAAACCCAGCTCAGAAGAGGCACAGTGTCTCCACTGTGCTGTTGCAGGACCTGAGTAAGTTTGTCCTACCTGTGGAAGCAAAAGGAATTTTCTTCTTCGGATTCCACAAGGCTATTCCTTTAATAATTCCACATCTGCAGCATTTGTTTTAAAAGAAGCAGTGATGTGACAGCTCAGCACAAGGGGGAGGTCTTGCTTTACCTTCCACTCTTCCAGAGGTGACCAGCGGACACCTCGGTGGTGCTGTGCTCTCCTAGAGTAGGTTTGTGAGTTAGAATTCCCTTGCAGAAAGGTCCATGCACACACTCAAAGACCAAGATACTAATGTTCATTGACCCCATTCTTCTCAGCCATCACCATCACCTTGTCTGTTGGGAAGGCAGAGAAGGGATAACCATGGGAGTGTTGGCTCCTGTAGGAGCAGAAGGGACCACAGCCAAGACCACAGCCCAACGGAGATGGTTCTCCCCAGCGTTGTTCAGGGCTCTCTCACCTCTGACAAGACAAATCAGTCCTCTTTGATTCACACTATCATGTTTTACTGTCCTTCTGCCCCATGCAGCTCACTGAGCACCTGACACCACAAGCCTGCTCCAGCTCTGGGCTAATTCTCAGCCTTCATCCTGCTCTTTTTCCCCCAGAGGCATCCCAGCCCTCATGTTCACCCACCACCAGACCTGATTTTGTCCACCATTCCACCCCAACCCCTGCTTCCCATGGTGTCCTGCTGCACCCGCAATGTCCGTATCCTGATGTTCAAGCTATGCCCTTTAGTGTAACCCCACTTGCTCTCTGCCACCGCACAAGTCTGCTGGCACCCAGTGACATATGAAGACCAGCATTGTTCTCTGTTTACCTCCAAAAATGGAGAGATTTTGATCTCCAGGCTAAACTGGCACTTCACCTATAGACCTCCCCACTGACTACTGGTCTCTGTGAGTCAGGGGAGCACAGGAGAAGGGTTTACAGTGATGGCTGTAACAGAGCTTTACAGAAGGCTCCCCAGTGATGGGTTTGTACCACTGTGGCCCACAGTGATGTCTGGGACATGTCCCTGTGCACGTTTACGAGCAGTGACAGCATCCTTCTGACCCAGCTGGTGGGCAAGGCTGAACGAGTGCAGGCACACGGCGTGTGAGGAGTTAATAAAAACTGCTGGATTAAAATCATTACATTGCCACTGAAAACCCCTGCTGTTAGCCACAGGGAAGGACCTCGTCTGCAGCTCCCTTACAATAAAATGAAGGGTAATTTCATCCAGTCACCTGCTGCTGACCTATTTAAAGTACCCGGAGGCAGGGCAGAGCAGGGCGCCGCTGCTTCAGCCCCCAGCAGCCAGGGTCAGGCTGCAGGGGAGGCATCCTGGTGTCACCTCCTTGGGGAATGGGGTGCCCACACCTTCTTAGCCTGGTCAGTGCAGGCAGGTGCTGCTGGCAGCATCGCTCTGCCTCTGCCCCCAGCAGGCTCTGTGCTGTGGGTGTGTGGCTTGGCAGAGGCTGGGGTGCCTGGCGAGTGATGGGGCTGCATGAGCCTGGCCACCACCAGCTGTACCAGGACTCAGGAAGGTCATTCCCCACCACAGAGAGCCCAGCCTCTGCACCCATTCTCTGGGGAGCCCTGCACATCCTTCTTCAGCATTTGCCCAAATCCCACCACCCCGGGTCGTGTGGGCTGTGGAAGGGGAAGCCTCCCTGCATTAGCCACCACTGGGTCTGGCAGCTTTTCCACCTGTGTTTTTAAGACTTGAAAAAATTGCAGTGACTGGGTTTGCACAACCATGGAAATGGGCTGTAGGGGTTAACTGTGCACTGGTATCTAGCTGGCTTGAAAGTAAGTCTGGGAGGCATTCAGGCACCAGCTCCAGCATCCTGTAACATGATGGGATACTGCTCTGCTGAGAAGAGGTGCGCAGCTGCTACAAAACCCTTCCTTGGGGTCACACTGGTACCCAGCCAGCATTGCCTGGCTGGGTTAGGTGGCTCTTCAGGGAGATACAGAGCTCAAGCCTTCAGTCCACTCTACAGAGGATATACAATAATATTAAAAGGTTATTATGACTTATAATAGTCAGTGTTTCCCAGCTCTTGGAGTCCCATGATGACTGTGGGAGAAACGCTGCTTCCATTAAAAGATGCTGAAAGCTTTTGTAGCCCCATTGGCACAGAAGAAAGGCAGGTGATGCAACCTCGAGAGTTCCAAAAGCCATCTGCAGAGACAAACACTCTTAGAAACTTCATATTTCTAAGCCACTCACGTTCCTCCAAGCTGTGTATTTCTTAGGACATGCAGTGCCATCGAGCCTGGTGAACGCAGGCGGCCACAGGGGTCGGGTGCTGTGGCTGTGTGCCCTGTCCTCTCCGCCAGAGCTGGTGCACCCCAGGACAAGTGTTTCACCAAGCTGCTTCCAGAAGCTCCCCTGTCCACACTGTGCACCGAGCGTCACAGACACACAACCACTCCCACGTGCAAGTTCCCCTCTGCCGTGCCCAGCCTGCAGGATGATGGTGCTTTTGCTGGGGGGAGTTGCACTTGGGACAAAGGATGACCCTGGGGTGTTGTGATTTCCCTGGCGATGAAGAAGGCTGGTTGGAGAATGTGCACTGGATGCTGCATCCAGCCAGTATCTTCTCTGCTGGTTGCTCTCAGCCCTCTCTGGGGTTGCTGCTTATCCATGCACACCTCCAGTTCAGGCTGCCAGCTCTACCCCACCCTGTAGCCTCTCTAAACCCTGTCTCTCCACCTCAGCCAGCTGCCATTCCAATTTTACCAGCCCTCTCCACAGCTCCAAACGATTCTGATTTGTCTCCCCCTTGGTGACAGGGTAGGGGAAGGTGGCACAGGGGAGGCAGGAAAGGAGAATAATGGGCTGGTCCTGGGTATGTGCAGGATGAGGCCACTACCTGCCATAGGGACAGCTGGGACCACCTATAGTTTTAACTCATTCTGGCTGAAGCAGGTCAGGATATTCATCTTACCGTGTCCAAGGAAGCTAAAAAAACCCCCGCTTGCCATGTCAGGGGTGATGGAGCTACCACGTGGGTAGAAATCCATGGGGAAGGGAATTTACCTGGGAGAGCCAGTGGCATGGAGCTCATGGGGACAGGGATGAGCAGACTTGCACCACAGATCCCTGCAGTAGGGGAGGGTGGTCAGTGTGTCTGTCTTGTGGAGAGGGAAGTTGTTGGCTTGGACTTACTGGGGACAGAAAAACAGCCTGAGTGCCTGCTGGGGCCCAGAGCCCCTCAGGATGCCTCGAAGCATCTTTGTCGCTGCCATGCGTGCTGCCTGCCTGGATGAGGATGGTGCAAAAGAGCTGTACGTGATCTTTCCAGCTTTTTCTGTCCTCGTCTTGAATGCTGGCTTTGCACCGGGCTGTATTAAAGCAAGCATAGCTGGTGAGTCAAAGTGATTCTTCCCATTTCCTCCGCACAGATAAGGGCACACCTGGAGTACCATGCCTACTTTTGGGACACCCTGGTGTGGGAGAGATGCTGATGAACTGTAACGGGTCCAGAGAAGGGTCTCTGAGATGGTTGGAGCCGGAGCACAGGACACCAGGGGAGCTGAGAGCTGGGGTTGGTCTGACGAAGGAGAGGAGGCTAAGGTGGCTCTGATAGCATCTTCCACTGCCTGAAGGGGCTGGAGAAAGGGCAGAGCCTGGCTGAGGTGCACAGAGAAAGTACAGCAGCAATGAGCACGTGTTGCCATACGATGGGACATGCAGGAAAATTTCTTTGACTTGAAAGTGGACAAGCACGGGAACCGGGTCCCAAAAGTCTCTGTCAGAAATCAGGGGAAACGAGTCCTACCCTTGAAATCAGATTCCCTGTTGTTTCTCGTAAGGATTCCCATATCTTCACTTGGCTCTGTGAAAAAAAAAAAAAAAAAAAAAAAAGCAGTATTTCAAAATGTTACAAATTACCCTGCCAGGCCAGGTGGTGTCTTTTTAACATACTTGTGATTGTGTGTATTTTTCTGCCTTACCTGTGGAGGGAAATCATAATAACTAAAGGACTTTGCTAGAGGCAAGAGGTGGATTACTAGAACTGTGTCCTTCATTTAGGAATAATAGCCATTAAACTCCTTGTTGCTATGGGGCTGCAATTTCCAGAGGCGATACCCATTATCAGAGAACTGGCTGCTGGCAAGCAGTTAATGAGAGAGCTTTGAAACGGCTCAGTAAAAATCCAGCTTCCCTGCAGACTTCTGAGACGTGTGTGAAAGGGGAAAGGGAGAAAAAGCTGGATCCAGCTGCGATCTGCACAGATGTGGGGTGGTGGCGGCTTCGCTATTGCTCCATGGACTGAGGAAAGCCCTTTTCAGACCCAGCACAGGAGGGTTTTGGCAAGGCTTTAGGGGCTCTGCTGGTCTGTGGCGAGGCAGGGCTTTCTGCCCTGCGTCCAGACCCCCTCCCTGTGGCCCGAGCCAACATCAGCATCCCACTCAGCCGAGAACACAGAAAGGTGTCTTTAAGCCATAAGTACGCATGAGAGCCGGGGCACGGGGTGCGAAGGGGTTCTTACATCAGAGTCTTTCTTCTGCTTGTGCTGGGTTTTTGTCTCTTGACTGTGTCTTCCCAGCAGCAGAGAGGAGCTGGGAGAGCCGCAAATCCAGCTGGATGCAGAAGCTGCACACCCCCGCACCGACCCAGCATCTCTCAGCGGCACAAAAGCATCTCACCAGCCTGCCAAAGGGAAGCCAGGGACATGCCATCATCCTCCAGTTCCTCTCCACTGAGCTAAATCTGCAGTAGATATAGCAAAGATCCTTGCAGAGAGGCACATGGCCATCCCAAATCCTTAGGGAAAGGTAGTTTCCCTGGCGCCCAAGGCAGTTTGATGAAATAAGGCAGCTCACACTTTCACTTTTACTGTTTTTCTCCCTGTTTGTTTGTGTTAGGAGAGCACTGATGGGAATTAACATTCACCTTTCCCTTTCCGAGATGAGAAAGTCTTTATCTTGCTTTGCAGCCGAGGAAAAAACAGAAGGAACCTGAAACAAGAGGGCTCTGCTGCTGCCTGGCAGAGGCTGGAGGGATGCCCGGGTTGGGACAGGCACTGCCACCGTGACTGATGTCCCCAAGCATCTCACTCTCATGCAGGGTCTTGTTAACAGTGCAGACATCACTGATCACATGCTGACAGTAGCCCTTCTGGTTGCATGAAATTCTCCCTGAAGCAGACATGTTACATATCCCTGCTTGGGATACTACACTTTTTAATATATACCCTAAATGTTTTAATATATATTGCTGGAATTGCAAAATCTAAGTGCAGAGTATCTCGGTGCAGCTTTAGAGAAGACAATGGGATGTGCCACATTGCCATAGTTATGCTCCAGAAAGTGGAGGGAATTTTCCCGCGTTTAAAAAACCTAATTTCAGCATCAGCAGATCTAAAACATAAACGGATGGTTCGTCAGGGCCAGGAGTAAGTTTCTGGCTTTTCATTTTATTTTTTTTTTCTCTAGAACCAAACTCTAGCCTGGCATTTCCACGTTGTAACCAAGAGGGTTAGAAATACAGATTTTTATTGACATGGTGGCCACTAATCACAGGACTCCAGGACCTGCAGATGGAGGTAACTGTCAAAAGATCTCGTGATGCAGAGCAGGCAGCCTGTAGTTTTTCAGGGGCAGGAAGACTGGACAGCCTCACCTAGTTTAACGACCTGCAGTTACCCAGTAAGGCTGTGGCATTCACACATGTATGTTTGCTGTCTGCATAACTCCAGGAGCAGGATATTTTTGCATCAACACATTGGCATGTTGAAGAAGGTTTTCTGGTAAATGCAGTAAATAAATCCAACGGATCAAATTTTGTCAGGGAGCAAAAGAGCTTTCCAGTTCCTGAGGGACGGTGAGCTGGGAGCTGAGGGCAGTAGCACGGGCAATGGGGCAGGGACCTCACCAGCCAGGACCCAGCCCTCAGTAGCCACGTGCAGTGAGCAGCACAGCACCAGGCATTGTGGCCAGGTTCCATCAAGAGTCTCCATCACCAGGGAAGCTGGTGTAGATGAGGCAAGTCCACATGTCAGGGTCAGGATCAGTGGAATCCATGGGAATATGGCTGCACTAGGGACCAGCAGTGTTACAACTCCAGCAAGGATGAAAGGCTCAGGTCTTGAGCTTAACTGCAGCCCTTTGGGCCAGCAGGCAGGGCAGGTAGGTTGCCAGGAGGCTTCGGGCGAGGCTGGTCTGGGCCATTAATTCTCTCCGGGCCCTGAAAAATCCTCATGGAACATTATGTAGTACATCCCATGCTGTAGCATGGAGCAGCATTCTCCCTTTCTATAGACTTTTGTTTGACTTATATCACAGATCTGCTGATCAACAGTTTTTCAATAAAATCCTAAATCCTGAGGTCAGGGGATGATGACGTGTTAAACAAAAGGGGGGGGGGGGGGGGGCGGGGGAAGAATAAAAATCTCTATGACTGATTTTTGCAAAACCTTCAAAAACATGTGCCAGCTGTCTCCAATATTGAATATTTCTTCTGAGGCTTCTGACTCTTGCTTTCTGAATGCCTGAGATGGGCAATGCTGGCCACCTCCTCCATCGCCACCTGAGTCCGCACCATTGCTAGCGTGCCTGGATACAGGAACGTGCAGCTGGAGCCCATTTGGCACTCTGCTCTATCTTTTGACTTTCAAAGCTCACTTCAGCCATACAAAACCACCAAGAAAAAGAACCAGCTGGTAACGGGACACAAAGGCTGACAATGGTGCCCAGGAGGACACAAAGGACACCCAGTGGGACAACAGAGTCCCTGGCTGAGCCCTGCAATGTGGGGCTGGAAGGGGGAAAAAAAAAAAATCCCCCTTCACCCACACGCTGCTTCAGAGGCTGGCAGGGAGCGGAGGGCAATTAGAGCCGCCAATTACTTTTCCTGCTGCAGCTTCCCCTTTGTCACTGCTAGAAGGCTGACAGCCAGTAACCAGATGATAGTGGGCTGTGTCCCTGAAACATGCTCACTGCTCTCCCCAGCAGATGCAAAGTGCCTCAACCATTCATTCCAGAACCTGCCTCTGTTCATTGCCTAATTCCTTCTTTTAAGCCATCCCTACACCTGATTCATCCAGTCAGGCTGTTTCATTAGATAGCGCAAGTATTGCGGGTAAAATTTTACCTGGACAACTTCTGTTGGTTTTGAATCATCAGATACCTAGAGCAGGAATAGAGGCATTCCCACAGTGGGATAGAGCCTGTTTAAGGCTGAGCTTCTGCGCGTGCTTCACTGCCAGGCTTCACAGAAGACACGATTATTTACCACTTAAACATTGCAGGTTGAAGGAAGAGCTCAGAGGTGTTTTTTCTCCCCATCTAGGAGCAGCACACCTTCAGGAACAAGATTTCCCATCAGTTCCTTCTAGCTAGCAAAAAAAAACCCTGACAAACTCTCTGCATTGGGATCTGCTCTGAACCAGTGGCCTGGGAACAGCTGGGACCTTCCTGGAGACCTTGAGATGCATCTTTTTTTTTTTTCCTGCCACAGGCAGGAAGACCTTTCAAAGGCAGAGATCTTGCAGAACAGTACCAGGAAAAAATTACACGGGATAGCTTTTCCTGATGCACTTGTGGGGAGTTAGCCTCGGCTAACGGCAAAGCTCCCAGCCAGCTGCACACTCATTCTCCTCGCTCAGCAGGGAAGGGGAAGAAAATAGGAAAAAAACAGGAGTGAGAAAGCTCTTGGGCTGAGATAAAGACAATAAAGTCCCATACAAATTACTTTTGTGGGAAAAACAGACACTATTTGGGGAAAACTAACTTCACTTATGGCCAATTTAAACAAATGTGGGTAGTGGGAAACAAAAAGATAGATATTAAGCCAACACCTTTCCCAGACTCAATTTCACTCTTTCACTCCAGACCCACGCCCCCACCCCTGCCCAAGAGTGGTGCAGGGGGCCAAGGGCAGTACAAAGTGGTTTCCCTTAGCTGCCCCTTCCTCCTCACCTTCCCAGTGCTCCAGCATGGGATCCCCACAGGCTGCGTCCTTTGGGAAATGCCCCCTCCAGTGGGGGTCCTTGGGGGGCTGCATTTTCTTCAGAAATATCCATTTGCCCTGGAGCAGCTCCCCCATCCACTGTGTGGACTTCTACTCCAGCATGGTCCCTTCCACAGGCTGCAGGGAACATCTGCTCTGGTGTGAATCCTCCGTGGGCTGCACAGTGTGGCACGTCTCCATGCACTTACGTGCAGTATATGTTCAACCTGGCAGCAGGGAGTAAAACTGCTCCTCCTTCCCTGGTGGTGGCTCTCTGGGTCAGAGGGATTCTCCGAGAGAGCAGATCAGGAGGGGCTTTGGTCAAGAAATATGGGAATAACAAATGAATTACTGCAAATCACACCGAGTTGAGGACTGGAAAACTGATTTTTTTAATGAACTCTGCAAAAATGGAGTGAAAATGAAGGAGAAATGGGATGAAAGTGTGCAATATATAAAAAGCATAAGTTACCTACATGGGCATTTCTTCTCTTTGGCTTTGAGAAGATCACTGCACAGACTGTGAAGGAAAGCCTGGGGGCGTTGGTAGCAGGGACAGAAAGAAATAGGAGTTCCCAGCAACAAGGTGCAACAAAACTGTGAGGAGCTTGATCTACTCTAATTAGCAAGGAGGTCATCTGCAGCCCCATTCAGCAAGATTTGGGCACGACTCTGGGACACAGGGACGTGACTGCATAGGCTCCACTTGGAGTATTCCAAGCGCTTGTCAGAGCCTGGGCCACTACTAGAGATACTGAAATGAAGAAAACACCCTTACCTGTGGGCATCTGAAGAAGGCAATAGGATGACAGGACCCCTGAGGTGTATAATCCCCCTGGGTATGGTGCATAACCAGGGCCATGACCATATGATCCCTTTTGAAGAGCATTTATGATGTACTTTACATTACAATGGCCGTTCGTTATTACCATTTCCAGCTCACAGTGTGTTAAGGATAACCCCCCTGCCCGTTTTCCACTCTGCTGTGTTGGTCGAGCCATGAAATCCCCAGCAATACTGCCTTTTGGCCACATCCCTGGGCAGATGCTGCATTGCTTAGGAGGGGTGAGGCATGGCCGATTAATCTGTGCTCAGAGAAGCTGACTGTTGGGATTAGTGCTTCAGATGCTCTTAACATCTGCAGCACCAGGGCAGTCCCACATTCGTCAGCGCTGGAAGCCGGAGGGTAGCAGCAAGGCTGGTAAGAGCTCTTACGGTGGGGGTTTGCCTATTGAATTGCTGCTGCCAGGTAGCAAGACAAGAGGGAAATTTTATGCAAAAAATGGCAGCTGTGCCATTATCTTGGCACTTCCAAAACTGTCACACCATTTTTTGGCTGCCTGTGATTGCCAAGACTGAGGAGAGGACTTGAAGGACCCTGCAGAGCAGGCACAATGGAAATGTGTCAGCCCTGAAGGTCTCACAGCTCCAGTTTGGGAGGGGGGGTGAGGATGGCAGTCCCAGAGCTCAGGTCCAGCCCCTTGCAACCAGCAAGGTGCTGCCAAACCAGAGGGAAGGTGTTACTGAGGACTTTCCTCATGTGGTTGCTGTGGTCTACCTCCCTGTCCAAAACTAGTCCTCCCCTGTTGGTCTGCTTACCCGAGCTGGGCTTTGTTACTCTGGGCTTCTTTCATTGCTTTGACTCCTTTTTTTCCCCTGCAGTAACTTCTTTCTCTTCATCACAGGGTTTTATGAGCCTTTTGTTTGTGGAGACAGGCAGCACAGGGCATGAGAAGAGACTTCTGAGCAGCCATGGATGGGTTACAGCTCCAGGTAAGGCTCGTCTCCTGCAAATCACAACCTCCCACCATCCTTCAGAGTGCCCAGCAGCTAAGGGGAAAGAAAACACCAGCTCCATCCGCATCTAGGGAGCTCGTTAGCTGGGATCCCTTGTCTATCACTGTGGGGAAACTCCAGGAGGCTGTTCAGGATTAAGCCCAGACGGTGCCTGAGCTCCTGGCTTAAGGTCCCCCACATCCCTCACCTCCCCTTCCCTTCCCACAAACAGCCCAGCCTGCCCCCCCCTCCCCTCCCCCAAGCCTGCTGAGGGACAGCTGGAGGTACACAGGGACTGTCCACCTCATGAGTTAATCACCTCCTGCTCAGATGTCAGGAGGAGATGAAGGCTGCTATAAATAGATCACGCAGCCCTCCTGGTTTCAGCTGTGATTCACCAGCACAGCAGAGAAGCATTAGGGAGAATTAACATTCAATCTCTCAGGCACTTTACTAAGTGCAAATGCCATTCTACCCCTGTCAATCTCCTTGCCTGGGGGAAGCCATCAGCACTTTCTGGAGGGTCTGAATGGGTCAAATGGACAGGGAAACCCGGAGCAGGGCTGTCAGGGAGCTAAAAACAGCCACTTCAGCCAGGGTGACTGAGCAGCACCTGCTGCATTTAGGAGCGTGGCAAGGTGCTTTGCTCCCCCCTTGCTGGGGCTGAGCTGGGACGGTGTCAGTTTGTTATGGTGTGCACACACTGGGATGCCTGACAACAGCCTCTGGGACCAGATGGTTTCTGGTGATGGTACATGCAGGGAACTGGGGTGGGTTTTTTTCGGTTCTCCCTAACCAGTGCTGAGCTGTGCCTGTGCCTGAGCGGCTCATGAGGTCCATGGCAGTCTGCCCCGATGAGTATGGTGGGGCAAGAGTGTATCTGGATGGTTGATGTGAAACCCCCATTTCTCCTTTCCCCCTCTAGTAATTTTTCAAAAATCAGGGGAATAAAGGCAGCATACAGCTATCCTACCCACCAGAAGCTGCTCCTGCACGTGTTTGCATTCATTTGCACGTGCCTGAGACCTTGGTAGCCTCTCTCCCCCTGCCTTGCTGTCTTTATGCTGGTCACTGAGCAGCGTACGTGCGATGGAGAAACCAGCTGAAAGGGAGGTGACACCAGCCAGGTCCTGGAGTGGGAAGCGTGAGGAGGCTGTTTATACAGCTGTTGATACCTATTTTATAGGTATCTACCCATCTGTTTTGACAGCCTCCCAGGTACAGGGAAAGAGTAATATTTTTTCTGAAAGGTAGCTTAGAGGATAGAGCAGCTACTCAGGGTGATGAATATTCTTCTTTTGCATCTTTGGTGCGTTGTCAATAAAAGAGAGATCCATGTTTCTAGTTTCATGGCATTGCCACGGTTTTATTGCATTGCCACTAGATAATGGGTCAGAGAACAAAAGAGACATTCAGGGCACTCGTCACCCACAAGATGTAAAGGGGAGATTGGACTAAAGGATAGGAGTTCGGTGTTGGCATCTTTGGGTTCTCAGTTAGCGGTCTAGGGACTCTGGAGTTCGTGAGATGATGCATATACTAGAAAATCTTTTCCTTTCACCGTGCTTTTAGGGACCATCAGGGTTTCTCAGTGAAGCAAGGCAGAAAAATCGTCAAAGGAACTGCCGGCTGGTGGGGGGGTCACCTTATTATGATGGGACTAAATCCAAGAAAGTCACCCCATGACTGCTCCATGGCAAAGAGGGCCCTGTCCCACTCCTTGCTGCAGGAAAACAGCATCTCATTGCAGCTCTAGGCAACAGCCTTCAGCACAAATTGGAGCCTGCCAGCACAGGACTGCTTAAGACGTCTCAATACACTGGCTTCTCCTTGGGTGGGCATGATCTCCTGCCCACTAAGGCCCTGTAAGAGGTTGGCATATCCAAACCAAGCTGGTTCTGGTGTCAAAATGGCATTCCCCTACTTAGGAGCACATCACTTAGGCTGCAATATGGGCTGTCTGTGTGCTCTGGGGGTCAGATCTGGGTGGATCTGCAGGCACCTGTATGGTCTTCAGCCATCCTTGAAGTTGTAATTGTGTTATGGAAGAACCTGAAGTAAGCTGCCTTCAGAAATGTATGCGGGAATGCCTGAACAGGCTAAAAGGCTTCAGAAATAATTGTGATGTATTTCTGTTGCTGTACAGAAAGTGAAATTGCAACCTAGAGTTGCAGCAGCTGCAGCCTAGATTACCCAGTTAGATCCTTAAAGAGCCACGTGCCAGTCTGGAAGGGGCTTTGCAGATGCCCTGGTTGTGAGCGACAAGGCTCAACTGACCTGCAGAAGCTTTGGTAGGAACTACCCTGTATCTCCAAAAAAGAAAAAAAAAAAAGGCCGTGTGGAAATCTAAAGGGAGTGTTTTAGTCTGTCTAGCCTACAAGTGAGTCCAGACAACCTGAAACAGCTTTGGAATGTGGATCATATTGGATGCAAATGGCAGGCCATATGTTTTATAACATTAATTGCCAAACTTTCAAAAGCACCCTATTGACCTTCTACCGTCAGGGAATGAGCACACAGCTCATGCTTAGGCACCTAATCATTTGTCATCTGTTCCTTGTTTTTCTTCAACATTTCTGTGGTAGTATCACCAACCTGGATTGTCTCCAGTGTTGTGAGAGCTGCACAAACCCAAAATATTAGCCCATTTTCCAAAACATGTAAATGCCAAGTTTGCAGATGGTACATGATATAACAGGAATTACAGGCACAAAATAGAAGGCTAAGGACAGTACACGGTGAAAAAATTCATCATTCATCTCTAAAAGCTGGACCTGCTCAGATGATCTGGCTGGTGGCTGCCATGAACAGGTGCTGGACTCCGGAAAAAAGGGGTTGGAAATACATCCAGGAATAAGTCGTGATGGTTGAGAAGGGAGGCAATGAGAGCTGTAACAGAGAATCCCGTCAGCCTGGCTGACGAGGTTCACCTGCAGGGAGGGGAAGAGCCTAAAGGAGTGGATGATGTCCTGCATGGTGTCCTTCTGCAAGAACCAACAAGGTAAGGAGAGTAACATCTTGAAAAACCCATTGAAAGACAAGAAGTCATCTCTGTTTTTTTCCAGTCATTTCCATATGGGCTGGTATGCCCAGATCTGATGCTGCGATAGTACTGGAATTAGTCCATGCTCCTGCCGTAGCTTGATTCCGTGCTGCAGTGTGCCTCTTTCACCTAGCTGGTATGCACGAGAGGCGGGGTTTCTCTCTCTGATACCATAACTTTCCTGCTTACAGCAGACATCCAGCAGCCGGAGCCTCCTCAAGCTCACCCTCACGGAGATGAAGTGGATTCATGTGTTGGTCATCTTCTTCTTCCTGTTGTCTGTTGCAATGACGGGCTGCTTTCTGTGGCAGTACAGCCTTCCCAAGGTGGAGCCCGGTGAGTAGTCATCTTTAAGCTTGGTGATGGTTTGGCTCAGAAATTTGTAAGACCGTGGATGACTTTCTCCCCGTGTGGACATTTTTCCCCAAAGAGCATTTCCCCAGACAGCATACAAATTTGCCTCCTCTTAGCTGGTGTGAGGACAATTAGGAATCACAGAATCTCGGCACGGTGGGGCTGGAAGGCACCTCTGGGATCATGGGATCACCGTGTCCAACCCCTGCTGGAGCAGGTTCCCCCTGAGCAGGCGGCACAGGATCCATCCAGGCGGGTTTGGATGTCTCCAGAGAAGGAGACCCCACAGCCTCCCTGGGCAGCCTGCCCCCCTGCTCCATCACCCTCAAGGTAAAGAACTTCTTCCTCATATTCAGAAGGAACTTCTTGTGTTGCAGTCTGTGCCTGTTGCCCCTTGTCCTGCTGCTGGGCACCACTGAGAAGAGCCTGGACTCTGGAAAAAAGGGGTTGGAAGGTCCTCTTGACCCTGGCCCTTAGAATATTTGTAGGCGTTGGTAAGATCCCTTCTCAGTCTCCTTCAGGCTGAACAGCCCCGGGTCTCTCAGCCTTTCCTCACAAGGGAGATGCTCCAGCCCCCTCATCACCTTTGCAGCCTCCGTCCCTCTGGAACTGGGAGCCCAGAACCGGACACAACACTCCCAATGTGGCCTCACCAGGGCAGAGCAGAGGGGGAGGATCCCCTCCCTCAACCTGCTGGCCACGTTCCTCATGTAGAGGAGATGAGCACTGGGCTGATGGAGTACCATGTAACTTGGCTGATGTTCAGAGGAGCTCCATTACTTCTGGCACTAATCTAGGTTAACTGATACACCAGAGAGACAGATTTCTTTTTTAACCTTCTCTATCTTTTCCATTAGCATCCTGTTGTAAAAGTCACTCCAGTTTAGAGTGGGGTTGGTATTTTCACACCTTACCACGTTCTCCAGCTTACGGGTTTGCTTCCTTTCCTGCTCCCCTAATCTTAGATCTTTGAATTGGCTCAAGCCTCGGTTCACACTAGAATTCCCTTGTGTTGATTATGGCAAACTCAACGGTTAGGCTCAAGGCACAGTATGTGCAAGGATGAAATATATACAGTAGAACAGGATAAGAGTTTTACGTAGCCCAAAGGTGGCATAAAATCCACGGTGAAGGTGCCAGAGGTACTCCACAGACCAATATCTTGAAAAGATTTTAGACCCTACATTTTTATCACAGCGTATCAGAGGCTGCCTGTAGGCTTCTTGTGTACCCATCCCCATTCATCTCAGGTTTTTCACAGTGCCATGTCTCTTCTCATCTGTATTTCTAATGCTTCATGCTCAGTTGGTAAGTGAAAAGATAAATACACGTTTTGTTTACAGCTTACAGAGCAGAGGAGCTGTGTTTATGAACACCTTAGGATCAACTGGGAAAATAGTGCCTCCAAGTAAGAGAGTTCCCATCTCTCACTGAGTTTAATGATCTTTGCTTGCCACAAAAAATTAAGATATGTCTCTGGCATGTGCAAGGTACAGCTAATTCAGAAGACAGATAATATACTAGGTGTGCAGCTCATCAGCTGTTGTCACAGCATTAGATTTCAGGTGGCACTCACAGTTTATTTCCATATCCATTTTCCAAGTCTATAAGATGCATGGGACAACTCCATCCTCCTGAACCTGAGCTCAGGCTTTCCCCCAGACACAGGCAGGGCACTTTCATGGTGTCTAAACCCACTGTCAGATACCCTACAGAGTCTTCTGTACTCCCAATTCCTTACTCTTCCAGGCTGCAAAGCCAGATAAAGCCTATGGCAGCTCCTGCCCATCCCGTGTCCATCCCATGATGGAGCACAGTGCCCTCTTCAAGCCCTGTTTTATGTGGGACAGAAATAAGTCAAGATTGACTCTTTTCCTATGCAGAAGTGTCCTTCAGTGTTGGACAAGCAAGAGAGCTGACTGCTGGGTGAGGGTAAAGCTTGTTAATCTATTGAAGGTCATGTACGCTATCTTTGAAATGTTTTCCAGTCCCATCTGTGTTGGAAGTGAGATCAGAAGCTGTGCAGATGTGCCCCCGCTACCCTGAACCTGTACCGCTGGACCACCCCATCCCCATTCTGAAGGACTCATTGGAGAAGGTCTGTGAGGAGATGGGAACAGAGGGAGAGGGAGCTCATGGCTGCTTTTCTGAAGGTGCAAAGGGGAGAATATGTATTTTGCCCCTCAGCATCTCTGGGGAAGGAGATGGGGAATCAAGGAGGTAGAGAACATGTAAACCTAGAAATGGGTAAAGGTCCTTCACTGGATATGCAGATGTGGCTGTTTGACCCTGACTGGAGGGCAGCTGCCCACCAAACCTGCTCTGTCACTGCCCTCCTCAACAGGACAGGGGAGAGAAAATACAACAAGGGGTTGTGTGTCAAGGTAAGGACAGGGGGAGGTTACTATTTGGAAATTCATGTTTTCCCATCATTCTCCAGGTAGATATGATGCTGCGCGAGAAGATTCACAGCTCTGGTATCCCTGCCATGTCTGCCATCGTTATCTACAACGACACTGTGCTCTGGACCGGCAACTTTGGGAAGAAGAATGGTTCAGACCCCTCCTCCGTGGTGCCCAACGAGTACACTATTTACAGGTGAGACAGACGGATGGCACATGGGAGAGCTAGAAAAAGAGCAGATGCACATGTAGTGGTGTGATATATGGATATAGAGCCGCTGGCACCCGCTGCATCTTCTGTGGTCTCAGGTCCACTGCAGAAACCCCTTCTGGGTTACCCTGAAACTTCACAAGATGATGCTTCAGCCAGTCCCTGAATTATCATATGCTCATGGCTTACCGAGTTGTTTACTTCGGATTTTTTTAAAATAAATTTTATATATTTAATTATATATATAATATCATATAACATATATATTATTATATATCTCTTTTAAATATTGTCAACATTTTAAAATGGAATAACAGTGACCACCCTGAAGAACCTGAAAAACATACTATTCCTTACTAGGGCTGTCTCCATGCTTTGAGGATGCCTAGGGCACAAATCTGAAGATGGAGAGCTAGCACAGATTTTGTGAACAGCCAAAGGACAATGTCATAAGAAAAAAAAAAATTAAAAAAAAAATCAGTCTAGCAAAAAATGGGGTTTAGGAAGAGTATCCTCTGAAAACATAAAGTAGACCTGTATGCTTTTTCATTCTCCCAGTGAAGTCAAAGCTGTATTGGTCATTATTTTTTAGATAGCATCAAGATCTTAGTGTGTGTTTAAAAAACAGATAAAAGGAAGTGTTTGCTTCCTTTAAAGATCTATTTTCAGTGATTTATAACTCTGCTACATCTGAAACCTATGGGCTGCACTCTGACTACCAAATGTTGTCCTCAGAACATACAATTAATTTTGGAAATTTCCAGCAGCTGCAATTACCTGTTTTTTTCCCCTCTGTATCATGGTAAAATGCCTGCATCAGTGACTTCATGCTGTTTCTTCCAGAATCATAGAACCACAGAATTATTTGGGTTGGAAGGGACCTGTGAAGGTCATCTAGTTCCAAGCCCCCTGCCACTGGCAGAGAGAGGGGAACATGCCCCTGGGTGGGTTTTAACCACCAACCTTTTGGTCAGCAGCCAAATGCACTAATCAACGGCACCACAGAGACTCCCACCCCCCAGCCCAAAATCTATCCCCAGTCAGCATCATTTATGATCAGAGCTACAACAGTATCTGATCATCTTTGAACCTCTGACTTTCATTCTTGATTAATGAAAACATCCCTGGCAAATGACTTTTCTCTAGGCTGTCTTGTGCCAGTCCAAGAATGTCACCTCTGGTGGCACAGTGCAAATGCCCCCAGCTGTCCCTCTGAAGCCTGACCCCATTTCTGAAAAGCAACAAAAAAGACCTGGAATCCCATTCCAGGAGCCCTTTTGTGAATTCTGTTCTGAAGCCACCCAGATATCAGCTCTGACTATGAAATGTAAAACTTCATGGCACTTCAACCTTAAAATTCCAGTAAATTTTGAAAAAACAAATTGCTTGCAACTTGTTATGCTATCTGCTAAGCAATGATTTACGAAATATGTCATTATGTGATTATTAAGCTCACAGAAGAAGTTCTGTGGCCCAGTGCACTACTGGGGAGATACTAGTGAAGGTTGTGTCGTAGGGGCCAGAGTTAAGGATATTAATTCAAGCTTCTGACCTGCATTTTAGCCGTTCCCCTCTGAATTAGTAAAGATGTTGCAAGTGAAGCAACAGTGGGTCAGTTGGGCAATCTCATGTACTGGCTGTCTTTTCTCTTGATTCATGGGTTTCTTGATTCTTCATTTCTATAAATGTTTGTTCCTTGATAGAATTGCCAGTGTCTCCAAGATCTTCCCCACGATTATGTTGTACAAGATGTGGGAGGAAGGAAAAGTCACGTCTCTTGATGACCCGTTGGAACGTTATGCCCAGAACTTTGTTATTAAGAACCCTCTGGGGGGGCTCAAAGAATCGGAACAGAGATACACAGCAGATGGGCTGATTTTTTTGGAAAAAGGCTCAATGCCACTGAAGCCATCACCGGTTACCTTGCGCAGGATGGCCAGCCAGCTCTCAGGTGAGACAGCACCGCTACTTGCTTACCCCTGCCCACCACCGTGCCACTGGAAAGGGACCACAGAGAGAAGAGGGCATCTGCCAGGGATAACAAGGATGCTGTTGAGGTTATTTCCCAGTATGGACCCTGCGCCTTCGCACTTCCCAGAGGTCAGGCAGGACCCTTGGAAGCAAGCTGTCAGCAGCTTCGTGAAGTGAGAAAAGGAAACTCTTCTCCAGGCCACTTGCTAGGAAAGGGGTCCAGCTGTGCTGTGGGCTGGGGAACTGGTTTTCCCATGCAAGGTCAATACGTATTTCTTTCAACACGGTAGCATGACCTGAAATCAGGCTCCAATTGCATAACAGTTTTTTGCACTCCAGCCCAGGGCGCTCTCATTTTTCTGAGATGTAGAGTTGAGGGTCAAAGTGGCACCAAACCTCTTTGCTTTGAACAGATAGACCTTGATTGCTAAGCTAAATTCAGCTGTCAGTGTAGTTCCTGATCTGGGATTCCTGAGCTATTAATAGCTTTGTACTTTCTGGCAGAAGACTATTAATCTGCTGCTACCTTGATAATTGGTTAACTCTTACATTAAGGTACAAGGAGCTCACAGGACTCAGGAGAACTTTAACCTTTCTTGTAAATAAAGCTGCTAATACTTGACTCAGAGATTCCAGAAATTAACAGCCAAAGAGGCTGTGCTGAAATCTCATGTGGCATTTTGATTAAACTCTGTAGCACCTACATTATTCCAGACCAGAATAAATGCCTTAAAATTAGGACCTCAGATCCAAAGAGCATGGAGGCAAGCTGCAGTACCTCGGTTCAGGCTACAGCATCACCTGAAGCAAGCCAGTATCAACATAAGAACTCCCCAAAAAGGAATGAGCTCACTGAAATCTGGAAAAAACCAGACAAACAACCTCAAGTGGCAGCAGGAGGCAGAAAGATGTGTGCACAACCCTGCCCAGCCCCTCTCCCTGCAGGTAAGGCGTTGCTCTAGCCAGCCTGGTGATGGCCGTAGGGGCACCAGCTCTGCCTGGTCCCCTCTGACTCTTAGAAGCACCTGAAGATGCTCTGGCTGCTCCTTGCAGCTACTTGGGCTCAGCTCAGCTCCCAGCCCTGCTGCTGTTCCCTGCCACCTCCTGAGGTGTGAGGTATGCCCTGAAACACTTGTAGAAAGCATATGTCAAAAGGATACCCGGTCATAGCATGCTGCCTTGTAACGTGCAGCCACCCCATTGCTTCCAGCCCTGTGCTGGATTTGTCCCCCTCCTTAGCTCCTTTTACACTCCTATGTCTTTTTTTTATTATTATTTGAATAACGTGGCCCAAATTTCCCAGACCACACCAGAAGTGCACACCAACCATCTTGGACCCTGACAATTCAGTAGAAGGAGAAACAGTTTCAAAATCCCAACTGAAAGTCAAATGAATGTTGAGGTCACACATTACATTTCCTGCCTGTCAAAAACCCAAAAGGAATACGTTCTGCTTAGCGTCAAGATCAAAGCCACTGCATGACATGCAGTAAAGTCTTTTTCATCTAAATTCTTCCAGTGGAAACTTATCTATAATATATCCTCGTTGTAAACGGGTTTTTTCTACATTGCATATTACAGAAGTAACTCCAAAGATTTTTCTCCTCAACAGTTCACAGGCACGTTGCTAGAGGGAAGCTCTGGCTTGTTAACGCTATGATTTTCAAATATAAATGACAGTCTGAGATGCTATTGTAAATTATTAACAACACACTTGTCACATCAATTAGCAGCCCATGAGGTATAAATCAATGACTGTGGATTTTCTGCTATGCTCACTCATTCCCCAGTTTATCATTTCTAATGAACCTCAAGAGAGGCACAGCACTGCTGTCATGGTGCCGATTGAACTCTGCCAGTGGTGCCACGTTTTCTTTGCTGTCATCATGGCTCACTATCTACTGGAAGATGTTCAGCGCATCTGTTATCTGGGCATTCAGCTGCACAAATAACCACCCACAGACCAGAAGCAGAAAAAAATGCTTCTGTTCCACTCCAAAGCCCAAGGACAGGCCAGCTGAGACAAACAGGTGCTGCTGCTACAAAAGAATAGGGCTTCATCCAGCTTTGCCATGATTAAGCACGTGCTCACCGAGCAGACAAATGCAAGTCGTTTTTCTGCCATGTGCCCTTCCCAGTTTCCTCCTAAACTCGACATCAAAGTCAGCTGTAAGCTGCAACGAGGACTTCATTCCTGATGTAATCCACGTGCTGGACTTAGTGAGTCATATATCCCCTGCAAAGAACTGTGGCATTTTAAAAAGTCCTGGCCAGATGTTTCCAGGGGGTCCACGCTCAGTGTTGTGGAATTAAAAGTGAAAAGAACTTCAGCTCTTTAAACTTCCAATTCAGTTCTGAAACCCTGAATAAATTTTGCTAAAGCTAACAAAACAAACAAACAAGCAAACAAAAAAAGTTAAAAATGCTTTAGGCCAAGCCTGGAATGATTCAGAGAAGTTCAAGCCCTTGTAGCGAGGTGTAAAGAACAAAGACCTGTTTAAAGGGGCTGTTGTTACACAACTTTGCAGTCAAGGGAACAGTCACACGGAAATATGGACGGGGATTTCCCCCAGCACTCAATATGCCCTTCTCTTCCAAAATACTCTTGGGGATGCAGGGCTTTTGTAATCATTCATCAAGGGTTTGTTTGGGTTTTTTTTTACTGAAATGTAGAAACCCAGAGATGGTGCTGGGGTAGGACTTACATTACCCAGATTTGGTGGTCCACAACTTAAATACCATGTCCAGCAGTCCGGTGTGAGGTCCTGGCAGCACATTTGCTATGCGAAAGTGCATGCATGCATCATCGTTGTTTCCACCTTGCCATAGAACCTTACCTTTTGCTTATTCTTCACCAGCCTCAAAGCTTCTTGGACCATGATTTGTCTCAAACTGTTTGTTCCTCTTTTCTGCAGGTCTGCCCAGGAGGCTGCGATCTACCAGCCTGCTGTGGAAGGGCAACACACAAGATGCTCTAGCTCTCCTGAAAGACGATGTCTTGGTTGCTGATCCAGGAACGAGGTCAGGTATACTCGCTCACAAGCTTTTGGTCTGGGTTTGCGTTCTTCACTCATATTAGCCTCACCTGGCTAATAAGGATACACCTGGCTCACAATGGATACAGCCATTCCTACACATTCCTGTATCCATCACAATGGATACAGGATACAGCCATTCTGACGGGGAGCTTCACCATCAGCCCATACACCCGTCATAGCCTGGGAAGAGTGACTGACTGTTGGAGGTGCCAGCATTTTTATTTTATCTTATTTTATTTTAATGTGTATAGAGCCTGAGTGAGAAGACTAGATGAGGCACGTTAAACTGCTATAGTTAGGTCCAATAACCCTTAAGCTGTGAAAGATGCAGATTTTCAAAACTGGAAAGGCATCTTAATTTAATCGGTTTAAATCATCATAGACTTCACTTAAAATCATGCTATGGCTGTAGTCGCTTGCATGTCTCTAGATTATCTATAAATTCTATTAATGTTTGTAACAATTTATATAGTCTATTACCTAAGCTGCAAACACTCAAAAAATATGAACAGTATCCAGCAGACAGCAGGCGAGGGAAAGCATTCAAAGTAACTGGGAAAAACTTTCCAAATCTGCACAGTTTTTAGGGAATAGGATTACATTCTGAAATAATTTGGCTAAGGTTGCTGAGGCTTCGCCGTGGCTTGAAGCCTGCAAGCTTAGAAAATTCAACGGCTCAGTCATAGCAACCTTGTAGTAGTCCCATGTCATGTACGTTACGATAGATACTCCTTAAACGATTTTAAGACTTTAATACCATCATCTTCTTTGGTATTTACATTATGCTCACCATTAAGATGCATAAGGACAGCCACTCAGAGTCTTTCAACCCTTTATTACTTGATACGTTGATCGTTTTAACTCTGTCTCCCTGCTCCTGGATGTACTTCACAGCTAATAGATCTTCTTCCTAAAGGAGATTCCCATTCATTGATACGGCAATTTTAACTTTTTATGGTTTTCCTGGTATGCTGAAATTCAGCCTCATTCAGATATAAAATTTTAGATCTAGAATATATTTATTCTCGAGGTGGAAATATAAATGCTCGTTAAGCTTTTATTCAGCTAGATGGACTGGAAATGGTTGAAGTGGTACCAAATTTATGATGGTATCATAATTATAATTATAAATCCAAATAGGCCTCAGGAAGATAGTGAGATGTGTGGCTTCGCGCAATTAAAAAAGTAAAAATAAACCAACAAAACCCGAGGTTGAAAACATGATGAATTTTGAAAGTATGTTTGAAAAAAAAGTTGCCCATTCATGTCTTCATGCCATTTAACTTCATTCCAGTATAAATATTAAAATCACTTTATGGGTATTGAAGACTAAAACACTCAGGTGTCTTTAATAACTCAACATTGCTGGATGCAGCTTTATAGACTTTTAAGTGCTTTTCAAGTGCTTCTACCATCTTAAAGTAGCCGAGGTGCTTAAGTGGTTATACCGTTTTAAATCTCCAAAAAGGCTTACCTGGGATTTTCAGACCTTCAAGGTAAGCAACTGTAACTCTCAACTGCTCTTAAAAGGAATGGATATATGGCTTGGTGATGAATCATAGTAAGTCAGAACTTTTCTTTCTTGACTTAACAACAACTCAGGGCCACAACATCTGGTTATTCTCCATGCCTCCTTCAGCTCTCCTCTCTCTTTAGCGTGTCATCTGAGAATGATGATAAAAACCAAGAATTTGTCCCTGGAGTAGAGACACACGGCTGGTGTTTTTGCCCAGCCATACCCACACGGTACCACGGAGGTAAGGCTGATCCAGATATATTCCTCTTCCTTTCCAGATGCCACTACAGCAATCTGGCCTTCTCGCTGATGGCACACGTGCTAGCCGACCATGCGGCTGAGGGGCAATACCAGCGCTGGGTCTCAGAGAACATCCTGGACCGCTTGGGCATGGAGGACACTGGCTTCGATATTACACCCCCGATCCGCTCCCAGATGGCTGTGGGCTTCTACAGCAGCCGGCAGCCAGCCCCTCTCTATGACCTGGGCTGGTACAGGCCTTCTGGCCAGATGTACTCCACAGCTGCCGACCTCGCCAAGCTGGCAATGGTCTTCTTAGGCACCTACCACCGTCGTCTCCTAGAGCCTGACACAGTGAAGACAATGCTGACCCCTCTGTTTAAGTGCTCCACTGAATACTTCGCTAACAAGACCGGCACACCCTGGGAGATTAATGAGCAACTGGGATATGATGTCATTAGGAAGGATGGAGACCTTGACGGTTACTCAGCCACCTTCTCACTCATCCCCAAGCTCTGCCTGAGCTTCATTGTACTGATGGCGGGGCCAAGGCCACAGGGTGGAGATATCGTGACTCAGGCATATGACTACCTGATTCCTGCCATGGAGACAGCATTCAGAGAGGCAGAGAAAAGCTTGATTCCTCCTCCAAGTCCAGGCCCTTATGTTGGCTACTATACCTACTCCAACCTGACTTTCTATGAGATCAAAGTTGGACCTGGTGGGGTGCTGGTCATGCAGCAGTTTGGGCCTCATGTGGAAGAGCTGATTCCCGAAAAGTACCGGACAATCAAGCTCCACCACCTGGAAGATCGTGTTTTCCAAGTTGTTTTTGATAAGGAGTTCCCTTGTGTCCTGCACCTAGGCTCTGCCTCCATCTCACTGGAGACCCAGAATGGGCAGCTCTTTAACTTTTACCCGTTCGATCGCCAGGGTTTGTCTCCCGGGTTTGATGCACCAGGGCTGAACACATACAACGTGGTGCGTGTGCTCCGTAAACCCGTATTCTATAGCTAAATGTCCCCTCTACTTATCCGACCACTTCTGGGAGGTGGCTCCAAATCTGTGTCTCACCAGACTCTCCTGTCTGTGTGGCTTTATGGATGCCATTTAAAAGGGAAAGATGGTGGCAGACGGCTCTTTTGCCCAACAAATATGTCATATCCCACTTCTAAAATGACATTAACGGCACGTGATCCCTGGCAGTGCACAGCCCAGCTAGCAACTGGGGATGCCTGCAGAAAAAAGAGGTGGGAGTGTGCTGGCTGGATGGTGACTGCATCCCATAAAAAAAAATAGCCAAGCACTTAAGTCTCCAACACTTACACTGTTTGATGACTGTTGTGGTGATTGACTGGCACCTTCAAAGGGCTGAGGATTTCCCATCTCTCTCAGAAAATATCTCTTCTTCAGTCCAAGGGGGTTTCCAGGGCTCTTCAGGAGCCCACCTACCATGAACGAGATTCCTTACTCGGGTTTGCCAAAAGCATTATGGGCTAGAGAATGGCACCAGCCTGATGCCAAGCCTTGCCTGTGGTGTCTGGGAAGGAAGGGTCCATGTCTTCCCTGGGTCACAAGAGGGGAGGTGTGAAAACAGCAGAGAGCAACGTGGTTATGTATTTGCTCCGTAGATTTCTGCAAAAGCAGAAAGGATATTGTAGCACTTAAGTATAGAAGTATGAATCTTACTCCTGTGAGCAGGGCCGTATAAAGCCATAGGCTGGTGTATCCCAGCTGGACTCAGGTCTGTGACTATCTCAGTCTCCAGGCAAGTGCGTGAGTGCGGCGTTTAAGTAGTGGGAAACTTTACGTGTACTTAGTATAGGAATCTTTACGTGTGTTTGAGGCAGGGTGTCTGTATGCGTATGTACCCGTTGTGTTTAGGCGTGTGTGAGGGAGGATGCTAAGGGAAAGTGCATTAGCCCCGGGAGCACTGCGTTCAGGAGAGGTGTGCCTGCAAGCGATCTGCAAAGCCACAGGTGCATTTTCTACTTCTTTCTTCTGCCCACTCCATGCCAAGGCAGGACAGGCCAGTAACACCAACACCGTGTCACTGCGACGGGAACAGTGGCAGGCATGAGCGCAAGACAGGGCAAGTACCACTGATGGAGGAGTCTTGGCTCCTGCAATGCCCCTTCAAGTTGAGGAGAGTATCGTCATCGCAGCCCTAACCAGAGCCTGAAATAAAAGCATGCAGCGCCAGGGCAAGATTACTCTTAGGTTACAATGAATACCCTAGCTGCAGAGTATGGCAGTGGCTGCACAGCATGTAAATCCTGGGGGATGTAGGAAAGGCTAAACACACCAGCACAGCCAAAGGGCATGTTCTCCCCTACCATGACTGGTATGAGGTTGGATCCTCTTGCAGAGTGATGTCCTGCTGCTGCTTGCCCACACCGAGTCATGGAAGTGGACATGTCTCAGAGAGGATGAGAAAATAAATCTTCCTGCTTCCCTTGTCTCTTGTTGTCTCTCACGGTTCTCACTCTTTGTGCGGTTCTTCAGCTTCAGTGTTGTGTAGAGGGGCCATCGCTGAAGGCGGAGAAAACGATGATCTGCAGACTCTGTTCCCTGCCTTTTTTCAAACAATTTCAGTTCCCTGAGAAACATAAGAAATAACGTAGCCCTTGCCTTACAGGCAGTCATGGATGCTGCTATACTCATTTCCTCTGGACTTTGTAGGTTATTGCATTTCACACCTTGTACCACCTCGTATGTTCAAGTATTTAATCTGGGCTATATCAACAGCAATAAACTCGATGTGAATTCTTGCTGCTGTCATGTGTGTGCTCATGCCCAGAGGTACGTGTGCAGGCAGATACGTTGCCCTGGGGCTGATTTCCTGCAAAGGTGCCTACACAATGACATAACATGCCTGACACATTTCTGGGCTTTCAGCTCACTGGAGGTGATGTCTGATTGCAAGATATTTGAGTGCTCTAACCCTGGTCTTTTTGAGTGAGGGCAAAGTGCCAGTTTGGGGCTGGTTTTCCTGTTTTGGAACAAAAGGAGTGTTTGTTTAGCCATCAGCTACCTTTAAAGGCTTCCAAGAAAAATTAGGATTTATATCCCATGTCACTCCGTGGTCAGGATGAAGCCCCACACTGGACTGTCTCCATCTGTCTGATGAAGCGGTTGAGATGTTTTACTTTTCCATCAGTAATGCAGACACTAACAGGTCTGTCCTTTCCTAGTGAGTCACCCTCACACCTGTACACTGATACTTTTGGGTGCTCTTGGTCATTCCTATTAACAGCAAAGTGCAGCCTCTTCCTCTTCACAGCACGAACCCACACTTGCAGTAAAGCTCATCTCACCGAACCTTGGGGTGGCACTGGGAAGGTGACCAAGAGCTTCCTACACTGCTCCTGTGGGCAGGCAGGAGAGCTCCCTTACCTGGTATGGAGAGCAGGGAGGAGACCATGGGATGTCTGTGCAGAGGGTTTGGGAGAGGCTGTGTGGGGCAGACAGGGTAAGGTGGGATTCTGGAGGATGCCAGTCATCCACGGAGAGCGGCGAGTCATGGTGCTGAGTCAATGCTACCGACAGAAATGCCCAATTTCTTCCTGTTACTTCATGCCCAACAGTATCCTAAGAAGAGAAGAACCAGCTTCTGTGACCTGGCGTGACCTGAGATGCATTAGCAGCTGCTTTATACCAGCTTTAACAGCTCTTCATAAACTTCCCATTTTAATACAGAATCTAAGTTACCATTCTGAGTCCCTTTTTTAAGCTTTTGTGTGTGCTTGTTGCTGAATTAAAAAATATCCCAATGCTATTTCATCAGTGTCAGAGACTGGCTCCAACAAGAGGCACGATAAATGTGTAAACATCTCCTCCACTGCTCACTTTTCGCAGAAGTGTGTGTTTTAAAAGGTGACTAGCAGCAGCCTGTAGAAACCATGTGCTTAAAAATGTTTGGGTTTTTTTTTTTTACAATTACTCATCAGGGAACCAAACAAACAGAATATGCTTCATTAACATTCCCAGCACCAAAAAGGTTACTCACTGGTTCAAGGAGACCAAATTCTGCTCCAAGGAGCACTGGTGGAGCCATGTAATATTGAAATAGGGTCCCTGGATACTGTGTCTAGTCTACAAGTTCAAAGGCTCTTGGCCACTAAGAATGAGGTTGATGTGGCAAAATATAAACAGCTACGTCTGAGCTAGCCCCTTTGAACTCCCTTCTAATCAGTGTGATTTAACAACTCTAGTCAGTAGAATGGATTAATCTTATCTTAAAGCACATATTTGAATAAGTTTATGAATCAGCCTCTATGAATTCCCAGCCTCCCGCTGGCTGAGACGGACCCAGCCCTTGCTATCACAAGCAACTCTTCTGTTAGATGTGAAGGACTTCCATGGGCTGCCTGCCACCTAAGGGCAAGTTCTCAACGTGTGGCATCAACGTCGCCCCGAAGAGCTGAAGTTCACTGATGAGCAGAACATGGTGGTGTCTGTCGGGGTCCCATGTTACCATAACGTTAGTTAAGCCAACTTCTTCCCTTTTAGAACTTCACCTTCAGGAGTATTAGCTCAAGTGAGGGTGATATCAAGCTTCAAGCTTCAACCTACATTTGAAAACAGCAATTTAGCCCTACGTGCTTCACTTCTTTATACTTCTCCTGAACCAGAGCAATGTGGCCCAGATGTCTGCTGGACAGCATCTTCGCAGAAGTTTTCTGTTTTGAAGATGGGAGTAAGATGATGTGTCCATCTGTCTGCAGCCACCACCGGGGCAGGACTCAGAAAAGACATGAATTCAGGCTAGAGAAGGCTGGGTCTTGGTGTCAGGGTCCAAAATTTTATTAAACACCAACTCCAGGCTCTGCGTTTTCCTCCTCAGAAATGTGTTGATGTCACAAAGGCATGTGTTAAGTCCCTGTGATGTGAAGCCCAAGCTTTTCAACTTTTTCAGTTCCACAGGAGCTTGTAGGAGTTGGTCAAAAAGAAACATCAGCATCCATCCTTTAAGAGAGAGGAGGTGAAGAGAGCTGCTGGGTCAAAACCAGTCACTGTCTCCTTTTCACCCAGAAAGTGAATACTGGTAAATGTTTAACTACTTGACAGTTAGCAGGGAAACATCAATATATATTGCTATGAGTGCAATTCTCACCTAGATAGGGTCATATATGTTTCAAAAGGCAAAGGCAAGTTTATGCAAGTTTAATCCTTTCTTCTCCATTCACTTTTGCCTTTATGAGCAGTTGTGAAGAAAATAGATGCCAGAAAATCTCCAACATTGTCTCCAGAGAAGTGAGTCAATCTCTATTTACATTCCATAGGCATTTGGGCAGCCCAGCTGCGCACGAGCTGTGTGACGAGCTGTGGCTTGACGTGACAACGGCTCTCAGTAGGGCTCATTCTTGCACTCATAACAGTAGTATGTCACCAGCAAAGACAACCCCTACTTTAGTTCACCAGGTAGAATCCTGTGTTTGCACTTCGTATAGTTAGGCCCACCATACTTTTGGGGTCCTGATGTCGTGACCATGGAGGAAACACTCTGTGGGCAGTTTCCAATATCAATAAGAAACATTGATAGTATCCAAGGTCCAGTGCCATAACATGAGCAGAAGGAGTAGAAGATCCTTAGCAGGATGTGGACACCTTGGAAGACAACTGCACCAAGTCTTCCCAGGGGCCACCAGATCTCCACAGCATCCTCTTTACCTGAAACACCATCCAGCACGTCCTGACCAGCAGTACCATGACACGTGCAGAGGAACTGGGAAGAGACCAAGTGTTAAACAAAAACAGAGTGCAGAAGCAGAGAGGACTGGCTGAGAAATGCTGTGAACAGCATCCCTCTGGGCTGCCAGGGATGCTGGGCAAAAAGTTGCTTGCTGTTAGGTGAAGGATTGTTCCTGTGGGACATGCTGAAGTTCGTCTCAAGCCATCTGATACTGTTTGATCAGGCATTTGGCTTGGGTTTCGTAGTGTGAAATATAGTGACTGACAAATTGGCCACAAAAGACTTATCACCCAGCAGGGACTAGAAATCCTGACGTGGGAGGGAGTAAGGCAAAGGGCTCCACATTCCCTAGAAAGAAAGATCTGCTAGCCTGATGCTAACATCAGGTCTCCATATGGGGTAAAGGAAAATAGGTCTCAGGGTCTTCAGGTTTGAAATAAAAGGGGAAAATGAGTGAGAAGACCAAGAAAGGCTCTGCTTTTGGCTTCCAGTGGCACTTTTCCATCTGTCACCACAGTCTGAATGAGGCAGTACAGCAAGAGCTGAGCCCTAGTCCTCTGGAAGCAGTGAAGAGCTGCCTAGATTTGGGCTTGGTCAGACTTGTCCTGGTTTGCCTGTCCTCAGGGAACAGAGGGAAAGTGTTTCAGATCACTATGAGCCTGACAGTCAACGCTGCTAGGTAATATGAACCAGGCATTTCCATATTATTCTCTTAACAGGCTAAAACTGATGCTTATTTTCATAAATTGGAGCATTGTCATTCATAACTCTTGCAGTAGGCAGGATTCCCAGGAATATATTCCCAGAATATCACACAAGTGATAATGTTAATGGTAGAGGTAGAATTATTGCACAGGCACTGCTGGCATTGCCAGGCTGAACTACAGTCATACTACAGGCTCTAGCATTAGCCACGTGGAAAAAATATTTTTAAAATATAATAAAAGAAAAAAGGATCTTTCAAACCCAAATACACTCAAGGACATCTTAGAACAGAGGAAAAAAAAATCACTTTCCTAACTGGCTAGGAGGATTCAAGGCCATTTTGCAGACATGTAAACAGGAATTGCAAGAATGCAAGTCCAATTATGGGATGCAGTCACCAGCCAACACTGAAACACTGTGTGTGACCTGTAATTAAGAGTCTCGTTATTTACCATGGCCACTTGGGAAACTCACAGACCTGCATCCTGAAAACCCACAAGCTCCTGTTTTCTCATTCCACTGGAAGCCCACGCCATGCCCAAAGTCACCTACCTTCAGAGCATGTGGCCACTGGGACCTCTTCTAATTCATCCCTAATCCAAACATGAAAATCAACATGAGAGGGAGAAAGAGGCATCAGGACAGTCCTCCTGCCTGTTGCTCCAGGCAAACCACTTTTACTAGGTGCTTGGAAGGAAATTGGACGGAGCTTGCAAACCTGGGCTGCCCTGTGCCCTGCAGCCTCTCACAGAGACACCACGTGTCTCCCCTTTGCTTCGATTCCCAGCTTGGCATGTCTGGGAATGGTCCGGGAATGGTCTGTCTCTCCCGTTTTCTGCACTTCTCCCTCATTCCCGTGCTGTGCCTTTTTATCACAGGTTCTGCATTGCACAGTGCCACAGCAGGGGAGCAGGGGGGAAGCGGAGAGGGGAATGCCTCCATCCTACCTTTGTGTCCCTGCAATAATTGCTTTCAGGCAGATGCCAGGCAACCCCTGATAGCCGTTCCCTCCTCAGAACCCAATTATGAGGCTCATGGTTTGATGCCAACTCTTCCTGGAAGCTGCTCTGTCTGCTTTCCTTTAGCTCACAGTTTACTCCTCTAAGGAGTGCTATTTCTGCTGGAGGTGGGCGAGCACGTCTCGGTTCATTTCGGTTCCACCTGAGCACGGCGGATTAGGTGGCCTGATGCAATCACATCCTGCTAACAAAAGGCTGTGGGAAAACGTGGGAAGAGAGAAGTCAGCAGGAGGAGATGAAATGAGCAGAAAGGGAGCTGAACGTCAAGGGATTCTGAGATGCTGCCTGGAATAAAAATGGCCAGGTCACAATTTCCAATCACATTTAGCTAATTATGGAATATACTGATGAAAGCATAACAAAAGCAGTTGTTTAAACAGAAAAACTGAATGATAGGAACAAGATACTCCCAAACAGGCAATTGGAACACATTGTGCACTGCATTCACCCAAACTGTGGGTGAAACAACCTCCTGCTGGCAATAGTGGGGTAATTCCAGAATGATAAATGGAAAAATGAAAAGGAGAAACAGCCCCTAAGCTGCCGTACCTCCTCCTGCAAGAGCTGGTAAGCTCCTTGCTGTGATAGTCCACAATGTCAGTTCTCCTCGGCCAACACGTTTGACTGCAGTTGTTTTGGGTTAAGACTGATCATCCCCAAATGTCTGTTGACATTGTGCTTATTGTGAGCGAGACGCTCCCGTGGGGGTGTTATTCTGGTTCCCCCACCTGCCATTGCACCTCTGTGCTCCTTCCTCGTGGGTGTGCAGAAAGGGAAAGATTGTTGTTCTGGTCTTCTGTGGCATATCACGGTTGATAGGCAAGAACCTGCATGATACCCATCCCCCACATTCCTCCTGGCCTCAGAAAAGGTTTAATACTTGTCCTGAGTGGTGTGCTCCACTGCACTGGGAAGATGCGTCTTGATTAACCCCACAAAGGATTCAATTAAGATTTCAACCCAACCTTCACCGAGCAAGAGCTTTACAGAATCCGCACCTGGAAGAGATCATGGTGACTGTGTCTCACGAGCCCATCTTTAGGGAAAAAAAAACCATGAAATAAATGTTCAAAGTCCAAAACTACTGAGCAAGTGCAATTCCACTTCAGAGGGTCACCTGGGCTGGGAGCGGTGGGGAACGTTGTGTACCATGTCAAGGAGTTCCAACTCGCAGGATTAGGACTTGTGGAAGGAAGATGCTATTACAATATGACAAGCCTCTCTCGCTGAGGATTATCTTTACATCAGAACATTTGTGGGTCCAGATTTCTCTGGGAATTAGCAGAGCGGCAGCAGCTTCCAAGCAGGGTGACAGAAGGTGACACAAATCACTGTGGGGACAGCTGGATTTGGAGCGCTGCCCCCGTTAATCCCTGCAGTTCTGCAGGTCTGTGATTTTGCACAGGCAACCCCAGTAAAAGCTGCAGACTTGCAAGCACTGTGTTGCTCCTGGGAGCCATGCCATCTACTGAAGGTGGCTCCATGGGGCATGGCAAAGGTGTCAGAGGTGGGAATCCAGAAATCTTGCTCCTGTCACTACAGGTTTGTGGGAAATACCATCTGCCACTTTAACATCAGTTACAGTTTTGTGGGCACGGTTAAAAAGTGCCTTTCTCTGCTATGGGTGAGGGTCTGAAGATTCATCCTGATTCTTGCTTTTGTTTTAAGATACCTGGGTACGCTCTTCAATTACTCATGCCGTTAAGTCCTGTGAAGTCTATTGAGCTGTATCAGTCTTGTATGCCGTGAACCTGAATTCAGTCGCAGGATCCCACCCAATCCTTGCTTGCTCTTGAAAACAATCGTGGAAGTAGGGTATTCTAAGAACACTCCTGTTTCCTACTTTTCCCCATCACTGAATAAAACTGAAAAGGTTATACACTACTCAATCCTTTGCACATCACGTCTGTCAATCCTGCCGTGTGAGGCTGAGTCAGGACACGTAACCTGCCCAAGACGTGAAGAGATAGGAGGTGTTTCAAAATGAGAACCTGAACTGCCAGTGTTGAGTGGGAAGTATCGAGGAAAGACATTAAATCTCACCATTCTTTGGCATCCAGGTGCCTAAGCTGATGCTCAGAAGTAGCCACCTGGGTCTGTGAGTCGCAACAGCCTACCCTTCTCTGGAAGGTGCTCACCTCAGGGTGAGCAGACCGTGAAAACGCCTTGCCTCCAACATCGGTGCACCAGGCTGTGGTCCCTCCTTCTTCTCCACCACACCCTAGGAATGATTCCTTACACCAGCAGGTAGCCTGAACATCTGGAAAGGCCTTGTGGAGGATCAGTACATCGTCACCAGCTGTGTGGGCTGAGGCTGTCCTGCACAGCCAGGGAGATCTGACTTTGCTTGGGCATGTGCCTCCAGTAAGCACTCACCTGCCGGTTCACCTGCCACTGCACTGCTCTCCTTCCTCTCCCTGCCCACGAAAATGCTCTGCCCTCCGCAACCCTTGGCTATGCAATTTGCCTTGTTGGGTTTTGGGTTTTTTGGTTGTTGGTTGTTTGTTTTTTTTCAATTTTGCATCTCATATCAAATTTCTAATCCATAAGAATCCCCAGATTCTTGCAAAACAGCTCCATAGCCAGTAGCTCCCATGTGGTGACATGGAGCCAAGCCCTCCTGCTGAAGCTACATGGCATGTACTACCTGGGCCACTGTATTCATTAAAAAATAAAGATCTGCACCTCCAGGCTGCCGGGTAAGACCACCCGCACTCTGAAGTGTCTCCCTCTACAAGTCGTCCTCCATGGTTCTGCTTCAACTGCAAACGTCAGCAAAATCTGTTCACGACAAGGTGTTAAACAGAAATATTGAACAGTGCTGGCTCCCACAGAATCACCTGGGATGCAACACCCCAGTCTGACAGTGAACCATTCATAACTCCTCTCTGAGTCAATCAGTCTTACACGGATGTTGTAATTACTCCATGATGAGATAAGTTTCCCAAAACAAGTACAATCCACTCCAATTATTCAGTTAAGGTTACACTTGAAAGACATTCCAATACGGGTAAGTGGGAAGTATGCAATCTACACAACCCGATAAGGCTTTTTTTCACAGCTGAGTTACTTTCTTAGGCGCAAAATATCGCAGAACATGTGGGTTTGTTTTTAAAGATAGCATGAGTTGGCAGCAGAGCCCCAGAAATAGTTCTCATGACTTCTGGCAAGGTTTAAAGCAATCTGAAGTGCTTTAACATCTTTTCTTCCCTAAGGACGGGGACATTATTTTGATGTGTCGTATTCACTTGGAATTTCTTGAATTTATCACACATGCAACAACAAGATGCCTGTGGTGGTTTTTAACCCTCTCCAGTTGGTCTGTTCCTTCAGTCTGAACTCTGCTTTATTATAGGTTTAATGCAATCTTTTGTTGGAAAATCCCATCTATATCCTGGATATCAGATGACAGGCATTGCATTCTGCTATACAAACTAAATTCCCTCCAGCCAGAATGCCTAAGAGGAGAGCAAGAGCCTACTCATTCTTTGCTAGTTTCCTGAGGACCAGATTTTAATTGTAATTATTTAAAAGTCCCCTTTCAGAAGCCTCAGGGCCCTGGGAGAAGCGCTGTGGAAGCAAGTGCTTGAAGCGTGAAGCCCACGATGGCTGCCTTTCCTCTCCCATCTCCATCTCCTGTCACCCTTCCGCACGAAAAACACACATTCCCATGCCTCCTTCTGCTCCACATCTGGTTCAATAGCTCCACTGTTAAAACAGTGTCACCACCCAGATTTAAATAATGCTGTCACCTGGAACAATTTTCAGCAAACCTCACCACAGGTCTGAGCAAAGACTCCCTGGGATGCTCCTCCCAGTTTCCCTTTGATTTTCTACCATAACTGGAATTTAAAAAAAAAAAATAATCCAATATTTCGTGGTGCCTTTTTTTTTTTTTTTTTTCACCACAGGGTCATCTTCCTCAGGGACCTGTTGGAGAAAATGTGATGATGTTTGATACCTCAGTAGATAGAAGCACAGGTGAAAAACAGCTTAGTAGAAAGACCAAAACCACAGCCTTGCTGATCTAGAGCAGGTGTCATCCTACATAGGGACAGGGTTTGTCACTTCCCAGCCTGCATCATCTTGCCAAGAGGAGGATGTGAAAGTTCTTCCAAGAGCTGCAGACCACAGCGAGCTCTGAGCAGCTCTCAGAATAAATCTCCATTAGGGGGAATAAAATTGGGAATGTTCATCAGCTAGCTGGAGGGGGACGGGGGAAAGAAAAGACAAATGTAGAAACCAGGACTCATGCCCACTGTGGTAGTGAAGATGCCACCCGTGCAAAGAGGCAGCCAGTGCTGTTTGCTTTTCTGCCTATTTCTTTTGCTGCTCCCATCGTGTAAAGTGATCTGCGACTGTTCACATGTGGGGTGAATTCTGTCTTTCGGAAGGTGATTAGCCAGTTGAATCCAGTACCCTATTTATACCTTTATTATTTTACTTATTTATTCATTTATTATACCTTTAGAAAAATGTGAGGAACCGGAGGACAGTGCCTGACCCTGAATTTCTCGCCTCCCCACCTACCACCACCAGCAGAAGCCAAGTGGATCTGGTCTATGCCACAGGCTGGGCCGGTGATCAGCTTTGGTATGGCTTGCTGGTACAAAAATTCCCAAAGGGGGATCTGCTGCTGCTGGAAGGGGGATCTCCTGCTGCAGCTCTGGGCTGTAGGAAAAGCCCCGGCTCTGTAGCCAGGGTCTCTGGTCAGCACTCCCTGCTCGGCAGTGGTGTGGAGTCCCAGCATCTTCCCTGCTTGGTGTCCTGCTCCGTGCACGGCTGGCCGGGGCTCAGGTGGATGTTGGTGCTGTGAGGCGGGCAGGGGGGCATCAGCAGATGAGATCTGGCAGCTTTGCACCGGAGAGCCTGCGTGCTGCACACTGAGGTTGGGCATGTGGAGCGCAAGGTCTTCATTGATAGCACATGGCTAATGAAGAAGATGAGTGGGATGCATGGAAAGAGTACATTCCATTAGCTAGATCAGGGGAAGACTTAACAGCCGTTTGAGTTTGGTTGGTCATTATTTCATTGCTTTTGCAGGACACGCTTTGAAATGTTTTCTTTACATCCATTTCCTTGATGAGAAGTGACCACTAACTGCAAAAGGGTTTGTCTTCGTGTGTTTCACTTCCAGCAGGTGACAAAATGCTTTTGGCACAGGTCTACTGAAAAGCAAATGCATAATTTGCTAAGGGAGGGGGAAAAAAGGCATTGTTTATATTGTGCAAGAAGGGTTGTGGAGGTAACTTCACAGCCCATTCACCCTCAGATGCAAGTAATGTCGAATTCCTAAATGCTTTAAGAAATTCCTGGACAGAGCTAATGTGTAACAACAAAAATCCTTCACTACAGCATTTCAGGGTCATAGACAGATTAATGTTGGTTTTAAGTATTAATTCCATTTCAATGGTAATCTTGGAAACAGTTAAACAGTTTAGATTCTTGATCCAGTAAGTGACATTTCTTCATACATGATCTTCACTTGCAATAGTGTCATACTTCTCTATGGAAAATGAGGTTGAAGGTCTTTGTTAAAAAGAAAGAGCAGCTATTTATATACCTTGCAAGAAAAGAAAGAAGATTTTTGTATTATTCAGTATGTGCCTTTTGCCTCTGATGTTCTGGAAAACTCTTGAATTAATCAGATTTCTTCTACAAGCTGAGTGAGGTGCGCAGCAGCAAATTCAAAGACCTTACAGAGAAAACAAAAATAACACCTTAAAAAAATACAGCATGACTAAGTAACCTAGTTAAACTTTAACTCTTTTGTACAAAGAAACCACAGCACAACTACTGCTATGGCTGCAGATTTTATAGTTTCAGATAAAGTGGTTTTGAAAACATACAGAAGGTTGGGTTTACTCATCCTTGCTATCATTAGGTGGCAGAATTAAGGCAATTGCTGCTTTATGAACTCTGCGCTTGCCTAAAACATGCCGTTAGTATTTCGTTTCCTTATTTTTATGGAGTAGATCTGTAAGATCTGTAAAATCAGTCTTAGCGTCTTTTTGAAACTATAGATTTCAAAAGCTGATTGATAGCTAAGAGCAGAATACAATTAAGCAGTTCAGAATCATTCTTTGCTCCCCTGTGTGAAAAACCTTGAACAGTAGATCTAAGATATCTTCCAATAAGGCTTTCCTCTCCTGCCTGGTAAAGATATCCAGCTTCCTATGAAGCAGTTAAATATTCATGGAACTAAAGAGAAACTGTTCGGTCTGGTAGATCAAGAGCATCTCACTGGAAACCAGCCTATAACCTGCTGATGAGGGCACATTACCAGGAGGTGGGACATCCAGCTGGGATGGAGAGGGGATTGAAGCAGGCCACTTGTGCAGCAGAAAAGCCCTCCAGCTAGAAAACCCCTCAGGTGAGGTCCGTGCCCTTTGTGTTGGCCATCTAAACACACCCTTTGGCTTGTTGGCTCTGTCACGGCTGTTCCCCTCGCACCTCCATGGGCTGGGTGCATCTGACACGCTGCACTGCCACTGTTGCTTGGGGGTTGACCAGGCAGCCCGATGCCCGCAAAATACTTCAGCATCACATTGTAGGTGGCATGTTCATCACATGTTCATCACATGTTCGTGGGTGGCAGTCCTGACCTGGAGCCGCTCTGACTTGCTCTCAGCCAGCCCCACACTCTTGGTGCTGGTGCTGCTGCCTGGAAGCCCTGTGCCTGATGTACGCTGGCCCACTTCACGTGCCGTTAGGGGCAGGAGCTCGGGCTGAACTGTGCAGCACCAGGGCTCCCTCAGTCCCACTTTCTTCCCCTTCCCACCCCCAGATTTGCAAAATGTGATTCTGGTGACCTCCTTTTGAGGAATTCAGCCCTTCAGACTGACGTCTAACCTAAAACCTGGCACTGTCACCCCATCACTGCTGACCCAGGATCTCCCTGCCAGCCCTTTACAACCTCCTTGGCTCCCAGCTAAAGCGTTGGAACTGACTTTTCACTTTGCCTTAGCTGGAGGGACTGTTGTGGTTTGACCCCAGCCTGCAACTTTATACCACACAGCTGCTTCATCGTCACCCCCTCTGCCTCCCAGAGGGATGGAGAGGAGAACTGGAAAAAGGTAAAACCCATAAGAAAAGTTCAATAATTGAAATAAAGTAAAATATACTACTAATAATAATAATAGTAATGAGAAGGGAGATAACAAAAAGAGAGAGAGGAATAAACCCCAAGAAAAACAAGTGATGCACAATACAGTTGCTCACCACCCACTGACCAATGCCCAGACAGTCCCCCAGTAGCGATCGGTGCCTCCCAGCTGACTCCCCCCCAGTTTATATACTGGGCATGCTGGTGTATGGTATGGAATATCCCTTTGGCTAGTTCAGGTCAGCTGTCCTGGCTCTGCGTCCTCCTGGATTCTTGTGCCCCTGCTCACTGGCAGAAAAGAAACTGAAAAGTCCTTGTTTTAGGGTAAGAACTATTCAGCTACAACTAAAACATCAGTGTGTTATCAGCATTATTCTCATACTAAACCCAAACCACAGCACTGTACCAGCTCCTAGGAAGAGAATGAATCCTATCCCAGCCAAAACCAGGACAGGGATGTGTGACATGAAATCAGGCCATAAAACATCACCATATATATAGCATGAGGACATAAATTTAGAGACAGCACGAAAAGCTTTGCTTGTAATCTGTAAGCTTTTGATCGTTTGTGTCGTCCCTCGACAGCTCCCTGATTTTTTCCCACTGCTTAGGCAGCAGTCACCCCGCAAAATGATGGTTTAGGATGACTATTCCCATCATCAGGATTCTTCTGCCATCTCCCGGGTGAGAAGTGCAAACACCCTCTGGATGGATTTTTACAAGAGGTATTAGCAAACCCACAGTTACAGAAGGGAATTTCCATGTTCATTTCTGCCCTTCTCTTAAAACAAAGCAAACAAACAAACAGGCAAAGTGCTCCTCAGTCTTTATTCAAAGGGGCTCTGATGCTTAAATAATTTATTTGTACTTCTTGGTCTCAGAAAAATAGGCTATTAATGGTTAAGCGACGGTTGTAGAAAGACTCTTCAACCACAAGTAAAACTCATCTATGTGGGAAGCCTGGTCCAAACGAGGCACCCATTCAACAAGGCAAGTACCTAAAATATGGTGGAAATACTGAAAGCGGTGTATTTTCCTCTTTAACTCCAACCCTGCGGTGGCAGCATGCTGTACACAGTGACTACGAGGATACTTTGAAGAAAGTGAGTGAATTTCTTCCAAACTGTTTCAATCAATCTGGACTGCAGTTTTGCTAGTTATTTGGGTTCTTGCCTCTTAGTTCTCAGCCGGGCACCCCCCTAACCTGTTCTAATGCAGAAGTAAGGTTTGAAAGCTATTAAAAACACCCTAAGTGGGCTTGTTCCTAGCCAGTCCCTCTAGTTCTTGCTCTAGCAATACTGGCAAGCACTTTGATAGATTTGTGGCTGAGATGGACTTTGACACTTGTGATGTAACTCCTGATGTACCCCCCCATGTCTTTGCAACGGTAGGAAAACACAAATATTTCTCATACGCCTCAGCCTTAGCCTATCTGGGAACAAAGGGTAAGGTTTGGAGAACCTTCAAAAATTTTTCTATTACACCAGTTACAAAAAAGAACATTCATAAGTAAATATATTAAATCTCTGTCCAGCTCAGAACCTGCTATAAATGTAGCCCCCTTCCCTTTTTCCTGCCCCTGTGTGGGACCCTCTCCTGAAGTCTTTTCTTGCCTCTGCCTTTCTGGCCAAGCCATCAGTGTGCAAAGCACACATGCAAAAGATCATGAATTTACACCTCTTTTCCTGAACTTGCATTAGCTCTGTGGTACCCAAAAAGACTTTCTTGTGTGTGGGGGGGGTGGGTGGGATGTTCAATACAGATGCCTCCCTTCCCACCCTCTGCTTCAGGCAAGGAAAGGTGCAAAAAAGCTGCCTGATCCAGTGCAGGAGAGACAGATCTTAATTCTATCTACAGATCATCGGGTAAAAATTTGGTGACCATGGCAGGGTGGTACTGGCACCCTGGGAAACACACAGATTTTTTGGGATACGTGTTTCTGCGTTTGTGAAGCGCATACAAGGCTGACTGTGCATGGAAAACAGAAAGGCTGACAGAAGCTGAACTTGTTTAAGCTGAAGACCTATGACCAGAGATATCCCAGGTTGTGAGTTCAGGGCTTACCATGAAGGAAAACTCCATCCCACCCAGTCCACAAACTTTAGACAGTCTCATAAGCAAACAGAGGTGCAAATATTCCTGAGATAGCAGGGACACAGGCAGACGACCAGATGCAGGGGCCATCCCAAGCACAGGTCATCGCTGTTAATTTTTAACAGTTGTAAATTGTATTTGCTTTATTAATTTTAGTTGATACACTGTCCATCTGGACTTGCCTATCAGTCTGGAGTTACTGTGATCTGGGCGCACATGGCTTGCATCACCCAGCTATAAATGTTACTAGCCACTGAGTAAGGTTACACTGAGGTGGTTTCAGTCAGCTGCAGGTTACCAGCTGGAGTTCATTGCCCTCAGATTTTACAACCCTGGTAAATTCAGAACTTTCAAGCGGGGACTGGAGAGTTTCACAGTTAATAAGGCTACTCACAACCACCCCAGACAGCACTTGTCAAAAGTTTTTTAAAGAGTTATGGAGTTCAACATTTAACCGCCTTCCCATTAGACGTGGGAAGAAGTCGTTAAAATGTCTAAATAGATCTTCCCATCTTTTTCCGTCTTTCCTTTGTATGACAAAATACCTGATGTGTGGAAAGCCACTTAGTGAATGGATTCGTGGGCAGTAAAGCATCTCCTAGCGAGGCCAGCACCCCTGTGAGCCCCAGAAAGGCTTCTGGAGCCCAGGATGGGTCCGGCACGGCTGCCAGGAGCACTGATGCTGCCAAGGTGCCACATCTTTGTATCCCAGCCCAGTGTTTGTGATTACACTGATTACTCCAGGGGCCACAGAAGGAATTCTCTCTCACCAGTGTCTCAAGGACTGCCCGGGATGCTCTGTCTTTCCTGCAGAATGAGACGTGGTTCAGTACCTGGAGGCATCTGGGAACCGCGCATACCTGGCCATGGCACCCGCACATGACACTGAATCATCTTTTCTCGTGTCATGTGTGACGACCTCCTGTTAAAATTGTATGGTTTAATGAGAGAGAAGTTCTTCAGGTCTTCTTATTCAGGGCTCCTTTTCTTAAAGCGAATTAGTCTTGGGCAATTAGCCACTTTTGAGTAGGGCAATAGGTCACAACTCTGGACAAAAGCCAGATGATTTTTTTTTTTTTTTTAAGGAGTTAGGAAAGTGTGTTTGAGGACCGTGGATACACCTTTGTGCCATGCGCAGCCTTGATGTAGCAAAACACATCAGCAACCAGGAGCTAGAGGGGTCAGCAGGAGCACCAGGTGAGCCCGCACTGCGCGATACCAGCCGGCACATGCACAGGACCTTCTTTCCAGCAGGATCCACATCGGACTTCAGGAAAAGAAGTTCCCTGAAGAACAGAAGGTGCAGTTTACCCTGCCTCATGCAGCTGTGCGGAGCAGCTCCACGTTGGCAGCTCCTACCAGACCCATATGACCGCAGAGTGACAAGCAGCGTGTTTGTGTATGTTAGACCCCAACTTTGGTACCCGTGCTCTGTCCCTCCGGCAAGCTCAGGAAAAAAACTCACAAGCTGAAAGATCTCAGCCAGCTTTTTTAGGTTAGAAGTTAGCAATTCTTGCTCAGCTAGAAAATAAGTGAATCCCAGTAAAGCTGCTGCAGTCCATATGGCCCCTGACATACAGCTGGCATACAGTTCCTGCTAGAACATGTCACCTGTGTACAGAAAAGGCAGCCTGACACACCAGCGATGTCAGCCAGATCGGCTGTGAACTATCGCAAGCTTCGGTATACAGCTCAGCACCCCAGAGGATCCTTTGATAGCCTTACAGCTTTCTTCCAAAACAAACGAGACAAAGACGATGTGTTCAACAAATACCTGCCGGGATGGTCCAATTTAAAGCATGTTTCTTACCACAACCCCTGCTCCCACAAGGGAAAATCATGGTGGTGCTGCAACAACCTCACAGCAGAAGATGACTCGTGCTCCCCAGCACCTGTGCCAGCTTCTGTTCCCATTCCCCCAGCTTTATGTGACATCCTTGGGCTTGTACTCCCCCAACCACCTCTTGAATTGAACCAGAAGCTCTTCCTAAGATATTTAGGCAAGGCCTCTAGAGGTATTTTTGGGACACCAAGCAATCTCTAACACGGACAGAGCCCTGGAGGCCCCATGCCCACCACATACCGTCGCTTCTGAGACTTCTTCACCACCTTGTTCAGGCTAGCAAGAGTCGTTGGCCTGATTCAAACTGGTTTTAGTGCCATCTATCTTTGTTAGCAAAGGAGTAAGAAGAAACAATGTACTCTAACGCCTTGGGCCACTTTGTCTCACAGAAACCTCTCCCAGGCACAACATTTTGTTCAGCTGGTGAGCTGTGGTCTTGTACCAATAGACCTGACAACCTAGCCTGGAGGAAAAGAGCTTTTCTTTTCACAATTAACGCCGTCTTGCTCCCTAATTCACTTAAGAATGTTAGTCACATTTAGGATTTAATGTAATTCTGTATTTCATAAACAAAAGCCTGTTAGGCAGAACCTGAGAAATGTAGATTCCTCCTGTGTCTTTGGGGATAAGCAGATATTTTGTTACTCGTGCCTTTACACATTAATCTTCCACTCGGTTTCCCTTTGTAATCCTGGAGAATTCATTGTTATTTTTTTGTTCTGGCTCCTTTCCTAATTGAAGCTAGGATGAAGGGACTTCTAGAGCCCCTGGTCCAGCCTCAGGCTTGGGGCAGGACAATCGCTGGCAGGAGATCAGGGAAGTCACAGCTTTGCCTGGGTCCATCAGGGACAAATCTGAAGTCCCCCGATTCACCACCACCCCGTTAATGTATCCCAGGGCTGCACCACCTTGCTGACACACTTGTGTTGTTATTTTTCATTTAAAAAGTCAGCAAGCGTGGATGCTCCCTAAGACTTATTGCTTGCTCTAAATCTTATCTTCTATCTAGACCACACTGTAATCTCTTGCAAAGATTAATTTTGATTAATTCTGATTAATTCTGAAGGCAATGCTAGAAATATCTCCTTGCATCATCAATTTCTTCACCAGTCACCCCTGTATCAGCTGTCATATCTCTAGAGCATGCAGGAGTTCCTCTCTATATAGCTCTCCAGCTGTTTTATCCCATTTATTAGGTATATTGATCGTGTTCACCTAGCAAAACAAAAAGAAAGGTGGATTATGGGGAAAGTGTTCTAAGAATTTGAAGTCTGAACACCTTACCTGAAGAATCTGTCTTTCATTTACTCGGGAGAATATTATGGTGTCAAGAGTTTTTATGGGGATGTGCTTCTGGTAGGTGGGATTTCTTCAGAGGAGCAGGAAAAAAAAGGTAAACATTGGGTGAACGGCCAAAAATGAATCTAAGTTCATTCATTCTATAACCAATAGGAATAAAGGCAGGCAACTCACTGCACTTAGGACACCGAGAGACACTTTTGCATTCTTACAATATTTCATATTGGAACCACTGATCACGGATCAGGGAATGCTGCTGGCTTAAATCAGAGTGAAGCATCTGTTTTTAAGCAGCATCTCAATTCAGGCAGAAGTTTTTACTGGGGAGGGCACTGCCTGAGAAATGCTCCTTCTTTATCTTTGTCTAAGACAAGCCTTATGTAGAGCCCACGCCGTCCTAGGCACTGGGCAGACTGGGCATGGGAAAGCCCTGCATAAGAAGCTCCAGGGGAAGCACCAGCCAGAGCCCTACTTTCACGGTGTAGCACGCCTCATATTCTGGCTTTTAGACCCAAGATTGTGTTTTCTGTTTGTGTCTGGAGATGTATCCACAGGCAACATCTCCTGTTCCCACTTTTATTTCTATGCAGCCTGAAGGACAAAAGAAAAACACAGGGGTCCAGCAGGTTCCAAATAACTGCATGCAAAAATGTCATATATATCTATTTCAACTTAGCAACTTTTAGTGGGCAATCTCCTCCCCCACAGAGAAGACCCTAGCTTATTAACAGAGGTATTTCTATAATTCCCAGTCCATTTTCTGTATTGCATTATTGCAACCATCAGCATCTAGTGGAATGGTTATTGGGTGAATCAACAGGTGAGGGGCTGTTTAGTTTCTTTCTTCCCAGCCTGTTTATGTTACAAGATGTGCCCGAGATGCCCAGTTCACCAGCTCCCCAGCACCCCCCAAGCAGCTGCCACCTTCATTCTTTGAGGCACTGGGGAGTTTGCAAGTTCTTTGAATTTTACATCAACAGAACTACATGTTCCAGCCCTGGGTAGCTTCAAGTCTGCTACTCTCAGAGAAGCTGATGCTGTAAACCTGACCTTTCCCAAAGGATGTTGGATGAAATCTTTATTTTTAATTCATATAGAAGGAAGTAAGAAGGCAGTGAAAAGCAAAAACCTACAATGAGAGCATGAAGTCTTCCTCCTCCGGACATCCCTATGGTACAAAAATGGCAGTTGCTTCTTCCTCCTGGTATCTCTACATGCCAGTTTGCCCTCAGATGCCCACTTGCTGTGCCTGCCTCTACAACAGATGGGAGCTCGCTGTGCCCGTGCACAAAGCAGATTAAAAATCTCATTAACATGCTGAGCAAGACACAGAGCCTGAGCTAATTCACTTTTCTGGGAGGCAGAATAGATTAGTTCGATATTCTCTACTCATGGTTTCCAGCTGTTTGTGGCAGAGTGAGTTTGTGCCTGCCCAAAGTACCCCACAAAAAATGTGATCTCAGCACCGGGGACTTCACTGGTATCAACGTTTGCATCTCCTGCCTGTTTTGTGATTGGTTCTTCCTCTTTGTTCTTCCTGAACCATTATTTAAAATGTATTAATAGCCACACAGCTCAAGATTTAATCTCTAAATGCAAATTTTTATTCGTATCTGCCACTCCTGAAGACATGAAGGATACTTGGGAAGCAAGTCCCCTGGATCATCTGATGGCAGCCAGAGCATCACTGCAATGCAGAGGAGAGCAACTAAGGGAAGGATAAAGAAAACCAGGTCCTGTGGTGGGCATGGCTACCTCGTGCTCAGGAGCCCAGGGAGTAGAGGCAAAATTCAGCTCTAACCACTGCCCAACTGAAGTTTTCTTCCTCCTCTAGAGGTGTTTCTCTTTCTTATCCTACCCAAACTAGGGTTCAGCATGTTTTCCACCCTTCTGAAGCGACTCTGGATCAGAGGCAGGATGGGTGGTTCCTCACTGAACTGATCCTCTCCCTGGGACCAGAGACCTGACAGAACATTTCTTTAACAGCTTTGAGACTGTCTCCAACAGCACAGATCCTTCTCTCTGCAGGCTCTCTCACACAAATCGTGTCCTGCAGAAAGCACCCTGAGCCTGCCGCTCCCTCACGGAGGAGCTGAGCCTCCCTGCTGCTCTAGTGATGGAGTGGGACAACGTTAGTCTTTGTAATAAAAATCATTAGAAGAGTTAAGGATGTCAGGGTATCAAACCAGATGCTCCAGGGCTGCTCTAGATCCCCTGTGAACAGCGTTCAGGTCACCTGCTTTAAAACCAGTGGTCTGCCTGCCCGAGCTGCTTCCCCAGCTGGGAAATCATCAACCCCACGTGCCCCCAGACCTTACTTTGTTCACACAGGTAGACATCACACTGTTTACTTTTGACTGAAGCTGAAGAAATCCTTTCCCAGGAGGTGAGTTCTGCTAGTTCTCTGCGTTTGCTGCTCGCAGTGAGAAGCATATATTGCTCAGCTCGGTGCTTACACCTGAAAAGATTTGTTCAGTTGGACCTTTGTGAGGTTTATTATAAAAAAGTGCATTTGCTTGCTGGCAATGGGATGTTATGGGGCGCACTTGCTGTCACGGGGCTGGGAGTTATCATGTGTTAAATCTCTGTGGCACAGCAGGGTTGCTTACCCCTTATACTCTGCCTTCTCTTGCGAAGAGGTTTGATCCCTGTGAAGGACTTGCTGAGGAATCAGGCAAGCAGAACGGTAAAATTTCTGGATACGTAACCAGCTCTGAAGTTGGGATGCTTTGTACTCAGGTCTCGGACGATCTGAGCAAACCTGACACTTTCCTCTAGGTCAGAAATCATTGTGCTTCATAATTTGTTGGCTTCTGAAAAGAAAATGAGCCTGTGTATGATTTCTTTTATTGATTTCATAGTGTCAAAGGACATGGAAAAGGTGGAGATACTCAATGTTTTCATGCCTCCCTCAGTTTTCCCTGCTGAAGTCCACCCTGAAACGCTCCTGGCAGAGCCTGTGGGAGCACAGCATTTCCCACAGCAGCGGGAGATGCTGTCAGGGATCTCTTCTGCCTGTTGGACACACACAGGTCCACAGGATGGGAAGGGATGTGCCCAAAGGTGCACAGCAAGCTGCCTGACATTATTGCAGGACTGGTTTCTATCATCCCTGAAAGGTCATGGTGAAGAAGGAGGCTCCTGATTCCTGGGGGGGGGGGGGGGGGGGGGGGGGGAACACCACAACCAGACATCTCACCCATCTTCCAGAAGAAAAAGAAGGGGCATGTGGGGAACTACACACCAGCCAGCTTCACCTCGTTCCCTGGGAAGGTCATGGGAAAAAATCCCCATAGAAGCTATTTCCAGCCACGTGAAGGAAAAGAAGATGACTGGGCACAGGCAGCAGGGATTTATTGAAGGCACATCGTGCCTGGGTCACCCAGTTGCCTCCTGTGGTGAGGTGGCTGGTTCTGTGGACTGGGGGGGAGTAGTGGGCATCGTATACCTTACATTTAGCAAAGTCTTTGACATCGTGTCCCATTATTTATATATATATAAAAATTAGACATAATAGAGCAGTGGGCATTGTATACCTTAAATTTTGCAAAGTCTTTGACATGGTGTACCATTATATATGTATATAGATATATATATAAAGTATACATAATCGAGCAGTGGGCATCGTATACCTTACATTTAGCAAAGTCTTTGACATCGTGTCCCATTATTTATATATATATAAAAAATATACATAATAGAGCAGTGGGCATCATATACCTCAAATTTAGCAAAGTCTTTGACATGGTGTTCCATTAATTATATATATATATATAAAACATATACATAATAGAGCAGTGGGCATCATATACCTTAAATTTAGCAAAGTCTTTGACATGGTATGCCATTATATATATATATGTATGTATAAAGTATACATAATAGAGCAGTGGGCATCGTATACCTTAAATTTAGCAAAGTCTCTGACATGGTGTCCTATTAAATATATATACATATATATAAAGTATACATAATAGAGCTACATTAATGGTATCTGAACTGCATGGAAAGACTAAGGGAGGCAGAAAATTCTGGCCCATGGGACTTTCCATGTGTTGATGAGTGGTCCAAAATCCAGCTGACAGCCAGTCCCCAGGGTGTCCCTTAGGGGAACTATCGAGGCCAACACCATCCAATGCCCATTACAATAATCTGGATGATGGGATAGAACGCACTTGCAGTAAATTTGCAGATTACTCCAAAGCTGTCAGGGATTCAATAGGCTAGAGTTAAGAGTTGGGAGGGATGGGAACAGACTGGGAAAAGGGGCTGGCAGGAACCTCATGACATTCAGCAAAAGCAAAGCACTGCGTCTGATGGCACGGCGTGATACTGAGCGGCTGGCTGGCGAGGGGGGAAGCTCCGCAGAAAAGGAGCTTGGGCTCGGAGGCAACGGGCACGATCCAGGAGATGAAAATTCCAACTCTACTTCAGGAATATGTTTTGTGTGCGTGCAGTGAGCATGGTCAGTTGCTGGAAGAGGGATGCAGAGAGGTGGCGGGAGAGGCGGCAGGATTTGTGCCCTTGCGGATAATCAGTGCTTGTCTGGGCACCCTGCTTTAGCTGGGTTTGCTGGGATTGGGAGGCTGGAGCACACGGGGACCTTCTGTCATCTTCCCTACGTGAATTTGTGGTTCACACAGCAGTATCCAGAGAACTACTGCAAGGGTGGAGCACCAGCAAGCACTAACCATGATGAGAGGAGGAATAGAGAAATAAATTCAAAAGGCAAGAAACTCCATTACCGATGGGAATTGATCATCACGATAACACCAGCAGAAACAAGTATACTGGTACTGCACTTCATCCGTTGGGGCTGAAATGTGTGTGAGAGAGGACAGTCAAATAAAAATCAAATCAAATACAAATCAAATAAAAAAGGGGGAAATGGAAGCCTGTTGGCATACAGTGTATGACACATTAAGTAAAATATCTTGGAAGCATCGGTTACACCAAAGAGACCCAGTCTGGGGGCTCCATGCTGAAATATCAACATCTGAGGCACAGAAGGAAAAAAGTTAAACCAACTTTTAGGCCTGTGATTGTCAGCCCTCGTGCTGTTATCAGCCCTCAAGACTTTTTTCCTGTTAGGTTTATTAGATGACCCTGGCTCGCCTTGGTCATGAGCACCGACTGCAGCTCCTGGTTGCTTGCTGCTAATGACGGGGCAAGCCCGCGTGCTGTCAGTGTATTTCTGATGCAAGGAAAAGTATAATAAACAGCTTTTGTTCATATTTTCTTTCCAACTTTGAGTTAAGTTCTGTCTTTGAATACATTTCTAATCGAAGGGGAATGTTTCCCTCTGTGCTCTCTGCTAGGATGGAGCTGCTGGGAGGTTCTGGAATCTTTGGCAGAGGATTTGAGCCCCTTTCCCACAAAGGATGGGATGAGGTTGCCCTCGTGTGGATACGGAAAGAGATAAAGGCGGGGGGTGGGGAGCTGAAATAGATTGGCACAGGGAGGTTCCTGCTGGCCTCCCCAGAGCAATGGCTGGGAATGAAGCAAGGAGCGATGGCTTCAGCTCTCCAGCCCTTCTCCAAAGGTGCAAAGCAAGCAGGTCCTCAAGGGTACGTCCACCTGCCTCACTGCAGCATGCTGTATCGCCACCCAAACACGTGGAGAGTCACCAGCTCCCCCTCGATGGCTCCTGTCCACAGCACGTGGCCACCAGGACCAGCATGCGTGGAGCAGGGCAGGAGCAGGAGGCATCAGCCAGGTCACTGCGTAGGGAAAACCAGGGATGCGAAGAACCAGGGCCTTAACCTTTTCCATTCCCTTAGACAGTACATCCTCACAGGCACTTCAGAGAAGATGCGGGACAGCCAATATGCCTCCAGAGGGGACCGCGAGCATCCCTGGGGGGACAGACAAAATCAGCAGAAAATAGATAAGAGGGGGGTGAGGATGAAAATTGCATTTGTAGGCGGTTGGTAAAAAAGACCAAGGTTGGTCTGATCATTTCCATGAACAGAACTGGGAACAGTGGATTTAAACTGCAGCAGAGGGTTAATTCAAAACCAAAATATTTAAATAACAGGTATAGTGAAGTTTTGGATTTTACTGGGGAAGCTGTGGAGCTTCCTTTTCTTGTTGGTCCTTAGAAGTTAGTTGGACGTGCATCTCCCAGGGATGGCAGAAAGCATCACTTCTGCTCTGGGAGGAAAATGTAAATCCACAGCTCACTATAAACTGGGTGCATCAATAGATCTGTAGCTCGCTATAAATCCGGGTGGGTCGGTAGTCGTGGGAACTATTCTGCTCTCACATGGGCTCAACCTCCTCAGCTCCAGGGGGGCAGCCTGATGGTACCTGCATCTCTCCGTTCCTCCCCTTTAATTCCTAATGCCCTAAACAATTAATTAAACCACAGCCATATAGCTGCACCCTTCCAGAGCCAGACCCATCTATCTGGTTCCACACGCTGATCTTTAACCTCGCTGTATAAGTCCTCTCCTTCAGTTATCGTTTGCCTCAGGCGATACTGTTACACAGCCCATGGACTTTCTTACCTGTCTTACTTTCTCCAGGCTCATGTGTGGTACCGTGCTAGCTGGGGGCTTGCTGGGTTTTACTGACCAGCCCCTGGCTGGTGTCCTGGAGAGACCCTGAGGAGGTGTGACCCAGGCAAGGGAACAGCCCCTTCCTGAGGAGGGGTGATCTCTGTGGGCTGCCGACCACGGGGACCTGCCACATGCATTTCTGGATGCATCTTCTGGTACACCCAGGCCACAGGGCTGGTGTGTGTTTGGAAGGTGAGGTCAGTTACGTGCAGAGCTTTATCAGGCAATAAATGTTAATATTGCTCAGCCCCGAGTGCCAGAGTGTTACTGCAACAGGTTTGTTGTTTTTATTAAGAAGATGAAAGGCTGGTGGGAGAGAAAGCAAATAGCTTTACAAAGGCCCCGATGACTTGGATACCAGCTGGCTGCGTGCAGCAGCCTTCGCCCACATCCTCCCATAAACCTTCACCGCAAAGGAGAGTGTTTTGGTACCCAGCTGTACCTGGTCATTTGCCAGTTTTGACCTTCAGAGTCATCAGCCCAGCTCAGGAAACAGGATCTGCAATTGCCTCTAATTTATACCAAGCAAACATTATTCCTGCCATAAATTCCTACCTATCTTTTGGATTTTATTTAATCCTAAGCATGTTGATGCCTAATAAACAAACACTGTCACAACTGTGTTTAAGCATTAATTTATCCAGTCTCTTTTCAAACCCAGCTACCTCCTGACACCCTGCACTCACAAACCCATGCTGGGTGCCTCCTCGCAGACACTCTGGTCCCTCACTGATTTAACAGCTGCGGCTCTTTCCTTACGTTTGGGCTCGTGGGGAGCTGCAGAACCTGGTACCCCAAGAGGCAAAGCTGCCCCAGGTCCAGCCAGCAGCAAGATCAAGGACGGATTTGCAGCAGCTGCACATCACATTCCATAGCTGCTCCCGCATCTTTGTCTCCCATGCGTGGGCACGTTGAACCCCCCAGACCTCATGGTCACTCCAGTAGTTGGCCTGGACCCCCCCCAGTGTCTCTGGCAGCCAAATCCTCCAGGTGTTTCACCCTCAGGGACTCTCTAGCTGCTTGCCCCCTGGTCGCACGCTCACATAGCCACACGGCTCCGGCTGCTGCCACACCAGCTCCCCCAGCCACAGGGCCACTTTGGCCGCTGGCACACAGACCTTCTTCCAGACAGAATAAACAATACCTGGAAAAGGTACCAGGAAAAAGAGTTAGAAATGGAGTTTAATGAGAAGACAGGACAGAGCGTGCTGATCGGGAGGAGGGCAAGCACACCATAAACCAACCTTCTCTCACCGTTATGGCCAGCCTTCCACTTTTACTATATTTAGTGTAAAACACTACAACATTGAGCTGAACATATAAAAAAAAAATAAATGCTTGCCTTGCTGCAGGGCCTGGCCTTGCCTGACAATTGTTTTACCTCGACTGTGACTCAGAGGCATGTTTGCCGTTTTCCAAACAAGCACTTCTGCCGAGCAAAGTCAAACCACTATCAGGTCACATGCGTGGCCCCTGCAAGAGGCAAGGAATGGAGCCCAGAGGGTGTGGCAGATGCTGGGAGTTTAAAAAAATATTATCTGAAAGGCAAGATCATAATTTAAAAGTTTTAAACAAAAAGTCTCAGTCTATTCTCACGCAGCTCTTGCAATTACAAGCAGATTCCCAGACAAGCCCCATAAAGGATAAAATTCAAAGCTGAACCCTCAACAAGACAAAGCAATGTATAAAATGTTTCTTGAGCAAAAGTGGCTCCATCATGACTAAAAAAGGGAAAAAAAAGAAAAAAGGCATGGAAGGCTAAATGAAAATTAAGGGAAACTGGGTATGCAGCTACCTTAGGAAACATGGAAGATCTCAGCCATGTCATTCTGCTGGGGATTATAATTTATGGGGCACATTCAGATTTGCACAACTGCTTTCATCCAGGTGCAAAACATGACGGCTGCGGTGGTGAGAGCCAGGCGCTGAGGACAGTGGCCGGGATCTGAAGTGTCAGAACGGGGCACAGAGGAAACAAGCAACACTTATTGCACCCGTTTTACTCTTTACAGTGGACATGTGTCTTTATGGCTTCTGTTTGACTCTTGACTCTCGCTCCTTCCTGCATCCCTCATCCTTCACCCTCCCTCCCAGGCACAGTCACCGCCAGCTCACCTTGGTGGCCCATGGAACTGAAGAGCTGCCTCTGCTCACCACACAGGGCATCACGGCCCCTGCGCAGTTCCTTGTCTGCACAAATAGGCAAAAGTTTGATCCCTTGGGATCTCTGTCTAGTCCAATATTTCTCTGTGAGGGATCCCAAGTTAAAAAGGTACCTGACGTGGATAAATGGTCCAAGAGAGACAGTATGGATGCAGCAGTTACGGGAATGCTGCAGTCTGGCAGAACTCTGTGCAGTTGCCGAGAGGGTTTTCTCCACGCAGCTACTCTGTCCTCACGTATACCCTCTCGCTTCTACCGCTCTTCAGTGCTTTAGCTACTCAGTGAGCTGCACCTGCAAACTAATTCCACAGAAAGCAACTAATAATTTGTCACTGGGTCAACTTCCCAGCATATCCAGTCCCCTGCAGAGTTCCACAGGTGGGATGGGATGGGATCCTGCTGTATTGGGGCAATCCCCAAAGATCGAGTGTACACAAAGTTTGTTCTACTGGCACCTTTTCTTACACCACCATAAGCGATAGACTTCACAACCAGAGGTGTGCTGGTGTCTACTCTCATTTGAAAGTGAACTTGGAGATGCAAGTGCCCCCAGGTAATATCTCCTTGGTGAGACATGGGAAACAGCCAATGCAGAAAAAACTGCTCATTATTCACTTGGATGAGAGTTCCACATAAATCTGATGGAGGTGACCAGGGAAACACACACACACACAGAGCTGCTATCTTGTACTCTCCAGAATCCCTGCTGAAGGTGTATTTCATCTGACTGACATTTATTTGTCATCAATGAGACACAAGAACATGTATTAAAGAAAGCTAATTGTATAACAGGGGAAAAAGGACAAAGCGTATCTGCGATCAGCTAGAATAATTAAAATGTGATTGCACCAATATTCATGTTATGTTACTCTTCTAAAGAACTCTGGTCTGCAGATGACTAGGCATTTCTGCTGGTGAATATATTTACCTTTGAATTCTATTTCTCTCCTCCGAGATGTTCTTTGAGCTTACTGTTCTGATGTAACAGCTATTGATTTAGTGACATGGGCAATAAAGTGTGATTTATAGCTAAACCATGGGTCCTTCTGATTCACTGCCTTTCATCATAATACTGATTAAACTCCAAAAACTTTTCCCAAGCAGTGCTGGTAAACAGGGAAACATTCTGGGCTTTAGAAGAGTTTAGCACTGTGGGGAGGACCCCAGTGACCCAGCCTGTACTGGGGTGAGAGGCAGGCAGTATGAAACAGCCTGGAAATACCGGATAGATTCTTTGCAGGGTCCGTTCACAGTGCTCCTACACGATTTCTTGCCTTATTCTGCCCTTTGCCCCCTTGGTAGATGTTGTGCGTACTTACTACGTACAGCAATTAGAGAAATATCATATCAAACAGGTTTTTGTCTAACAGGAGCCCTGAGCCAAGAGTTGATTGTCTGTAAAACTCATATGAGGAGGAGAGAAAGATATCAGCAACAGGCTGACGTCTGTACTGTCATTAGTGATTAAACATTAATAGGAAATGTTTAATTCCATTCTTTCATCCAGAAGAGCCTGGGAACAGCAGGGATAGCCATGCTGCAGTGCAAAGGGGAGAGGTATCCTGAGAATTTGCTCCCTCAGCTGCCTGGGGTCATTAAATGGTCCTGTAAGGAATATGCTGGGTTCCAAGATTTATCCAAAATCCCTATTACTGAACCACAAGAAGGGAAGATGGAGATGGGAGCACATTCCTGTACACTTGTGATGCTGTAAAGAAAGAGATGGAGACAATTCCAAATTGCATTTATCAGCTGCAGACTTTGAAACACGTTTTTAATCTTCCTGTATGACTTCTTGGCCTTGAAGCCAAAGCTCGTGCAAAAGTGTGACAGGACACCCCTATTGCATCACCTAGAAAGGTGTCATTGCCTGTTAGCTTTCAAAATGCCTCTGTTGCTGCTGGCTTTACTAGATTCCTTCACACCTCTCGTAATTCCTTCATTGAGGAGCTGCCATTTGTTTCTGCAGTTTCAGTATTTTACTCAGCAACAGTGTGAGAAGATGGTTGATGCAGAGGAATGGAAGCAGTGGGCTGATGGGCATTGATATCCCCTTCCGTGAGTGCTTGCTCCCGCATCTTTTTCCAGAATTTGGCAGGATCTGGTCCTGATGCTGTAATTTGGACTGGTTGTTGAACATGACCCGAGGGCTCCTCCGATAAACCTATCACAGGTGGCTCGGGACCACAGTCAGGCAACAGGACAATGAGCAGATCTCCCTGCCACCCCAAAAGGGACCAGCTCTGCCCACTTGACCCGGCACCGCTCTGCTCCTCCTGCCAGCCCCGACTGTTTGAATCAGGCGGTGGCAGAGAATCTGATGGCATCAAAGGTACCTTATTGGGCATCATCTCTGCAACTGGGGACGTGGCTATTTCAACTGCAGCCTTTGTCTCCTTGTCTGCTTCTGATTGTTCTAGTAAATTTAAGAGCAATCTCCATGTTGTCAAAGACATAGCAATTTTGTCCCCTCTCGTGGCAGCCCCCAAAAGTAACAATCCAGCACTTTGCCATATCTGAATGTTGGAGACATTTTTTACCATGATGGGCAGATTATTCCCTTTTACACCACCCTAGCAGAATTCTTATTGCCACCTTTTTCAAATGTATCTATAAGCATTGTTAACATAGAATTTTCTTCTTCTGCACCCCTATCAATTAGTCCCCATCTACTCTGGGTACCAAAAGTTGCAGTTTGAGTTAAGATGGACAACAAATATTGCAATACACCCATATCAATTAGTTGCAAGGGCTCACCTCTCACCACATCTGTTACGGGGTACAGGTTCTCCCACTTGTCACAGCTGCATTGGGCACCAGTTGTTGTGGTCAGAGCCCAACTCAGGCAGCCTTACACCAGGCACCCCTTGCTGCAGCACATCAGTCCGATTCTACTGTCCATACTGTAGCTCCTTCCTCCCAAAGTGAGACCACACCACTCCTCCTCCATCCAACCCCCTCTCCCACAAGCCTCAGGGCTATTTAACTCCTTAGTGGGAACAAGCTACAGCTGCACATCGTCCATGTCAATCAACCCACTGCCTCTGAGGCATGGCCACAGCTACATGTTATCAATGCCCATCAACCCACCGCCTCCATCCCTCTACATCAACTCACTGCCTTCATTCCTCTACAAGAAGCCACTGGTTCAGTGAGAGAAAAGGAATGGCACAGGGTTCCCAGCTCCCATGGGAAAAGGTTTTACATTCTGGTAGTTTCTATGTTTACCCCCTCGGGTCACCTATTCCTCAAGGCTAGGTAGGAGAAAAATCATGAACTTAATCACAATTACGATCATTAACTTCAGACCACAGCCTCCCAAGATCACATCCATCCTCTGCCCATGGGCTCAGGGGTGACCAGGAGGAACATAGTGTGAGGACTAACTAGGGAAGCTCTTTGGAGTAAGTTACTATGTTGCCCAGGACAGCAGCAAGGGTTAATATTATGTTCTACTCTTCTGCCACCCCTTTGGCACTTTATTGCAGGTTTATTGCCATATGCAGCCCATGCTGTCCATGGTGCAAAACTCCTGTATTGTGGCCTTGCATGTGAAATGAGCAGAACACGAAACACAAGCATGGACAGTTAGAAGTATTTTTCACACTGATTTAGAAGTATTTTTCACATTGATTTATTGCTTTACTCTCTTCTGAATCCACACAAGAGGAAGTCTTTTCATTGTTGCTTTATTGCTGTTTGCTCGTTATAGGAATTTATATGTTTACCTAGCAATAACTTCATGACCTTGCTTGCATCTTCCTGGAAAAATACTAATACAGACAAAGGAAATAGTCTGGATAGAAAACACGCTGAATGTTTTGAGAAGGGACCTTGTGAGAAGTAATTAACATTTTCTTGTTTAATATGCTGCCCACTGGGAACACGGCATTGAGTTGCCCTGTTTTTCCTGGATGCCTCTGAACTCTTTCCGTTGGGACCACATCACTGTGTACCTCAGCGATACGAGGCGCTCAAGATGTTTTACACAGCAAAGGGAGTTTCTGTTCCCCAGGGCAAGGAGAGGCTTTCAAAGGTCAGAAAGCGCCTCAAACCGATATAAGAGTTCATATCTGACAACGCACCGTTTGGAAGGATGTTTAGCTCAAAGCGCAGCCTGCAGTCCAAATTTCCAAAGGTTAAAATACCAGGTTCACCATTTTTTGGATGCAGAAGAAGAAGTGGCTGGTTTTCTTAGGCAATGTGTGGTCAGGGGAGCCACCAGCTGAATCTCTGTAGTCAAACAGTTCCTCGAGAACCTTCCCAGGAGAAAATTGTACTGGACCATTTCAGTATTAATTTCTACTTCACGTTGGTGACTGTTGGGCTTGCTCGCATCCAGCACCCTGGGTTCTTCCCAAAGCAGATACAGTTTAGGACACTGTAAAAGCAGCGTGCCCCCTCGCCAGCGCCGGCAGCGCACATCCTCCGGGCAACATGCTCGTCCCCACGCATCCCTCACCACAGCACGAGTAGACCTGGTCCCTCTCCTAGACCTAGCGCATGCATTTAAAAGAAAAGGTAAAAGTTACATAAGATTAGAAGCCACTGGAAAATTATTATTGTAATGAGAACATGAATGCAATCTTAACTACAGATCTTGCTGCTGATCCTGTATAGGAAACCGCATGGAACTGATGAATCGGGGGGAAAAAAAGAAACCACCCAAAATTGCTCCTTGTCAATCAAAACAGATCCAGGGTGGTTTGGGTAAGGACCAGTAACATCTGGTTAAGTTCATGAAGCTGCGGTATGGCTGCTCAGCTTCCAGCTTCAGTCTGTCACATGCTGGAATGTAACATCTGGGTTTGGGAGAAGGGTAGGTCTGTCTGATATCCCTATGCTCCTTTTCTAGCCCCCCTCGCCGCCTTCAGAGGCTGCTCAGTGAAGGCAGGCAGCTCAGAAGATGATCCACATAAAAGTCCTCTTCCCAATTCACCGGTTCCCCATTTTTAGCTCCTAGATGTATTTGGACGGCGGGTCCTTTCAGCACTGAACATAGTTCCATAACTCCAAGCCTGGACGACTACCCAAAATGATGTGAAGCATTTACGATGCCGTGGAAAGGATATGGTGAACGTCAGCTTCACCTGTGAGGCTCAGTGTCAGAAGTGCTAACTGGAGCCAGAAACACTCCAGAAACTTCTCTCAGTTGAATGAAAGGCAGAAGCAATTGGAAAGAAAAGATACCGTGTGTCATGACAAGGTAAATCATTATTTTTATCTTCAGAAGAACATTTGTTTATCATTCATGCAGAAGAAAACTCAATGAATGAGACAAGACAATTTTTTGGTATCATAACTCAGTAGCTTTTATGACATTGTAAATAGGAGGCAGGAAAGGAAGGAAACACGCAGGCAGTAAATGATAGCAAGCGGCATTCTCGACTTCTCCCAGAGAATGATGTGTTATAAAGCTCCATCTAACTTGTTTCTTAGGAAAACATGGGACTTTATGAGAAAAAACGAACAACGTAGAGATGCTTCTGACTCCCCGTAGCAGGCAGGGCTGGCTTCAGGTCCCAGATCTCCCTTGCGAGCTCTTCAACAAATAAATAACTGGAGGATGAGCACAAGGTACCTTCTGAGAAGGAAACGGTCGGAAGGCACGTGGCATAATGGATGCTCGATACAGGAGCTGGTCAAGCAGGTGAAGACTGTTATTGAACCTTCTCAAGCTATCTGAGATGTTAGAACTGGTGATTAACAAGCTCTCCAGCTCACAACGTAGCATTGCGTGCCCTTGACTGTGAAGAGGTTCCAGTCATTTGAGGAGCAAAAGCAAAAGGCTGAGTGGATTTTCTTGAGATTTCTTGTAATCCAAGCCTGTCCCTCCACTGTGGCTCTGAGGCGTCACATTCTCCAGGTGCTGTTATTAAAATAAAAAGTGTAATTTGTGCATTAAAGTATTTCTTAATGTGACAAGAAGCAGCTGCATGATGCCATTTGTATGAGAAGTGGCTGCATGATGCCCTTGGCGAGGAACGGGCTTTTGAATCATTTTTTTTGCAATGCTGACCTTTTTTGTACGAAAAAATCAGGTACGCTTGAACTATGGAAGGGTGAGAAGAAGTTGAAGAGCTGTTTCTCCCCTGCAAGTGGGAGAGCGCTCAGCCTCCGGAATCTGTGAAAAGGTTGAAGAGCCTTTTAGATCAAGACAGTAGCATGGCCCTGAGGGCACCTGCAGGCTTTAACGGTGCTGACCGGTTTCATGGGGTCTCCATCCATGCCCATGGCTCCCTGCCTGATCTTTGTTTCCAGCACAGCCACACCTGTGGCCACAAAACCCATTCCAAGGGACCTCAGCCCACGATCTGATTTCCAAGGCTGACTTTGGACCTGTCTTTTCATTAGGGACCTGCCTGGCAGTCATGGAGCAGCTCCTGGTGACCATCGTTGGACCTGAACCTGACCTGCACGTTGACCTTCCAGGTTGACCTCAGCCCTGCCTCGTCACTCTCTATCTTTGTGGGACACTTGCATGGAAGTGCCCACTACAATATTTTCTGAAAGTCAAGAGCTATTAAATTAGGGGGGGAGAAAGTACTAAAACTCAAGGCTGAATTTGTGTCATAAACTTGCTTTGAAGGGGATCTGCTCAACTCAGTTATGGAAGGAAAAAAGCTGGACAGCATTTGAAAACAGTCCCGACTCTGGTCTTGAATTCATCTGACACTCCTTAACCAGGGACAGCTTCCCTTACTCATTACCTGAGTATTTTTTAATAATACTTACTGAGTATTTTTAATTCTTCTGTGTTCGTTCTGTTGTAGGTCTCACATTTCACATTGGTATGAGGTTATGGCAACGATCCTTGAAAGGGTGTGTAGGGCTTTGTTGTGGCTGTTGCTGTTACAAGTCTATTTATTTCTTTAGTATTGGGTGAGGATAACGGAACCAGTTCACAGCATCAGTCTCTACAACATGTGGTTCTACTTCTCATATAAATAGAACACAAGGGGGGTGGGGGTGGGTTTTTTTAAATCCCTTGCAGTGTCAGGGTCCTGGATCACAAAGCTCCTCAGACACTCATGCTCTAAAATTTACATTTCTGTCCCTTGATAATTGTAAATGAAAATGGAGAAGAACAAAGACAATTAGTGTGTAATTGCCTGACCTTTCCCAAGTGGCGTCCGTGTGTTTATGCTGCAGTTGCGTTACACCCTTACCTCGAAACATGGTTTTCCAAAGCAGAATTAATCATTTGTTTAGCATTTATGTGGACCAACAAAATTAGAATAAACTTAAATGAGAATAAACTTAAAAATGAGAATAAACTTAAAAATTAGAATAAATTTAAAATTAGAATAAACTTAAATAAAACGTTTGCTTAACGCTTGTTATTTTCCCAGGCTTCAGCCCAAGCAATCACGTTCAAAGCCCATGGACAGAGCTGCCAGCCTGGTCCCTGGGCTGCCTCTCTGCTTTCACCCAGGCACGGGTGCAAGGTCGCGCTCCTGGCCGGCCCCTCCTGCCGCTGAGGATGTTCCCGAGGGTCCGTCGGGCTCGGGATGAGCAGTGGAGCTGCCTGGGGAAGCGGAGTGTTTGCAGACACCCACGGGCTGGGCATCGGCAGGGCTGCGCACACATGCGTCAGCCAACAGCCCCCGTCTGCTTGCCCTTGAACACACCTTGAGGCGAGGCTGTGGGAGGAAAAACAGACCGAAAATAGGTTGTTTGTCTCAGGGTACCTGACATTCCCCTGAAGGTTACAATTTAGGATGGCGCTCCCCTCTCCCCTTGAAAGGTGCAATTAGGTGAGATAACCGAGCTGAGCCAGCAGCTCACTGCTGCTGAGGAAAAGGCTGTGATTAGCTGAAGAATTTGTCTTATCTCTGTCAATAAAGGCAATGAAAACTAGAGGATATTTCTTTGAAATCTGTTTTTCCTTCTCCCTCTCATTTAGTATGCCGGCCTTGGAGGTGATGCTGATGAGTCCAGAGGAATAGATCGCAGCTTTCCTGCACGGAGAAGCACTTTTAACATTTGCCATGGGGATTACTTCTTAAAACAAAAAAATCTCCTCCATTAAAGCAACACCCCCCCACCGGTTAATAGACAGACCCCCCCGGTGGCTAGTAGGTCTCTTAGCAGAGCCGCAGCAGGTCAGCTCGGGGCCGCTGCGCACCCACGGAGCCCGCAGGATGCTCCCCACAGACTGTGTGGTGCCACTGCCACTTGGCTGGTGGCCCAGCTGGTGGTGGCCCAGCCCGAGGAAGCCCCGTTCTGCTCTGAGCACGCCGTGCCCACTGTTCCAGTTCCCACCCGTGGGGAAACGCAGTCCTCAAAATGCAGTTTCTCTCATGGGTTTTCCACAGCCTGCTACGGACTGGAACGCTGCTCCCGCCTGCGGGCTCTTGGCTTGCTCGGTTTGCTGCTTTTCTACCCAGGGCCACAACCCTCCCACTGTAAAATCCCCAATTACTAGAAACCTCATCCAGCAAGTGCAAACCAGAGGTTTGATACCTTCTTTGAACCCTGTTTTTCTGTGCATCAGGATGATGCTCTACCCACATTGGTCTGCGGCACTCCTGCCGACAGCAGGGCTCTGCAGACCAAAGGGCAGGGAATTTGCAGAAGAACACACACGGGGGGCTCCAGGCCAGCCCCCTCATCGCACATGAACGCTGGCAGTGTATCAGCAGGGAGACTTTGGCTCTTGTCACGTTGCCACCGAGTTTTCTTTGCAAAATGCATAACCTGTCCTCTCCGTGTGAGCCCCTCCAAGCTGCTTGTGCTAAGGCTTGATAATGTCTCAAGTTAGCTTTAAGAGAAAATAATAAGCCGCATTTCTGTATGCAGAGAAAGAACTTTAGGGTTAAAATAAGCCCAGGTGGTGTTTTGAGTGAGGAAATCCCATTTCCCAGAGGTGCCGATTTCAAGGCAGCAGGAAGAGCCTTAGTGTGCGGCTCTCTTTGGCATTTGCTGCTGGATGCTTTTTGTCCTGGAGCAGTCAACACACTGGATGTGAGGAATTCTATTCTACACCCATATAACTTTTCTGTCAAATGAAACAGGAATTTATACACCTAATTTTGTTGTTGTTGTTTTTGGTTTTTAACATCAGTTCTGGATTTAGGCACCTAGATCCTGGGATAAGTGCTGAACTTTATAGCATTGATGGTCTTTTGAGAACTCAGTTGCTGAGTTGAGGGCCCCATATATACAAAATGGAGATAATAATTCAACAGTTAAAAGTAAAAGGAAATAATTTAAAAGCTATGATGTAGTCTTATACTACTATGATCTATATAAGGACCACAAATGGTTTTAAGTTCAGGACAATATTAACAAGATACCTTTTATTCCAGTGAAGACGCAGACGAGAAAGACCTTATACAGGAGAAAACCAAGTAGGCAAGCAGGCTATCGCAAAAGAACGCCCGCCCCAAACCCCAGCAAAAACATAAACCAATAACCCCCAAACTATTACTAGCTTTTATTTCATATATAGCATATAAACATGGGCAGATCCTTTCTTCACAATCTTGACACCAATAAATAAATACGTAAAGTAATGTTTTAATTTCAAAGTGATTCCAGCATTGTGGTTTGGACTTCCCTTTCTCCTAAACAAAGCTTAATGAACATTAATATCTGCCAACACAAAGGAGCTTCCATACAAGTACGTAGTAAGCATTCCTGTGCTCCTCTGTGTCCATTCCCTAAATTGGCAACAATCAGTACAAGTAACAGAATAAGAATTTTCTGGCTATGTTACTCGCTGCAGTCCTGTTACAAACACACGCATCTCACGTGCAGACCTGCAGGTAGAGAGGTAAGTTATCCAACACGCTGGAGAGCATGGGCTGGAAAAGCTGATAACCCAGTGGTGCTGGGCGGTTTATGTCGGGGAGGCCAAATTACAGGCAGATTTAATATTATAAAGGCTGCAGGAGGCTGCTCAGTTTCACCCATCACGTTCCAATCTAGATGTGATTGTGGAAAATTAAATTGTGCCCAGGATATTTTCGTTCCCGTGTGACACAACTCGGGCAGAACTGAAACCTGGCAGATGAGCTTTTAGAGGCTCCTGGTTGCCAGAACTGCACTGCTGGTGGCACCTGAGGTGGCTACTTCAGGGCTACCCCGGGATCTCTCCCTGAGCTAGCAGCTCCGGGCTGACTGCAGTGGAGATGGAGTCCAAATATCTATTTGGGAAAGTATGTGATTTTTGCAATATGAATGCACAAACTTCCTAGCTCAATGCTTTCTTCTTTGGATTGTTTAAACTTTATTCAAAAGCAACCTGCGCAGGCAGCATTGGCGCAGATTTCACACAAATCAGCATCTCGGACAGCCAGGTCTGTTAGAGAGAAAAAAAAAAAAAAAAAAGAGGGTTTCAATGAGATGGCAAGAGAATTTCTTGGAGAGCAAGGCCACACATGAAGGGATCTGGAGACCCCTTTCCATTACTGCTTTATGAGCTTTAATGTTCCTTGAAGTTATTACTGGTAGAAGTAAAACAGTCCTTGAAAAAAATGGGCTTAATGAATGAAATCAAACCTGAATTCATCGGGGAAGCAATGGGAACCGGGGAGGTAAGAGAACAGGACATCTTGTGGGAAGGGGGGTGGGGGGAATGTGGCTTGTAGGAGGATCACAACATTCATTAAACTGGTAGTATTTCTTCCTAAAGTATCCACTGTGTTGGACAGTAGATAAATGCGACATAATAAAATAAAAAAGAGACACTAGCAGCCAGTTCAAGAATCAGTATGTGTACGTTGAAGACAGACCACACCGAAGGCTGACTCACCTCATTTACATCTCACACACCTCTTCTAGGCTACCTGGAAAACCCCCTTTTTTCTACACTGATTAGAGGAAGCAATTAGACCTGCTCACAACTTGCAATTAGCTAGAACCCAGCGATACAACCCTGCTTTTTCTGTAAGCTGAAGATCATGGGGTTTCTCACTTGAAGTCACGTAAGCTAGCGTGCAACTACTAGGAGGAAGCGTTTTCACGGCTACAACAACCTGGTCTGTACAGGCTACAACTAAGCTGGGCACAGCAGGGATGCTCCTGCAGGGTGCTCACAGCTGGTGTAGTCCAGCCCTCGTAGGAGGGCTAGTAGAAAGGCAGCATGGACTCTCTCAGCTGCTTTAGAAGCCACAGAACAGTAATTACATTTCTTTGCCTGCTGCTATTGGGATGTTTAAGGTTGAAAAGTGCAATAAAAATGGCAACTATGCAACAGGAGCTACATACTCAGCCTCTCAAAAACCATGGATGCATCTTCTCTTTTGCACACAGGTTGGAACTCCTCAGGGAGATCTTTTTCATCACATGGAGAATAGCTAGTCTTTGAAACCACCATGCGAGGACTGGCGTGTCTGGTCTCATCCATCAGCTCCTTTAGCTTCTTCACAGACTCAAGGGAGAATTTCATGTCTCCATCCTATGTAGGAAAAACCAGAAAAAAAAAGTGTTAGGAAGCCAGTCCTTAGGCAAAGCCATTCCAACCATAAGCTCTCCTAAAAACTATACTATATGGAAAAGACAGTTTTTGAAACAAAGCCTAGATAAAAATCGGTGCTGACTGAAAGCAAAAGGAGCAGCTCTTCCAGGCAAAGACCTTCCAGACCAGCTGTGAGATCCAGCTGGCCCATCAGGGCTTCACTGTGTCCCAAGGGGCAGAGGCAGGATTAGTGCATTTCTCGCTCCCGTGACACAGCACCATAAAATCCGGAGTCAAAAGATACAGGCTGGGAATCTTCAGCCTAGAAAAGAGATGACTGGGGGGGTAAAAGGTAGCAGAGACTTACAAAATAACGAGTTGAACGGGGTAAATGGGAATTTATTTTGTTCACTCTTTCTTCTAACACAGCAGTGGAGAACTTCAAGCGCTGGCAGCTCTAACCACGCCAAAGGGGCTCTTCCCTCACCCCGCACGGTGCCGAGAGCTGAAATCCCTCACCCCAAGGCACTGGGATTAATTTCCGTTACATTAAAACTTGTCCACACAATCAGTGGAACACAGGTTATTAGCAGCATAAACATGACACTTCTGACTCAAAGCCGATACCAAAAGCTTCAGGAGGCTGCGATAGTATCCTGGGAAATATTACTCCACGTTTTCCGATTGCTAGACCCTGCGCATCAGTTCATGGTCATTCCCTCAGCTTCAAGTGAATCGCTGTGGAGGTTGTAAACTTAAATTGCAGGTGTTGCAACTGCTAAGCTAGGCACAGAAAGCCTGTGAACGTCTGCTGATAATCAGAGTTTGGCCCAGAAGAGAAATAAGCATTTTCAAATTGATCTTTAGCACGTGTTTTAACCTGGTTTAATGACCAACATCTTTAGCATGTGGTTTAACCTGGTTTAACGACCAACAGGTACTGAGAACACCCACTCCTTCAAAGAAATAAAGTGACTGATACAGCATGAGACCAAATATTGCCACTTGTTTCACAGTCTCATGATCCCAGTGTTAAACAGCGTGAGGTGGCGAGGGAGGGCAGTTTGCTTTGGTTCGTTGGGTGGTTTGTTGTTTTTGTTGTTGTTGTTGTTGTTTGTTTTCTGGGGGGTGTGTGTTTTTGTTTTTTACAGAATCGCAGAATTTTGGTGCTAAAGAATTAAAAAGACCCCAACCAGATAAACTCTGGACACGCATTTACTTAAAGTCAAAATCTTTTCTATGTGCAATCAGTATATGATTTTAGTCAGAGTAATTTATCAGTTATGATTGTCTATGACAAAGGAACTTTTCCTGTATAAATGCAGCTGTCAGTCACAGACCTCAAAAGCATAAAACAGACAACTAAAAAAGGATGGATTTCCACAGGTACAGTTTCAGAGAAATCAGAAAGTAGGAACAAACCCCAAAATGCATATGTCTTGGTGACAAAAAGCAACAAAGGAACGGCAAAAAAATTAAACACCCCCACCACCACCTCAGATAAGATGTATCACAGAGAGCTCAATCTGAGCAGCATCTCCCCTCGAGGTGAAAGTGCAGGCTGTGTTACTAAACTAAGAGATTTTTATCACAGAAATAGTGCAGGCCAGAACAATCCATCTCCATAGTTTTTCTGGTTTTACTCCACACCTAATAAACCACCTTCCTCCAATTTCCATCATATTCATTCAAGATCTGCGATGGCAAGTTCAAGACAGCAGTACTCAGTCTTCAAAAACACAATATGAAGTTCACATGAATTTCACTTCTGCTTCGCAAAACGTTTTGTTAAATGAATGACTTCTGAAATATTATGGGAGAGGGAAGGGATATCTTGGGAAGAATTTCAGAAAACAAGAACGTAACAAACTGAACCCAGGGTCTGAGGTGCAGCCTCACCACCGCCCAGTACAGGGAGACGGTCACTGCCCTGGTCCTGCTGGCCACACTGCTTCAGGTACAAGCCAGGGTGCTGCTGGCCTCCTTGGCCGCACCGCTGGCTCACTGAACAGCCAGCTCAGCCTCAAGTTGCACCAAGCGGGGTTTAGATTTTATATTAGGGAAAATGTCTTCACCAAACGGGTGGTGAAGCCCTGGCACAGGCTGCCCAGGGAGGTGGGTGGTGGAGTCACCATCCCTGGAGGTGTCTAAAAACCACATGGATGCGGCGCTCAGGGACATGGTTTGGAGGTGGGCTTGGCAGTGCTGGGGTAACGGGTGGACTTGGTGAGCTTAAAGGTCTTTTCCAACCTGAATGGTTCTGTGATTTTATAACCCAGTTGTGTGCACAGAGTCAGACCTTAGGGTTCTCAAGTAGTCCAAGCGAAGAGTGTAACACACAGGCAGAGTACATTGCACATATATTGGGGGGTGGGGTGGGGGAATACAGATGTAATGATTAATTTAATAACATTCAAACTATAAAGAGGAGCTAAAACTCCAGAGCTGTATTTTCTACACCCGACCTAGAAACAGCTATTCTCATATCGTTATTTTTTTATGCCTCCAAGTGGAAAACTGTGACTTTTTCCATTAAGTAGGAAGCTATCTATCTGTTCCCCTGGAGTCTCTAAGCATTAAAAAAATGCTTGGAAGAAAGGCATAGCTTAAACCTGCTATCTCTGGATATCTCTGACATCTACAGGAGAAAAAGTATATTTCAAAGCACAAAGATAGTACCTTATCCCTGGAAACCTACTGCACATATATAAAGAGAGTCAATAATTGTTTAAAAAATATTCGTTCTCTTGGTACTCTGAGGAAGTTTTTTTTTTGCATTGCAACCAAACTGAAATCTCCCAAACTGTTTCTAAGGATGACTACAGCCAGATCCAACACACTCCCAAGTACAGAGGCACTGAAGTACCTTCTTAACTGCTTCCATGTTGCATGTAGTACCTAAAAAATAGGTGCTGTTTTAGAAAATTTGATACAGCCTCCTCTAATAGCTTGTTTGCCTATTAGTATTTCAGTGGATCCAGCTAAGCATTTCTTTAGATTTTTTTTTTTTTTTAATATGTGATATGTGTGTGGGCTCCATCAAACAACCTTGGAGATCATTTTCATAAAGAACTTTCTGCCTAGAAGCAGGCGAGACAATTTCTCTTTTGTCACACCTGGTTTACATCATTCTATGAAGTTAGAGGTGTCCTCGGTTCTTGCAGCTTCACAGCGCATGGGGTTATGTGCAAGAGAAAACCCTGGAAACACAATGCCTCAGTCAGCAAGGGATTTCAGAGCAGTGATTGGGGTGGTGAAGTTAATTAAACTGCAGCAGCACATTAGCAATACCTGAAGCATTTTACAGAAAGAAAACTGAACCATAGGGAGATGAAGTTGGTTATCAAGCCAGAGCAAAGCAAAAGTTCAGGTCTGTTAGTTTAGTTCAAGATTCCTGTTGCAGCCACAACACTTCAGGTAGCAGTACTTTATCGAACTTGTAATTCCAATAAATTAAAAAGCAGAAAACTCACCTGAACGTAGACTGCCTGGGAGCCGTGTACCAGTAAAAGGACTGCAAGGACTGTAAAGCAAAGAAAGCCTTTCATAGCGGCTGCAAGGTATAGCCTTTCCTAACCCGAGTTATTTTAGTTTCTCTAGTTTGGGTCTTTGTCTCTGGTCTCTCTGACTTTCTTCTTCTTAGCACTCAGGCCGCCCAGCAGAGTTCTATGCTCCCAATGCAAAGCTGGAGCTTTATAAAGACTTCACATAGCATTTGCTTGGTAATCCATTAATCTAAACTCTTTATTGACACATAATAAACCCTCAGTGGCCTCTCAGTTATCTACTGGTTAGCAGAGTAGGGCGGTCACACCCATAGAGATCCTGGGGGATGTATGTCTCTCCTGCTTTAAGAAACTGGCCATGACACAGGCAGGCAAAACATTCGACCCTACAACAAACAGAGGAGAGAAACTGATCTAAGACAACAGCTGAAACTCGGTCTCCATATGGGATATGTAAGCAGGTTTCTGGCCAGTTGCTGCAGAGCTGTGAGAAAGAAAGATTTGGAAGGAGACAGAAAAGAATTGATCTCTTGCACTGACCACTGGCCAGTCAGTTCCCTCTTCTGGGGATTCCAGGTACTAAGAAGGAATCAGTAGATGAAGGCAGATAAACACAGGCTGCACCTGTATATAACCAGCTACAAAATGTCATTTTGCTCCTGCTTTTTGCAGCGCCTAGTTACAACACACACATTAAAAGCCACAGGATAAAGGCTGCCAAACTGTTTCTCTGTGACTTTCAGTCTTATCCAGAAACACGGCAAAGGCACACAGACGGACAAGCATCAACATGCCTTACTCAGCTCAGTTCTGTCCATCAGGCTCAGGTCCTTTAATTTGTAAATGATTTCTGGCATGTTGTGGCTTTGGAGTAACAACAGACATCATGCCGAACAACCTTCCTGATACCAGCAGAACAGAGGGCGGCAACAGTCAGCCACTAAGCAACTTTCTCCAGTCTCAGCAATATTTTATGCCGACAAAGGCTCTAGTTCTTACTGGATTCCAATCTATTGCTAAGATTACAGCCTGCCTCCACATCGAGCCCATCTCTCCATCTCCAGCCCATCTCAGGGTGGTAGAAAGGGCCCTGCACAGCCACAGCCCAGCCCATCTCCACGTCCCCAGCCCATCTCAGGGTGGTGGGAAGGCCCTTAGGAAAGACCTAAAATCAGCTGCCCTTGGTCCCGGCAGCCCTGGTGGGAGCTGAGCTGAGGCTGTGACGAAAAGCAGTGGCATCTCCCTCCCAGGGAATGGCCAAGTTGCCCTTTCATAAGATATTGCACATTCGAGAGATGGGAAGCGGAGGCCAGAGCAGCCCCCAAGGCTACACCTCTCCCGAGGGGGGAGGCACGCTAAGGCAGCGCACTGACCCCCACCAGCAAGGCAAGGCCTCCGACGGTGCACGGGCAGTCACCAGCTTGGTTTTACAAAGGAGGAAAAAAGGGAGACAGCACAGGTCCTCAGCCAGCCTGGTTTTCTTCATTTCTCCTTTTTTTTAATAAATAAAAGAAATAAATCCAGGCACCTGGTTTCTCCCCCCCTCTTTCACAGTGCACCCTGTGGCGTTACTCGAGTGTCAGGTCAGTCTGGCACCCTGAGCACTCCTCACAGACCTCGTCATCGCCTTCTGTCGCTCTGGGCTGCCGTGATTCCTTATCAATATATTTATAATCTATTAAACATTATTACAAGTTTATTAGATTTTGGATCTAAACGTGTTTGTTCCGAGTATCGACAGCACGCGCACTGCCGGCAGCCGCCAGCGCAGCGAACGGTACCACAGGCGGCGGCGGCCGGTACCGCAGGCGCCCGCCCGAAGCGCGGAGGACGCAGAGTCCTGCGCCCACCGGCACCTCCCGCCGCAGCGGGGCGGCCCCGCCGCTCCCCGCGGCCCCGAGCGCGGCCCCGAGCGCGGCCCCCCCCCCCGGCGTGCCAAAGCGCCCGCCCGCCCGGCGGAAGCCGCTCTCTATGGGCCGGCAGTCCTGCAGGCCGCGCCGCTCCGCCCTGCGGCCGCTCGCCGCTGCCCCCTGGCGGCCGGAGCGCGGCACTGCAGCCAGGCGTGCCCGCCCGAGGGAAGCGGGGCGCACCCCCAGGAGCCCCCCGCACCTCCCGGCCCTGCCGAGCGGGTGGCACAGCCGGGCCCCAAAAGTGCCTCCGGAGCCCCGGGGGGCGCTGGGCTCCCTCCCCGGCCTGTGGGCAGGGGCGGCTGCGGCCAGGCCTGAGGGTGGGGATGCAGCAGGGCAGCCTGCCCCTCTGAGCGAGGAAGGGGCCGCCCTCGTGGGCAACCGGTAGCCCACAGCGTGGTCCGGCCCCGCAGGGCACAGCGAGGGTACGTGCGGAGCCTATGTCACACCGGCTGCCAGGCACCCAGGGGCCAGCCCCGGCGGAGGGCAGCCGAGCCGCTGGCGGTCCGGGAGGGAGAGAAGGAAGCACCGAGCACTTGGCTACCTGCTCCGAGAGCCGGGCGAAGCGCCCCGGCACGTTCTCAGCTCTGCCGGAGGCGCTCGGCCGCAAGCTCAGCCCACCGGCCCGAGAGCAGAACGGCGAGCGGTGCCGTTCCCTCGGCTCACAGAGCCGGTAGCCCAGGCACCCACGGGCCGGCAGCGTCACTCCTACCTGGCACCTTCCCTGCCGGAGCAGGAGCCAGCCCTTCGCCTCTGCGGCCACCCGCCTCCATCAGAGCTGGTCCCTCGGCTCACAGAGCTGGTCGCCCGAGCTCTGCCGCGGCGGCTGCCTGGCTGACTTGTCTGCTCAAGTTGTATCTTAATAATTGGATTGCGCAAACAACTAGAATATAATACAAACGTGTAGTCAGGACATTTATACAATTATGAACTAATAATGCTAAAACCTTTGTCTTAACTAGCCTGCGAACAACCAAACTGTTTACACACAATTTTGTGTTAGTTAAGTGCAGGACATTATATATTTATGAAGCCTTAGAACAACAGCACAGCAAAACCTAGACCTTTTGTCAATCAATCTAAACCAATCACCTATGACTTCTGCTAAGCACTCTATTTTTAGAGACAGGATTTTGTTTTGAGCATCTCCAGATTCTAGCCATATTAAAATTTCACTAGCCTGCCATCTTGGGGTGTTTGTACAGGGGCTGACTAATGTGGCAGACATTCTAAGCTCATTTAAACACAAGATTATTAATTGAATTTATCCCTCTCCAAGTCCTTTCAAAATTGCATTTTTATCAACTGAATTTATCCCTCTCCAAGTCCTTTCAAAATTGCATTTTAGTTTGTCATCCCTCTGAAAAGCACTCACTGACAAACCTAAAACCAGCAACATTTCCAAAGCATGGAGAAAAATATTTAATGAAAAAGGGTATGTATATAAAAAGACTCTTGATACAAGGCATTTTACAAGAAAAAAAAAAGGGGGGGGGGGGGAGGGAGGGGAATACTGAAACAGAAACAGACAGCAATACTTGTATTTACATTATATTAAGAGAATAAATTTAATCAAATATAACATCTCACTTGGATTTTCAAGCAACCGTTCAGAAAGAGGGGTTTTTACAGTAAAGATGGAAGCAGAGTAAAAATAAATTTTCTATTTCAGACTGTAGTGGATATGACCCTTGTGTTGCAAGATGCTTTCAAAGATTACCCAAAAGCAAACTGATCATAAGGCTTCCCAAGTGTTGACTGTACATCGCTCTGGCAAAAGCAGTTTGAAAGCAAAGCCTGTATATTTCCCCCCGCTTCATCATTCATGTGTTTGCCAGCATCATTGACTTGCAGAGGCAAGTAATTACACTAGTTTTAACAATGAATTTTCATTAAGTAGTAATCATATACCTAGGTGAATCCTATTGCTCTGTCCAGCATCTTTGAGTCCACAAAGAAACCTTCCCCATTGTTTCATTTTAGGAGGAAATTTGATTTTTTTAAGACCTAAGCAATCTCCAGTCTCTCATGCTCCCAGTGCAGCTGCAAACAAAACCCCTGTCACACTATAACCCTTTTTCTTTTTAAAGTAGATGCAGAAGTTTTAGGTTGTTACCACAGCTCCTAAAGATGAAGGGAGAACTCAGGTTAAATTCTCAACAATACATAAGTAGGTTGAGATGCACTGAGAAAAATACTAGAAGATTAGCCAATCTGTCTACGTACGGATATTCTCATGAGGTCAGAACACACATATCTGAACGACAATCCCCTTTACAAAAGCCAACACCTTTCAGTGTCGTTTGTGATTTCCATGGATCAGCAGCTATGAGGGCAAAGAGAAGAGTTAAGTATTTGAGAAGCCTCCACCAAATATGGTTACCAAAAGCAACTGAATCTTCAGCTGGATTAACCGTACAAACCAGGGCGAACTGATGTAGTCCAGTATCTGCCTCGTTACTTTACGAGCCTTTTTCCCCTCATACCGAAGGCAACAGAGCTGCAAGATCCTGTGTATGGACGGAAGGTTTTTTTAAGTCTAGGACAACACACTGTAGGCATGTAACACAGATAGCAGCAAAATAACTTTCTGTCTGTTTGGGGATTGGGGTTTTCTTTTGCTTTGTGGCTTTTTTTTTTTTTTTTGAAAGCAAGAAAGTGCTTCAGAGCTCTGGAAAAGCGAGCAGGATCAGAACTCCTCATGGACATTACGTGCGTAGTCCATAAGCTTGCTGCCCGTGAAGTATTCGCTATATTTCAGGATCTCCTCCAGCTCTAAGTGATGGTTTTGATTTTCATCTGCTACTGCTATCATTTGCTTTGCTTCATTTAGGGCGTTGTATTCATTCATAGGATCCATATATTCCTAAAACGAGTAAGAAAATTATTTTCAATCACTAAGCACACATTTCCACACATCAGAATTATGAGCCTTAGCTCTATGTAAGCATCAGCAATTATGAGAGCAACATAAGCCACCCCAGAGTGAACATAAGTCATCTGCTAACACCTTCTTCCATCTTTTTAACAGGCTTACATCTATCTCCTAACTATTTTTCCATTTGCTGCTTCCCTGGCTGTTCTAACAGAAATCCAGATTTTCCCAGAGTATGCCAGTGTCTACAATAAAAATATTTTTTGACATTTTGGTTGAAAACTAAACTATCAAATCTTGTGAAGATGTATCAATTCAAAAGTGGGCCACTATCGATCTATATGACCTGAATTTTCTGGTTTCTGGAGATAATCTTTTAGAACATGTTCAATTCAGAACTTTCTTGTTCAGTTTTAAACCACCAAGCAGACATTACAGAGGTCAGAAGTCTCAGAAACGAAGCATTTTGCTCTTTTACCTAACCTGAAACAGATTAAAAGCTTTCAAGCTTTTCTAGTTTTCATCTCAGTAAAAAGGCTACTAACGTTATCTATGTAACAGTACAATTGTTTATCCATACTACCGCTATCATTCGTACCCACGTATTTGCATACTGAAGTTGGGAAATTCAACATTCCCCCTATGTCAGGGAAAAGGCCAACGTTTTGTAAGTTCCCCTTTCACACTGCCTATGCTGCAGTTTGAATTCTGTTAGTCAAAAGTATATTCTTGCATCCAGAAAGGAAAAAAACAAAGCTGAAAGTGAGCCATGAGCCTCCTCCGCTGGCTGCAAAACTGCCACAACTATAGGGTAAAAGTACTTCGTATTGTTTGGTAGACTATTCTGCAGACAGAATAACTGAAAGAAAGCAACTTCTTCTAGTTTACTAGAAAGAAGTAAACTAGAAAGTTTACTTCTGCTAACCAAATTCTAAAAAGGCCACAAACCCACACTTGAAAAAAATAATTGGGTTTTGGTATAAAAAAAAAAAAAAAAAAAAAAGAAAAAGAGAAACACACCGAAAGACAAGAGATCTCTGCTATTTTCTAGGCTACTGGGGCCCCAGGGTTTGTGGGTTCTCGTGGGTTTTGGTTCATTTTTGGGTGGTTTTGTTATTTTGTTTTGTTTTTTTTTTTTTTTTAATGAATATAGGTTGCCAGTTACTCCATTTGCAACTAAGTATGACTCATTCTCCCAATAATCTGTGCACCTAATGAAGTCTGTGACACGCTTTCAAGCACTCCATATCCATACATTTATGTGACAAAACCCTAAAAGCACACCTGTGAATACTCCTCCTCCTTTTTAACAAAACACCTAACAACACTATCTGTAAGCAGTATTGAGCAATACTATAACCCACAGTTTTGTAAAGTAGACCCACACACCGTACTGTTAATTCAAATATTTTTGGACTTCATTGTGCCTAAAGCAATTTCAATCCTGTGTTTAAAAATCAACTACCAGTTTTAAAATCACTAGAACTATCTGAAGACTTACCTCCAGCTCTTCCATTGTGACAATACCATCATGGTTAGCATCAATGACCTCCTCAAATTCCTTCCTTCTGTCTTTTACCCAGTCGTCATCAATATCTTGAGCTTGCTGGTTCTCTACAGTACCAACAGGTAATGAAATGAACTCTGAAAGGGTAAGTTTCTTATCTCCGTCTTGATCTACAACAGAAGCACACAGTACCTGAAGATTATCTGCTTAATGCCCATTAAAAATGAGAAATTCCTTCAAGTCAGAGATGTCACTGGTACAGTCTGCCTGGTTTCAGCAGTCTACATGACTCCAGCAGAAAATAACTGTTACTGTTTATATCTTTCGTTAGCCAAAAACTCTGTATTCAGGTATACACACAATGTTTTAGAAGGCTAAAAACCATCACTTATCAATATACTAAAAAAAAAAAAAAAACACAAGAGTTTTTCTGGACCTGAAGGACAGACCAGATGGCAAGCTCGGCCTTTTTTTTTTTTTTTCCTGATTGTTTCTTTTTTCAATCTACTGCAACAGCCATTTTCCTACATCTGTATCCAGTCTCCGCTTGTATTAGCGATGAGGTAAATTATCTCTCATAAAAGACTGCATGCTGGAGTTGTCTGCATGCATCATGTACTCAAGTATCACTGGAAACTCTTCATATTTATTAAGCTAACAACCAGCAAGTCACAGTTTGTTTTGTTTGTTTTTTTTTTTAAACCAGGTGTTCTAGCAGTTTTCAATATGCATCATTATTGACTCACAGAAGAAAAAACATGTGTGCCAATACATATGAAATTTTTTTTAAAAAATAATTATTTAGAAACCTCAACCATTTACTTCCACTTTCATGACTGTACGTCATGACTCTCACATGGTTGCTGTACTGGGGAAGTACAAAGCAATTAATGTCCTCCTCATGGAACATTCACATCAATATATTTTATAGTATTTGATTATTCATCAAACCTTTCCTACTTTTGCTACAGTAACCCTACAATGCAGTAGCACTTCAGTGAGCTACTTCACTGTCAGCTGATCTTCTTCATATGAAGTACTGAGAATATCCTTCTAACATATAATGTCATGCTGTTCTTTAACAGCCAGAGACTAAATAGTTTTGAGACACACAGACAACTCCACAGAGACGCCAGCATTTGTGCTAAATTTCTTTTTCCTACTCATCACATTAGAATGTGTGTAGAACAGAGCAAATAAGATGTGCCAAAATTTTGTATTGACCTGTGACAGGGCAACAACGTAAGTTTATCCAATAAAATGGGTAAGCATGTTTACCCAATAAAATGGGACAAGCAAACAACTCCCAAGAAATGTGTTTTACAATTGCATACCCAAATCTCGGATGATTTCTTTCACCATGAACTTCAGCATTCCTCTACTATGCTCTGGATGAAGAAAAGACAAGAATTCTTCTTCATTCAACAACAGATCAGGAGGCGGGTTGTCAGCTTGGTACCACCGATCCTTCAGGTTATCTAAAACTTCCTGTGCTAGAAATTTAAGAAAAAGACGTAAGCTATCATGTTCAAACTATTTAAAGTTCTTAAAAAATACGTACCTTTCCCTGTTACTCAACTGTTTAAACAAGTATGACCTATGGAACAATTAATTTTACAGTTCAACTCTTGGGGAAAGTGAGTGCTGAGGGAAAACGAAGTGCAATTAGTTTTGTCTAGTCTATGCTGAAACACTAGGAAAGATCCTTTAAACAAACAACGGAAACTGAAATTAGGAGATTAAAATAAAGACTTTGCTACACCTGCATTGAAACTTCAACATCTCAAGTGAAAACTATTGTCCTACCAGTATTGTTAGCTGGTTCTGGTAGGTGGTATGAATAATCCAGCTTTGTTCAGTGCTAGTTCACCTTTCTTATTTTCGTATTTTGAAGCCCACTACCAACAGCTCTTTCACCTGCCTGAATACCAGCAGTACCTTCTGAAAAAAAAAAAACACCTTTGTTTTCTACTTTGCCAGCCCTGTGCATTGAAAGAACCAAAACACCCTTCAACTTCAAAATATTCTTCAGATTCACTATCTCTGTGTATTGCAGTTGTGACACCACACACCTAATTAGTATCTACAAGAATGGAAGAGGTCAACCAATTCTTTTCCTACCCAAATAATAACCATAGAACAAACCCCTTAACATTTAGCATGTTTTCTTCTAAGACCAGATAACATGACTACCATTAAATCTAGAAAGATGCTTTTCATCTGTGAAGCACCGCTGCACCAGTGCTTTGGCTAACAGCACCACAGAGGTTTACTCTACTCCACAGCACCTGCAAAGCCCACTTTGCCGATACAGTGGTTCCAAGCATGGATCAAAAGGGGCACATTTTACTACCCCATTGTTACAATATTCAGCTTTTCTTATTTCAACTTGGCATTTCTTAACACAACGTTATCTAAACCAAAACCAGCTGTACTATCGTTTGGAAATCTTTTTAGGTACATTCAAGCTCACAGGTTTTAAATTAACAAAATGATACAAGGATCTACCACAAATTTTGAGTTATGTATACCACACAATTTCAAATGTAGGGTTTTTTCTCCAGCCACACACAATTCCAGATAGCACCCTCACCCTTCAGAAAACTACATATGAATTAAGCTTAAGAACTGTATTAAAACAAGATTATAAAAAAGAAAAATCAAAGCCTACTTTTTACAGCAGTCAATAAAACATTTCAAAGTATCTAACTGAAAAAACAGTATAAGCAAAGTCATAAAGTAGAGGACTAAGCTATGAAGAGTCTTGTGCCCTGCCTCTGCTCTTCCCTTCTTCCATCACCCTATCAAAGGCTCAGAATTCAAAAGAATCACCTACCCAGAGAGAACTTATACCCTTAGACTCAGATACATCACCTGGTATTTCAGCCTAAAAATGTGATTTATTGAAACTACGAGAGATTTAAGACTATAACTCCACAAAAGAAAGTTTGGAAACATCCAGAACAGATGCTAAGCTAAGCACCAAGAAACATATTTAGTTTTCAGTTATTTAAGGATACAAGTACTTAGTACTCTTTTTAGCTACTTTGCCTATTCTAAATGAGAAAGCATTCCAACTTCAGACCTAAGCCCTGAATTACGTTTTAGTTACCACAATAATTCAATAAAGGGAAATATTTTTACTGCAAGGAGAAAACACAAGTTGAAGTACATGTGTACTAACAAATACATCAGCTCCAAAGTCACTTTACATTTCCACTTCTTTCACTTCATCTTATACCATGTAGACAAACACTTCTGAAGTGCTGAATTTTTCCTAAATTTAATGGAGAATCATGAGTGCATGAGTTTCCACTAAAACCACGCATCTGATTTGAAGAAAAAACTATCCTGCAACACACAACGTGAATACTGCATACTTAATGGTCCTGAACATAACCAAGAAGGAAAAATACAGAGTATTCTTTTTCTGGTGTGGGGGTTTTCTACATGACACACTGGAAAAACTACTGTCTGTAGCACACCCTGCTATCTGCAAAACACACTAACACACACAAATCTGAAGCATTGGCTTTTCACAAGTTTTAAAAACATTCTGAAAGTCTATAAAGTCTTTAGATAAACTTTTTTTAAAATTTAAATTTAATAAACTGCATGCTTTGGTTGCTGAGTTACAAGGGGGTGGGGGCAGAAAAAAAAACTCAGTCACATCTACATTTTTTAACTGCAGCTAGCAGTTAAAATTTAAGTCTTCGGTGAATGTTTTTTTTTATGAAGGGTAAAGAAATTCTTCAGAGTTTTAATATGAATCTTAGGGCAGTTTGTAAATAGCAAGTTTTACTCATATCAAGGACACAAGTATTAACACAGAATAATCAAATAACTTGCTTAGTCTTCCAGTGTAGCCAACCCCAAATGTTAGAAGTCACAAGTCTATCTCCCTTTGCCTACTATTATTAGTCTTAAATGAAACTCAGCTGTCAGCAATCAGTATGAAACTTATCTGCATAAATTAAGTCATGTCTCTAGTTTTGGCCAAACTGTAGTGTGCTGCGCAAAACTCATAACATGCCTTAAGATCCACACATTCCATTATTATGATATGGACTGAAAGAGAGTATTTTTACACTGCACTAGAGAATGAAAATAAGTTTTGCTTATCGTCCTCAGGAAGCTGTAGATAACTAATCTGATTTTCCCAAACAAGGCTTGTTACCTAGGTAGAACAATGACTATGTACACACTTCCCTTATTCAGCAAATCTTTTATCTGATAAGCATTCCTGTAAACGTAGTTGATCACACTGCCATAGAACATGCAACACAGGTGTTTTCCCTGCCATAAAATTCAAAAGGTCATTTGCATTTTAGATGCTTTTTGATAAACGGAGAATATAACATAACTCACTTTTAAATTACTAATTCCTGCAAGGAAAGGCTAAGGCTTCTTGTTTTACTTAACAGTAAATTTTAACACTTCTAGATGGGGGGAGTGGGGAGATTACCTTTGAGAAGAGTTCCCATGTTTATACCAAGCGAGATTCAAATGGAAGTCTCAAAAGTAATAAGGAAGAAACGATCAATCTCTTCCTAGAGAACTCAGATGAAACATGAAATGATTCTTAGGCAACCTTCTGCTATCAACTGCTCTGCAGTGCCTAAGCACGTACCTACATATAAACACAGCATTGCTCAGTAGCGCATACACTCCTCCACAATTTTAGTAACAGGAACTGTACGTAGCAGCTCCCTTTCACATGGAGCACCAGGGACCTGGTTATTAGGGGACCTCTATTAACAATGCAACAGTCCACAGCACAACACAGGTCTGACAAATTTTAGCAGACTGTTAAACATAAATAACTGAAAACTACTCAAATAGTAACAAACAACCAAGTTTTTTCAGTGTTAAATATTTACATCAGGAGTGTTGGGAAGGCAGATTTGAGTTGGAAAGAAATCTAGTATTTGTTTTATGACTTACGTTCTACATTTGTGTAGAAGCAGAACAACATCTAACACATTCATCTTTCATTAAGTACAGTTTTGGTACTCTGGTTTTAGGAAAGTAAAAGAAAAGCTGACACACATCAAGGGGCCGCACTTACTTTCTTCATCGATTTTCAACTCTTCGTTGTTTTTTATCTTCTCTGCAATCTCTTTTTCATTAAATCCCTTACTTGCCAAAAATTTAATTCTATATTCATCCCAGGACACATGGCCTGTAAGAAAGAACCATATCTCAGACACCACATAGTATGCTTAAATGACAAATTTTGGTTTCATTACTTAAAACAATCTGTGGTAAAACCTTTTGGTTCACCAGCATAGCCATCACGCTAAGCTTTATGAATCGCAACATGAAAGCCATCACCTGATTCACTTTTATGTTTCTTTAGACCAGACAGGCCTGTGAAAATAACCTGTTTATGTCACCATCCTCACCCCATCCCTGGCTCAGCCCCTTAACTTCTTATCATTTCCTATGACCGCAAGTGAAATAACACAGCGGTCAACACGGGACTACAACGCTGACTGGAGCACCTTACTTCCTTGCTCTATTGTCTTCTGTACGGATCAAAACAGTTGTGATTACACGCAGTCCAAAGGAAGTTAGATTTCTGTCACAGCACATCTGAAAAGCAGTCAGCAGGTCTGGCTACTAGCAACTGACACATGACATCACCAGGAGATGAAAGAATCATTCATCTTACCATCACCATCAGGGTCCACAGCTCGGAAGTGCATTTTATTCTCTTCCACAGCTTCCTGGAAATGTTCATCTGTCTTTTCCATGATCCAGCGTTGCATCTCTTTCGCACCTATCTTTTTATCGTTATTTATATCCACTCTATGGATGAATAGCAAACAAGATTTAGATTTGGAGATTAGGGGGAGGTGGTATTTTATTCTAATTACTTTAATCAACAATAACAAACAGACTGCTACAGAAAAGAGTGTATTTATAACCCCTTCTCAGAAGTTGTACATTCTTCCAATTACAAGAGTAAACAAGTAGGAATTTAGCCACTTATTTCATAATTTAATTTAACTAACACATCTAGGTGAAAATCCAGCCATACTTCATTTTGCTGTAAGTTAACCCATTTCAGTATTATGCTTTTGAGTAAAATTTTGAAGTAGAGGAAACCACAAACAGATCACTCATGGCATATTAGCTCATTCCCTATTGGTTCAGACTTGTCAACTGCCAGCTGCTGCAGACTGTCACTGCTTTAAAAAATTTCTTCTCTCACATTCTCTCAAGCCACTAACTCCCTCTCAATGTATCTTCTCAAGTTCTTTTTACCTTTATCTTCCAAGATCTCTAAAGTTTACTGATGAGCTGCCTCCCTGTGTCTGCTTAGATCACATCACAACTGTCGTGACCATTAAAACAATGAAAATATAACGTGAATAACCTTGGTGCAAGGACTGTCAAACTACTTGATACTCTGACTGTAGTACTTGGAAGTGGGGAAAAAAACCCAAACAAACCAAGTTTCCTTTATTGTACCTAGATCTCCGGTAACACATCACAGCTGATAGTTTTTAATTCTTAACACATTTGAAATTTCTGCCCATACATTTGTTCACCATTAGGTTTCTGAGTTATCAGGCTCACTTTGCTTTGTCAAAGGATACGCTTGTGCTCAGTGCTATCGAGCTACAGAACTAAACTTTTTTCTACCTAAATTTATCAGTAAGCATCCAATCTGACAATCCACAATTCTCCTTAAGGTATTACCAATACTGCTTTATCATATTAAGATACACTGCCATACCATCCATTTCATTAACGCCTATTTCATTAAGAAGTTGTTAATGTAAAAGTTACAGTTGAAGAACAAATACAAAAACAGTAACATGCCACTTTAAGGCTTTTTTGAGCATATCATTAAGTATTTCTTCAAAAAAGATGTAACTATTTAAAACTGAAAAGACTTAACTAACATTCAGGAGGCAAGATGTTATTTAAAGCATACCAAAACCACTCTTGTTCAATTAAAAAAAACCAAACAACAACAAACAAACAAAAAACCCAACACAACAACAAAAAAACCCCAACAGCTAAACTCTGACTTTTTTATCAGTTTGTTATCACCATCTTAACAGTACTGAAGTGTCATCATTGAAACTCAAGTTATTAGATACGAGATTTGCCTTTAAATGTCAACTAAATATTAAAAGCTTAAGCCAAATAGCAACCCTAGCACCTAATCTTCTGCAACACTTAGCTCTATTAATAAATGTACTATTAGTAATTTTTAAAATTGTGTCACGTCTCTCCACATCTATATGCACAGGCTCAGTATTAGCAACTTTTCAGTAGCAATGAAGAGACCAGTAAAATGGTCGCATTCTGCTCGCGCCACTTTGCACTTACTAGGTGAACAAATGTGGGTTTTGATCCAGAATAGGTACTACCGGAAGTGAGACAGGAAACCAAAGCATCTTCCCCTCAACATTTAACATGCTAGTTTCCTCACATCAAAGCTATAATATAACTTACTTCTTCCAAGCTGTACTTGCCATTTAAATCACATTGTAGCCAGGGAGAAAGGTAACAAATCCCACTTACTGGTGTTCTAACTCAGGAGTAGCCCTTTGTTCTATTACCACAGTGCACAAGAAGCCTCCAACGACTCAGATTTTCATGAACTAGCAGACACTGACTGTACAAGGTGAGCCGAAATCCTTTCACGGTCCATAAACAGCACTTCTGCTTTTGAGGAGTATTTACAACTGCATGAAGTATCAGATATGATCCTGCTGTGAGGTTACCATCTAAGGCAATAAAAACAAGAGACTATCCATGCTTCCTTCGGTAACTACCTCACTCAGAATGGACTGCTTGAAAACATTCCTGCTAATACCGACAAGATTAGATCATTACCTGTTGCTGAACAACTTAATACTGGTAAGTCAGGGATAACTGATTCTATAACATGGTGATGGGCAACCAGTTTTCTGAGGCAGACAGGTCAGAACACTCAAAAGATGTTAGGGAAGAGCAGTACATTCTAATGAACCCTTTAAAAAAATTACTGAAGAACAAGTACTGCCAAGGAAGAATTTAAATTCAAGAAAACAAGACGAATCCAAGGAAGAACATCATCCCAGATTACAACTTTGCTCAAACCTTCCTTGGCAATCTGTACAGAAATCTCATGACAATTTCTCAAACTTCATGTCTTCAGCTCCAAATAAAAACCCGAATGAAAAGCAAAAGAACTTGATTGCTCTTTTCCTACAAGAGAGCGCTATCTCAAATTTGTAAAAACATAGGTATATGATGTGCTACTTCCCGAATTGACAGCAAAGAAAGTTTTTGTAAAAGCAGGGACTACTGTTACCATAATCTTGAATTAAAAACAGACTACAGAGAGCAATTTATCTCATTACTTGTCTCATTCCAAAGACAATTATAGATAAACCACAGCCCAGACAGTGGCTGATGCAACATGATAAATACCATTAGTATTAATACATTTCAGTAATGGGCAGCATCAGACATAACAGCTCCTTATAATGCCCAAGTACAGGGTTAACACTTCACTGACTAGTCAAACTATATTTCATTATTCACAGCCAAAATGTTAATACTAACTTTGAGTAAGAAAAAAGCAAGTATGCTACTCCGTAGGATAATTCTAAACCTGTCCTTAACAAAACCCTATAGTAAGGGCTGCATTGAATATCGAAGTCAAGCCTGTAAGAACAGGTTTTAAATACTTCAGCCCAGTTTCTGAACCACAAGCCATTAAAAATCAGTTTTTTGTGGCCAGCTCTCAAAAGGTCCACATATGAAAGCATTATCAATGAATATTGGCCATTCAGGTTTTCCGGTTCCTAAATGCCAACACCAAAATTCTGCCTGAGGGACTGGGAGGGGAGCAGGAAGGCAGTGTTCTTACCTAAAGGTCTAAAGATAATTTCCTTGAGCACCTAATGCATACCACTTTAAAGTTGGTTTCTGTTTCATCCAAATAATGAAAAGCAGATCCAGAAAATTTTTAATAACAGAAACCAAAGCAAAGCTCTGCTTTACATGGTAGAGGATACACAAAATTTATCAATGTATATTTAAATGTACCGGTTTGGATAAAACACAAATCAAGGTGCACACACTACTAAAAACCTTCCAGTAGCATACAGCATAAATACTTTTTTCACTGAATAATACAGATCTGTACTCTAAACCAAAGATATAAAAATAGGAAAGCTTAAAATGTCCCCTCTCCTCATTCTTTATTCTACCTGCTATTGTCCAACATTGGCTGTCGTTGCTGGCACCTTCCCACTATAGATACAACGCATACCAGTAGAAATTAATACTGTTTTAGGCTACGAGACAAACCTCAAATTAAGAAAGGCTGCACGGATCCTGCCAAAACCGCTCCCTCTGCGCAGTCTGAACACAGAACACAGTCACAGCTGCAAAGTCTGAGAGCAGTACCCTTGCAAGCACTGTGGGATTCAGAACAAGTTCTGCTTTGGGAAAGGGCAAGTTCATGACTTTTAAACAATGGGAAAAAAGGAAACCAAAAAGCTCGGCACGTGGTAGTATTTAACATAAGGTGTATTTAAACCTGTAACCTGACGAACAACCATCAAGGTAAGGCACTCGGCTAACACAAAGATTTTAATTTTTAAATCACAACTAGGGCTGCGGCTAAGTAGCTGAAAACATCAGCAAAATGCAAATGCTAGAAGAATTTCAAACTCACAGAGGTAAAGTCCACCATAAAAGCACACTGACAGAAAGCCACACATATTACATTCTTTCGTACTTGAATTTATCAGGTTTGTTCAGTACATGTAATTTTAGAAGACAACTGACCCTTAGAAGCAAAGCTCACCAAACTGAATTCTAGTACCCAATTCTACTGATTAGTGAAATCAGCGTCACCGCAAACACACTTGATTGCTTTCAATACCCTTTCTCCTTCCCTCCTATGGACACCCACCTACACAAGCTGAACTACACCACACAGAAAAATAACAGAAAATCTATAGATTCCAGGCTAATTTAAACTATTTAAATGGAGACTACAGCAAATATAAGCTTTTGACAATTATGAGAAGAACGGATGTCAAGTAAGCCCCTCTCACAGACTTTCTTGACCAGAAGGTACCTGGAACACTTACCCTTGGCAGGGAACAAAGGCTGAAAAGATAAACAGGATTTTCTGCACCATGCCCCAGTTTTACAGGGCAAAGTAGAAGTACTGGTTAACTTGTAAAAAAACACTTCTGTAGACAAGTAAGGCATATCCTCCCCATGAAGAGTGACTTTGAAAACTAAAACATAGAATTATGAAATGCCACTTGTTCTTTCAGACACATATAGCTTGCCTGCCTAGAAAACCACAGTTTGGGAAGCTTTGCTTCTGTGGTTCAACTTTATTTTTAATAATTCTATTAGCCAATAATATATGCTTTGAATTGACTATATCACACTGGCATGCTGTAGAATCTCAGCTTTCATAAGCTAAAAAACATGTGTGTTTTCTTTATGTCTTCAAAGAAAATATTTCCAAAACATCTGGAAGCCTGCGACTTACTAGGTTTTCACAGAAGTTCACAGTAATTCTCTTTTCACTCGGCCTTTATGAGTACATCTAGAAAGCAAAGCCCTCCGAATGCTGTCCTACATTTCTAATCTGATCATCTGATGAAATGTAATTTTAAGTATCTGAGTGAAGCTGATCTTGAATCCAATTGCTTTAAGTTTCCCGAGAGAACCACTTTCATAACAAATAGGCAGAAATGAACAGAGCCTGCAGCTTGTGAATGACAATTCACTAACCAACAGTCAAATGTTTCCAATACGTACATAGCAATGAAGATGAAACCTTCTAAGCACCATCTTAATACTTGTATATATCCTACCAATGACGCAAGTGGTCTGACCAGCAGACAGTAATAAAGGATTCTACTCTAAATGAAAAAGGCACACTTGCCTATTTGCTTTAGCTACCTTTACTCAAGAGAACACCAGAAAAAAAAATAATAAAAGCCATTATTGATATTCCTTCCCTGTTAATGAAGTTTGCAGAAAAAAAAAAAGCAAGCAGCTCTGTTAAGCATTCTCACTTTATCTCAGGTATATGAGCATCCCCGCACTATCATCAGCATTAAAAGCACCAATGTAATTTAAGTTTCTGGTCTAGTGAAATTAATCCTCTATTGCAAACATGCAAATAAAGCAAATTCTACCATCTAGCTTCTAAAAGTTGGCACTGATTTTGAGTTCCATTTCCATTACGTTCACTGATCTCCAAACATCTGACAGTTTGTTAGCTGACATAAAACATATCTAGCACAAGTGCTTCATAAAAGGAAAAATGCTTTAATGTCTATAACTAAAGTTAGAATTTTTATACCGAGCTAGATGAAATTTTCAAAAAGGCTACAAAAGAAAAAATTAATGTTTCTGTTCTCGTGTTTCATTCTCCCTCTTTTTCTAAATTCTGAGGAACTAAATGCTTTGTCAATGGCACTGCTAACTTAATGAAGAAAGCTGACAAGTTCTGAATTCTCGGTATGCATAGTGAGGCATAGCTATTTTTAAGCTTGACGCATTTCATGCAAAACATATTTTAGACACCTCACATGTACTAGAAAGTTTTATGAACAGAAAACAACTGTTAGTTTACCACAATCTTATCCCGTTGTTTATCTGTCCCTTTTCTTCCTTTCTACTTTTACTACTGTCTTTTCAGTGGTTTTCCTCTGCAGTTATTTGCAGAAGTCGCAACAGAAACAAAACCAAGATCCACAGGAATATGAGACCAAGCAATAAATAAGATGCTTAGATTGCAAATTGAAACCAAACTTATAGTAAAGCCATAGAGCATATTACTGCTTGAACAAAACTGCAACAAACTCCCACCCTCCCAATTCATTGATTGTATGGGCATCCTATGACCAAGGACTAATTCCTTGATCTAAAATGAAAGTGTAATTGATTATTCATTGAGCCAGGAAACCAGGAAAAAGTATTATTTCCATATTTGAGGAGGTTACATAGTTTTTTTCACATAGAAACAGTGTATTTTTGTCAGAAAATTTACCAGACCACAGCATCAATCCTGTATACTGATCATGACTATCAACACATACTTGTGTAAACCATTCTCAGGAGTGAGAAGGTATGTTCATACCTCATTAACACAAACACAGCACTTAAGAGTACGATGCTTCCCCCCTCATCCCTGCAATAAGTATTACAGAAAAATTTGCAAAATTCACTCTGATGATCAGAGAAGGAGGCTGCAGTGTTCTTGGCAATGTATGCAACTTACTTTGAAAAGATGACCATGAGCTTCTTCCTATTCTTTCTGGGTTCTGAATCTTCCTCAAACTCCTCCATCTCTTTTCCTAGAAAAACTTCTTGATGAAATTCTTTGTTAAGATGTCCATCCATCTCCATTTTGACCCCATTCAAGTGATCAGGGGGCAAGATCTCATTCTCATCTTTGCTGTCAGCTAGCTTTTCTTTGAGGGCTGAATTATTTGCAGGCCTCGCATAAACATCCATTAGAAGAAATACAAACAGAAGGGACAAATACAGAGATCCCAAACTGCAGAGAAAGGCCTGTCTTGACATCATCTTTTCCTTTTTGTTCAAAATATTGGCTAATTACTGGGAATGGATTAAGTGATCTAAAAAGGAAAAAACACATGCAAATTAAACTCTAGAACATAGTCACCTGAAACTTAGAAGAAGCTACGCACATGCATTTGCTGTGAAAGAATAAAAAGGCCTATTAAATGGTAAATATATGACAGGAAATAATCTCCAATTTGTTTTCACTCTGCACAACTGTAACCTCCTCCGACTGTGGAAGGTAACAGCCTTGAAATGGCCTAGTTCTGCTCAGAAAACTGTCCTCAGGTGTTATGGCATGAGCAGACCTGACAAGTGGAACCCAACCATTTACTGAGAAGTCAAAGCAGCACACGAAGCACCTGCTGGCTGCTGGTGCAGCCCCGGTGCAGCATCCCTGCACTTCCCAATCTGCAGGAACAACCGCCACAGCACAAGAGTTTACCTGAGATCTCAACGCGCCACCTCTTTAGGAAGGCTGAAAGACGTGAAGGTCCTTCTGGAAAGAGGTGACGGAGGGAAAATACGGTTACAAAGGCCACCCCAGAGAGCGGAGCTGCGAGCACACAGGGAGAAGCCGGCGGGAAAAGCAGCCCCCGGGCGGACCCTCAGGACCTGCCCGCTGGTGCCTGGAAACCGGTGCCACACAGGAGCCGGCAGGCCGCAGGGGCCAGGGCAAAGGAGCCCAGCCCCACAGACGGAGCCCTGCGGGCACGCACCGAGCGGCGAACCCTCCGCCGGAGGGCGGCAGCGCGGCCCGGGCTGCCCTGCCCGCCTCCAAGGGCGGCGCCGGTGGCCACCCCGCTGCCGGAGGAGCCACACGCACTCACCGAGAGCTCCGGGACGCCGCCCGGTAGGAGCGGGGGGCGCAGCCTCCGAGCACGGCGGCAGCCCGCGGGGAGGCCGCTCTCCCCCTCGCCCCGCTGCCTGGGCAGGCGGCGGCGGCACCTCACGGAAGGACGTCAGCCGGAGCGCGGCCCCGCCGCCCGTTCCCGGGCCCGACGCTGGGGCGGAGGCAGCGGAGAGCGCGCGCGCTACGTACAAGCGTCGTCAACGTGCGTGAGGGGCGGGCAGCGGCCATCTTGGAGTAGGGCAGCGGCCATTTTCCCCTCACAGCGGGCCCCCCCCCCGGTCCGGGCGAGCTGCCACGGCCTGAAAACGGAAGGCGGAACTCCCCGGTGCTAAAAATTTGAATGGGGTCGCTCACGTGCTCATTCTTACCTCAGGTAGTAATAAAGCAGACCTCCTCCAAGCGTGACGGAACTGTCAGGAAACCTGCTTATAGGTACATCTCCAGTTTTGTGCTTATCGCTTACCTATTTTTTCTTAGGAGCCCTTAAAATACAGCCTTTTGTACGTAACACACCGCTAGCAATCCTTAAACTGGCTAGCTAACACCACTACTTTCACAAGACTACGTGCTCCGCTGGGCCACAACGCAGCAGCACCGCCACGCACCAAAGCTGCCATCAAGGCCGGCACCACAGCCAGCCGAGGCGCAAACCTCCCCTAAGCCTGAGCCCCCGCCTCGCCTTGCCGTGACCCAAAACAGCTGCCGACAGGGCGCGCCCGGATCCAAAATGGCACCGCCTCGGCCTCGCTGCCCTGTTGCAAGATGGCTGCCGCCCGCCGCCGCCGTGCGCGGTCAGGTGGTGCGGGGCGCGGCCACTCCTCCTGCCCCTTCCCCACAAGGCAGGCGGCGAGCGAAGCGGCGGCCGCTACGCGCACCGGGTCCGCGCTGGAGGCCCGGCGGGTGGGCAGGAGCCGCTCCTCCTCCCGGCCTGAGCTGGTGCTTCCCTGAGGAGAAGCGGGGAGAAGACATGAAACCGCCTCTGAGGGACGGCGAAGCACGGTGAGGGTTCCTGCAAGAAGCTTGTCCCCTCTCGGCGGCCGTAAGCCGCTCCAGCCCCTCCCCCCCCTTCGGGGCGGGGCTCCTGCCGTTCCCGCCTAAATCTCGGGGGGGCGGGGCCTGGCAGGGGGGGAACTTCGGCCTATTCGCCCTGTCGAGGCCTGGCGGCCATGAAGCTGTTGCGCCTGCTGTGCCGCCACAAGACGGCCCTGGGCCTGGGCGGTCTCTCGCTCTTCGCCGTGGTCCTGCTTTACCTCGCCAAGTGCACCTCCGAGGGCCTCCGGCCTCTGCCAGCCCCCCGTGGGCTCCCGCACAACCAGCCTGCGGCCCTGCCGCCGCGGGGTGCCAGGGGGCCACAGCCACCGCCGGCCCCGCCACCCTCCCCTGAGGAGACCGCCTTCGTGGCCGTGCTCATCACGAGCGGCCCCAAGTACAGCGAGCGGCGCAGCATTATCCGCAGCACGTGGCTCTCAGCTGCCGGCCGCCCTCCTCATGATGACATCTGGAGCCGCTTTGTCATAGGCACGGGTGGGCTGGGGGCTGAGGAGCTGCGTAGCCTGGAGCTGGAGCAGAGCCGGCACAGAGACCTCCTCCTCCTGCCAGAGCTGCGGGATTCCTATGAGAACTTGACTGCTAAAGTCCTGGCCACCTACGTCTGGCTGGATCAACACCTGGACTTCCAGTTTGCCCTGAAGGCTGACGATGACACCTTTGTACGCTTGGATGTGCTCGTGGAAGAGCTGAGAGCCAAGGAGCCACGTCGCCTCTACTGGGGCTTCTTTTCTGGCCGTGGTCGAGTGAAATCTGGTGGCAAATGGAAAGAGAGCGCCTGGGTGCTCTGTGACTACTACCTACCGTACGCTCTGGGCGGTGGTTATGTGATTTCAGCAGATCTGGTGCACTATTTGCGTCTTAGCAGAGACTACCTGAACATGTGGCAGAGTGAAGACGTCTCCCTGGGGGTATGGCTGGCTCCCATTGATGTGAAGAGAGTGCACGACCCTCGTTTTGACACTGAGTATAAGTCACGAGGTTGCAACAATAAGTACATAGTAACTCATAAGCAAAGCATCGAGGACATGCTGGAAAAGCACCAGACCCTGGCTAAGGAAGGAAAGCTCTGTAAGGAGGAGGTTAAGCTCAGGCTTTCCTACATGTATGACTGGGGAGTGCCTCCTTCACAGTGTTGCCAAAGGAAGGATGGCATCCCGTGAAAGTCTGAGGAAGGAAAAGGCTGAATGTTGACAGACTCTCTGAGCTTGGTTACTGTTACTTGGGGAGAATCCCGGTAACTAGGGCTTAAAAAGTACTCAAAAAGATGTTGCACGATTCATTATGTCACGATTAATGAAATCCTGAAACTCCTAAGAGCTACTGATGTGGCATGATGTAAAGATGTTAAAAAAAAAAATAGATGACAAAAAGCATGGAAAGGCTCATATGACAGGATTGAAGGCAAATAATGGGTTGCAAAATATGGATAGTATAAAAAAATTGGGGAAGGTAACTTGAACGAAATGTTGCTGGAAGATTTTTAACAGATTCTAAGAATTATTTGCTACAGATCATGACAGGCCTTTATGCTATCTATAAGATTGTGAAACTAGCATCTGCTGTTTATTTCTTGGCAAGGAAGATGTGTTAGTTTGGCAAGATTTGAAGATTCTAATAGGGCCGCAAATCAGCTGCTGTTGCCAGTGGGAACAGGTGGCTGGGTATTGACACAAGCAGTCAAGTAAAGGGAACAGTTTTACCTAGGATATTTGCATTAGGGGAGAGAGAGGGTCTGTTCTTTGGCAAGTGCTTCGATTTACAAGAATGGAATTATTAGACCTTCTGTGTAACTTGTCTCTTAAGCTTTTTGTTGTTTTAAAGACATCATGTACATAAATTATCTGGCAGCTACAGAGTAAGTATATATTTAGAAAGATGGGTTAGTTATGGTATTTTGCAGATGCGGAATACATTATCTTATTTGGGGGGCAAGTAGTTAAGCTACAAAGCTAACCTTCAGTTGTTAGGCGTAGGTGTTGTTCTTGGCTTATCCTCCAAACACACTGTGCATGAAGAAACATTACCCCCCCCCCAACAGTAAGTAATCTCACTGACTACTACTCAGATGTTGTGGCTTTCAGATTTATATTGTTCAGGACTACTTCTGTAAAATGTAAATTAGCAGGATTAGGTCAGTGGAAGCTATTCAGAGGTCAAATGAGATTGTACTAATGTGGGTACCTCAACTAAGAAAGTAAACTCTGTATGCAGTCAAGAGAAATAGGTTCCCCCAGCCCCCAAATTCCTGTTTGAGGAGAACCGTGTCTCTTTTCAGGAGATACATTGCAATCTAAGGAGACTAGTCACATTTATATGCCTAAAGCTGGACTATGTGAATTCCCTCCTTCTCTCCAATAGCACCTTTTAGTGCAACTAAAAATAATTTTACAGGAGGTTTAAATTAATTGCTCAAGTAATATGTCAGTAAATGGGATTATGTCCCCTAGTCCTGTCTACACTGAAAATAATTCTAGTACTGACAAAGCTTGTCAGCATCACGTGCAGTATTGAACAGTAAATGCAGACAGGACATTCTTGACTGTAGAACAGATCACTTACACAATTTCTTCATGTTCTTTATCTTCAAACCTTTAAGTATGTCTGTAATTCAAACATTTATGAATGGCAGGTGCTCTAATATACAGAAATACTTTTTTCCCAGTACTAGAACAGAGCTACTGACTATTGGTAGCCTTTGTCAGCCCCAGATCTTTCAGTATAAGCAGAGTTTTTACTTTTATGCCTGAAGGGCATTCTTAATTATCAGTTTTACTGTTTGTTGCACACTGCACTTTCATACAATTTCACTTCCTCATCTCCCTAGGTCAGTGTCTGTTCCCATCTGTAGGAAGAGACAGATTCCAAAGGAGAAAAAAAAAAAAAAGGAAAGATGCCAATATATCTGCATTTTTGCATCTTAAATTAGCAAATTAGAAATTTGTACCAAAAGACTCAAGGATGGGCTTTTTTGTTATCTTGTTTTGATTAAATTGTTGAGGATTAAGGAAAGTCTTCTGCAGAGGATGGTAATTATTTTGAAAATTTGAACAAATCTTTGACTTCTTTCTGAAACAAAGTTAAATTAAGGTACTGAAAAAAATAAGTTCTTTTAGCATGTGTCCATTCTAATGCATGCTTATGTATTGACAGATAGGCAGATGTGCTTTTCAGCAAGGTATACTATTCCAAAACAAGAATTTAACAAGATTACAGGAAACTTAAATTGGTTTTAGCCTTTTAAAAAATACCTATTTGCCATTTGGGGTTCACTAGTGTTGTGTGTATATATATGTGATTAAATGCTTGTAATGTGAGTATTTATTTATAATTATTGAAAATGTATTATGTGTAGGAAAAATAAGATAGTTAAATGTCATTTTAAATTTGTTTAAGGAGGTACTGTAACGTCCATGAGAATTACATATCAAGCAGCGCTTGAATTTATTGGCGTACAAGCCATTATTTAAAGTACTGGGATCTGAACCGCAGATCAAAAAAAGTCTGCTGCATGTCTCTCAAGCTAGTAAGAATGTACTGTTTATCCATTTCTGTCAATAATTGTGTTTATGGAAGTTGTTTACATTGTTGACTTTGACTCTCCCTACCCAAAACTCCCATCTTCACCCCCGCAAAAAAAAAAGAAGTTTTTTTTCATTGCTAGCAAAAAGAATGACGAAGAAATGCTGGATCTCCATCTGATAGTTGACCCCGTAGAAAACATGATGCATACAAGTACTTAATAGCTGAGAAATTCTCTTGAAGAGTTTTGTACACGAATGTCGGGAATAGTGTGCGCCCTGCAGCACTTAGCACAGCAGGTCTGGCAGCAGCACAGCCCGTTGCCTGCTTCAGTGCACTCTGCCTGCACATCTACAGGATGAAGCTCAGAAATGATGGTGACCACTCTTGCGTACTTGATGTCTGGATTTTGGTTTGACACAGCTTCGTTATACCCTTTTCTGTTTAAATTTACTCCTGTTTTGCTCTAGGTGCAAAACAAATTAATGTGGAAGGCTTGACAGATTCCTATCCTTTGGTAAGTGGTTTTAGTTTTCTGAGTAGTCAGCCCCTTGCTGCAAATACACATTTCAATCCCAGTTAACTGGGAAATTCCCCAAAAGTAAAAGATGGAGTTTTTTAGAGGGTTTTTGGCATTTTTAAAAGCAAATTGAATCACTTGGGAGAGAGCAGGCATCCCACATGCTGTGTGGAAAAACCCAGAAAAACGTTAACTAGTACTGGGTTATTATTTTTTTATATATATTTTACTAGAAAGAATTTGCATGTGAAAGACCTATTAATGTCATTTTGAGTAATCAGAAACATCTGTGTATTGGATGAGTCAGTCACTCAAAGTTTTAAAACTTGAATTTCAGTCCAAAATTCAGTTTTAGTCCATTTTTTCTAAAGCAAAATGTGAAGCACATTTTGAACATATGAATTGCATATTTTAAAAGTGCTAATTAAAGACTGTCTTTCATACCTTCTCAGGATTAGGTTCCATATTTCCCGACATCATCTCAGAAGTCTAGTATATGATGTTTTTATACTTAAAAAAACTATGATGTAATCTTTGTCTCACTTGAAAGTCAGAGGGAGGAGTCTTGACTTCAGTGGGTCCAGCATTTGGGAGGATGTTTAAGGGCTGCTGAGAAATAAGCAGTTTTTGGTCTTTAGAGCAGCTACATTAGAGTGGACAGTTTTGTTGTGGGCCTTAGTGAAAACAAAATTAACCAGGAACAGATTTATCTTCTTTTTTTGTAGCTGTTCTTGGTGGCAATAGGTTAGTGATATTTTGGGCTTTTTATTTTTTTGACTAGCATTTCTGCTGGTTTCCAAGTTTTCTCTTCATAAATACATTTTTAATGCTATTGTTAGTGTGGAGGAAAATAATCGCCTTAGCTTTTCTAGATACCATTGTGATGTGCAGTATAAGTTAGGCAGCTGTGTCAAGTCTTTAAGCTTATGTTGGCATCCATTCAGGACTGCCCGGTACCAAGTTGATCTGTAACACTGTTGAGCTTTTTGTTATTATTTACACATTATTTAATTATTTTTTAAATCGGGCATTTAGCATTCTACCAGAGCTAATAGAGAAGTTAATTGATCATGACGTCCTCTCTCCATGATCATATCTAAGACTTGATACTGAAATACTTAATGCTGACAATGGCATAAACTCAGCTAGAAAGCTGATTTTATTTCCCAGTGATTTTTTTAAGTTAACGTGCAACATGACTTAATTACTTTAGCGTGTAAAACTAAGCAGCTAAAACATTAACTGCCATACTAAAACTAACAGTTCCACTTTAAAAACCCTCAAGGTTCCAAGAATTCCCATAGTCAGTTCAAGATTTTAAAAAAAGAAACCCAGCATAGAAGTTAGTATTCCTGTAGCTGAATACTTTCTTTTCCGAATGTCTAACCTTATTCATGTGAAGTTTGCTCAAATAAAGCTTCTATGTGTCATCCTTTTCACAAATGTCAGGTTTTCTGTAGATGAAATGCCTCATTTTTGAGTGTTTAAATTTGTATTTCTTACCTGTTACTGCTGATATTTTGGGGGCCAAGGTGTTAGCTTTGCAGATTTGATTAAAAGCCCAGCAGCATGGGATGGGGATTGAGAACTGCATTTCTGTTAATTTCTGTTCAGCTCAGCTCCAGCATCAGACTTGAAATACGTTTTTTGGTATTGTTGTATGCCTGACAAACTGTCAACACCTACACTACTGTATATTTTATTTAGAACACGCTGCCTGCAAGACTCAAATCTGTTGCTACACGTACCTGTGTAAGATATGCTTTTACCTTGGAACTGGAACTTTATACCAACATATGATGCCAGTTACCACTTTCTAGTACAGACTATTGAAGTAAAGTCTAATACAACTTGGAAGCCGATCAGTCTGTTACTTGTAGCTTATGTGAAGCTGAAGGATACTACATGTGTGCCTTTATGAAACAGAATTAGGGTGGGGTGCTGTGCTGAGTATGTTTTAAACAATTGAATGAAATTGCACATTGTTTGCAGCCACATAACTGTACCGTTGGGGGTGGGGTGTGGCACACGGTTTATTTGCTCAGCATTTATATATGAAATAAACTGCTAGAAACCTGAAGCTATCTGTGATGATGAAAACTCTTGGCAATTGCTTAAGTGTATTGTATATGTATTTATGTCCTTTCATGTATGCCTTTATTGGCCAAAGGATCTGTGTGCTGTGATTTTTAATAAAAGACTTTTGCTGTATAGGTGGTGGCTTGTTCTATGTAAGAAAAGCTGCAAGCATGGTTATTTTCATTGTATTATGCCACTGAGGGGCAGAGGATTGGCTCAGTCTTGAGCAATGGCACAAAAATGCTTCAGTTAACGTCAGTAATAACGACTGATCAGCAGCCTAGGAGGAATGGCACTGAGTCACACATGTATACGTAAATACATGTACCTGTTCATCCTAATTTGATGCTTGTAGCAGTATAGGGGCAGGACTTAAACCACAATGCAGTCAGAAAAAGGGCTTCTCGGACTAAAAAGTCTATTGATTCTGGGTTTAGCCAAGTAGTATTTTAAGCAGTTAGGCATCCATAAATACCATTGGCTACAGGCCTGTTTTATGTTAAAAAAACCAAAACAACAAAATACCAGCAATATTCTGAAGAAGAACTGAAAATACTTCCAGAATAATGTGTTCAAATCGTTCCAATGCTTCAAGCAGTTTAAATAGCACTAGCTTTCTGTTGATTAAATAGGTCGTCCATTCTCTTTAAAACGAGCATGTTCTTGCTGCTGCCAGAACCTGGGAAGCACATTCTGGGCTGTAGCCCAGAGAAACACCTCTGGTAAATAAACCAAACCCAGAAGCACAAGATGACTGAGTAGGACCGAGTTGTTGCTTTTGGTCAGAAGTGTTCTGGTTCTCACTAGCAGCTCTTGAATTACTAAGACTGTCATTGGAGGTGTTTGTAACAAAGTACAATCTGACAAGGAAACCAAGAGTAATTTTCCCTTTTAATATTGTGATCTCAAAGTGTCACAGTCACCTCTGACACGTGGAAATCTTTGGCAAGTTTTATACATTGCTAGCCGTATCAATTAGGTCCTAAGTGGAGAGCAAAAGGTCCGCTTCTCACCGAGCCCACAGTGACATTTAACTCCTCTGCTCAGGGACGTTAGGTGTTTATATTGCCTTATTTGCTGAGGTAGAGGCATAGAGAAGTAATAATAAAAACACTTCTCCAGTGCATTAGTAACTTAGAAACACTGAGGTCTGAAGAAGATTGATTTAAAGTGGAATTAAGACTGCAACACAACATTTTTGCTGCTGTTGCATTGCAACCAAAACCATCTCAGGTCCTACATGCATCCTTCCTGTGAATTTCTAAGTATCTAACTTCTAAAATTAGCACATCTTCAGCAGCTTAGGATTTGTATTTTGCCACTATGCAGAAGCCTATGAGGAACAGAAGCCTTTTTTGTGTCCAGCTGTCATACCTGATGTTCTGTCTGTGGAAGAGGAGATGGCATACCTGGAAAACTGTATCGAAGTCGTTTAAGTGAGGCAAGGAAGCGCCCGGAGCACCGTTCCCCTGAAATAGCATGTTGCAGTTGCAGGCAGTAAGGGCATTCTCAGAGCAACAGGTATGAGGTTGATGTATGTAGTATAATACAGAACGGTAGAAAGCCTAATAGTAAGATTTGTGTCTTGCAAGATATTTATAGATATGTTGCTAAGTAAAATTCATTTTAAGAGAAGTGCAAATCTGAAATTCCTCACCTACAAGGGCTGGAACAAGGAAGGATTTCAATGCTCTGGAATACAAGCCAAGTGACCATACAGAGCAGGGGGCTGGGAATCCGTGCTTGCATCCTGGCCCATAGGTCGTAATTAAATTCAAAATTTCATCCTCACCTCATTCCAGCAGCAGTGGTATTGAGCTTTAATTAAATTCATAAAACACTACAATTGCCAAATATATGCAATTTCCTCTTTTACTGAGCTAGTAAGTCCAATGGTCAATCAAGTTAAAGAATTGTCAGTAAGTAATGCTGTAGTTAAAAACACACTTGAACAGAGTTCTAACCTAATGAGTCAAATCTACTAGTCCTCATTAGTAACGTTGGGGTTACTACAAGTAGACTTTGGGGCACACAGGTATCAATCAGCAGATCCCTTATTACTTCTACTCACATAGGAACTTTATACTGAATTTGTTTCAACTATTTTTTGCAATTCCTTAGAGTATTTGAAAACCAAGACGTCACTAATGGCTTGTAAGAGATCATACCATGTAGCCTGTTACACTAGCAAGAAGAGATATTTTCTTGTTCTATGCAAGATACTGAAAACACCAAAGGATTTAATGTCATTAATACTTCCATGTGCAGCCAGAGAAGCAATTTAAGCGCGTTGGTTCTGCTCTAGCTATGGCAGGGATATTGCTCTGCTGATTATCCGAGTACAGAGAAGAGAAGAATCTGTTTTAAACAAGTCAACAAGAGCTGTTTCAATCTGGCTCATCATTTACCTCAGGGTTTTCCCTTTTTTTTCCTGGGTTAGCATAGTAAAATCATCCCACCAGATGTATCTAACCAGATGCAGAATCATTTTAAAGGCTCTGTCAGCAGTAGTGCTTCTGCTCCCCAGCAGGATCTAAGGTAGGACAAAACCAGAGCTGCAGAAGTGATGCTGGGTTCTCCTCCCACTTTTAATCTGTGCATGGGTTTGAATGTCTAGGTCACAATACAAACTCAGCTTTTATCTGCATTTGGACCAAAAGCAATTAATTCCTCTATCAGCAAGAGGGGATAAGGAAATTTGACTTCAGCAGTACTGCGTGCTATTCGGAGTCTTTGCAACCACTGCACTCAGCTGAGCACTACGACCATGGAATACCCAGGCATACTCTTAGGTAAAATTAAAATATTCAATGGGAAACTCTTGTTCTTCCTCTACCGCAGCAGTTTCTCAATAAAAGATGGAGATTAGAGCGCAGTACTGAGGAAGAGGTTCCTAGTGGGAGTAAAAGCATGGTTTCAGCCAGCCCCAGGGAAAGAGGGCAGCACAGCACCCTTCGCCCTTGCTCTGCCGCTGCGCTGAGGGGCAGGGGTGGTGTACCTCAGAAACAGAACCTGGGCTTCAAATACACCAGTATTTCTTCTGCCACTTGTGAAGTAGCAAGCAGACGGCCACAGCAGTGCTCTTGCACGGGGAAATGAGCTTTTGACCCCATCTCAAGGTCAGGATAAACATGCTTATTCTCTATTCTGAGGTATTTATTCAACCTGCTTGGTGCCTAGAGTCATAAAAAAAGAATGATCTTTGATTATCAGTCTCAATCAATTCCTACAAGGGTCTGAGGAAACCAGGGGCAAGTGGATTGGACCAGATTTGTTGGTTTTGTTCCTCCCCCCTGCCTCCAAGTCTGCTGGTGGGCACTATGAATTATGCATTATTGCTCCACCTCGGACCTCACCACCCTATGTCTTTAAACTGTCATCTCAGGGACACAGCAAGTTTTCGTTGCTCAAAGCTTGCTTCAAACTCAGCAATCCGATTCCAAAGAAAGCTAGCTCTGAAATTATTCCAAGACTAAGCAATTTAAGGTAAATAAAGGCACCAGTATAAAACCTTGAATCTTCAGATTAATTATTTTGCTACGCGATGTTAGATGTTTTGCTTCCAACACAAATGATCAAACTCCTGTGGAAGTGAATGTAAGGAGAAGACTGACAAATAAGTCAAGGGAGCTAATTCAAAAGAGGCTGCCCAGCTCATCAACCAGAGAAGATATATATACTACTAACCAAGAAAGTTGCCTAAAAATAGACTTCATGGATTATTACATAAAAATACAGAGACAATCAGCGTCGAATGGCACGTGGTGTTTCAGTTTTACAATGAAAACAAGTCAGCTCAGAGGTGAAGAAACTTGTCCGAGATCATGTAAGGAGCTGGCAACAGATCAGAAGCTACAAACTGGTCATCGGTGCTGCGTGGCTAGTGCCGGGAAGTTCACGATAGCATTCCTGATCTTACACATCAGCTGATCCTAAGTTCTTCCTGCTGAAGGAAACGTGCCCGAACCCTGAAAATCCAACAGATTTTCATCCTGTTTGCCACAACAGAACTAAGCCATCAAACTGGCGCTGGTTTTTAATAGTTGGGTTTGTTTCCATCAGTGATGTCCCCAGGTCAGGGGTCCATAGGCACCCTTAGCAGATGGGCAGCGAGATGTGGTGGTAGTTCTCAGTTTTTCAGCCCAAAGAGATCAGCCTTTCAGACAGCTTTTCATTTACTGACCCCAAAGCAAGTTCTCACATAAGCCAGCAAGATCAGGTTAAATTGGTCACATCAGCTGAAGGTTTCAGTTAATACACAACACCAGATATTCAATACAAGCTTTCAGAGAAATGCAAAACCTTTTTTTTTTAAAAAAAATAATTCTTTCCCTAATAACTCCAGAATAGACAAGCAAGACATTACCTCTCCTCTAAACCCAAACCATTTGCAACAGGCAGCTGTTGCTAGAGGAGCACAGCCCGAGGACCATCTGCCCAAGAGCCAAAAGGAAGCCTTTTAGCTCATCTACCGTGTCTTTTTTTTTCCAGGAAGATTGCAAATAAAAGCAACTGACCCGATGTGACTTCCACAAGATGATGTCTATTCTCGCAGCCTAAACACTCCACACCAAAAAAAACCCCAACCCCACAGACCTTTTCCTGCTGCTTTTCTAAGGACCAGTTAGTCCTCACCTTATGAATGATCCCAGGGAATCAGCTGGGAAACAACAGATCGGTTGCAGGTGAGGGTTCAGCCCAACTGTTTTGAAGGGGCATCCCCACACGGGTATCATCCATCTGTTTTCCCTGATAGAATTACAAGGTGTATTCCAATTTTTTTAAAAAAACATTTTCCTCCAAATTAAAATATTTCACATACATATGATGAACTCACTTCTTTTTGCATCCTTGCTACAGAGATATAAAAAAGAATTTTCTTCTTTTTTTCTTTTTTCTTTTTTTTTTCATAAATAATTCAAAACAACTTTCAAATTTGTTATGGGGACAAGGTAATATATTTGGAATTCTCGTTTTCCTGTTTGCTTGCCCTATACCACGTAGTCACTAGATGTCACTATGTGCCCTTCAGAGCTCGTAAGGGGCTGAGTTCCTGGGCAAAAATAAAATAAAATAAAGTCAGAGCAGGAACCTAAGCAGTGTCGACAGTTGTTTATAACTAAAATCTAGCTGTGTTCTCTAATAAGTGTCTGCTGTTTAACACAGTCTCAAATGGATGATCAGGGGGAAAAAAAAAAAAAAGGAAAAAAAGTTTTCCAATTCAGAAATGGAATTCTGAAGGAATTACTGAGGATGGAGCCAATATGTTGTTCCATGTAATTAATGATTGATAATGCACCCAGTTTTATTGGCTTTAGATACCCAATTGTAAAGACAACTTTTGCAGAAGCCCACAAAGCCCCCCAAAACAGAGAAAGCAAATTAACAAAAAATGATGAGCCACGTTTTGGTCAGTATGAGAGTGAAGTTTAGACACCATTTGGGAGCTACAATAACTTGGGATTATGGAAAAATAACGAACTGTGCCTGTTATGGAAAAAAAATGCAGCTGTGATTTGCCAAAATCTTCAGATGACTTTTTCTTGTCTATGTATGTTTGTGGTTAAACTGGCCAAAAATTTTACATCAAAGAACTTTGTTGGGGGGGGGGGGGGGGGGGGGGGGGGGCGGGTTGGCAGGTGGAAGAGAAATATCTTTTCAATGAAGTGGCTGGATTTTATAGAACAAGCCAAAACAACCGAAACCCCCAGTCCCTGTGCCCCCCACTCCCCACTTCAATCAAGTTTTTCCGTGGTTTCGTCAGCTGAAAATACGATTGATTTGAGTTGTTAAATTTAGCCTTCTTAAGGAAAGCCCTCCCCCAAAATATTTGAAGAAGAATTCAGTTCCAAAAAATGTCTGTGTGTGACTCCTTCTTGAACTTCTGGGTTGATTACAGAATATGTAGAAAGGAAACCTATTAAAAATTATCAACACGCTGATCAAAAAGGAGCTTCTCCAGCCAGCCTTTGCTGGGCTAGAGAGCTAATTAATTTTAATTATCTTTAGTGAAAACATTCACCTGGCATTTGACGCTGAAATTTAGGGAGTGTTTAAAGACATTTGTAAAAGCAGGGGTTTTTAAGGAAGGAGTTATCGATACGTGCTGTTGCAGGGGAAAGAAATATTTGCTCTGAGCCAGATTCCGAAGACTTTATTGATTCTGAACAGCACCCACTCAGTAAACCAATTCCCTGGTGAGTGCAACAGCGCTTCCAGGGAGATACGGAGCAGCTTGGAGCATCCCTGCACTTCTGGTGTAGATCTGTGAACTCTATGGGTTCCACACTGGTGTCCCAAGGTGGATCTAGCTCTGCCTAGTGTCCCGCTCGGATCAGCCAGGGCTTCTGTCCATGCAGGCTGTAATGCAGGAATATTTATTTATCTTCAGTGGGTATGGAGTGGTACAGCTCTGGCCTCGTTGCATCCCTGTTGTCAAGCTGTCACAGCCTTATGCTTTCATAGCCAGGTCACAAACATTGCCTAAAATCCCAGCTTCAGCCATACTGGTCACATCCTCTCCTCTGACATTTTTTTTAATTATCGGTTTCAATGAATACATGGGAAAAAATGTGGAAAAATCTAGACACTGATTCACGCTTTGATGAAAACTCAAAAAAGCCACAAGCCCACACCCCCACCCCCTGCTGCCCGGTATTTGATGGCCCCGATTTCTGGAGATGCCAAGGCAATCACCTCTGCCCGGCACAGCAGCGTGCTTTAGCAAATTGGCAGGGAAGCTAAAGGACATCTAACCATCCAAGGCCACAAGACCCACCTTGTGGTGTGGTCCATCTCATTCCCTGCTTTGCCTGACAGCCAAGATCCAGGGAATGCGAGTCTGGTTACAGCATCTGTTTATTTTCCAGGCAGCAGGCTGATGTGCCGTATTGAAATCTGAAGTGTTGGACAAGTGGAGAAGTTCCACACGAAGAGCCTGTAGTGCAAAGTGCGCCACACATAAGCAACAGAAGGGACTGGAAAATTAATAATACTGTCTTTTTTAAATAAAGGAAGGTTGTTGTTGTTGCCAGTGATCAATTTATTTGGGATAATGCCAGATGGCTCCAGTTGGCTTTGAAGCATCATAGCGCAGGACACTACAAAAACATTTATCCAGAACAGATCCTAGCCACAAGAGTTACAAATATTTACTTTATATATTTACTTTAGGGAACGACTCAAGCCAGAGATAGTAGATCTTGATTGCAAACATACCAGCAATTGAGGTGCTAAGAACTGGAGTTTTGGGTCTAATCTTTCTGATCTTATCTTGTCTAATATATTTGTCTTTCTTTCCATGCCTTGACCTCAATTAAGCAGTGCTTCACATGCTGGAAAACCACCCCTATAAATGTGCTGTGCTGAGCTCCACGCTTGAATCTATGGCTCTGCTAAGATCAAGGGGGCCAGGAGCTAACCCAGACTTAGATTAATTTCAGTGTCTTTTGTAGTTCCCTAGATGTTTACACACTGCACGCTTGCCTGTACCATTTGCTCAGCTGTCTCTGCCCTAGTTTGCTAGGCTAGTCCCTAGCAAGTGGCTTCTCCTTGAGTGCTACACTCTGTCCCTTCTGAAAACAAATCTTGCCGAGTTTGGCTGCGAAGAACGTTAGGGGAATCTTCAGCCGTACAGGGATTTTCCCAAGCATGAGGTGCTATGCATAAGAAATTAGAAAAGTTGTAGCTATTCTGGCTTTCTTTATGATGAATGATAATCCTGATTGCTGCCTTCATGGGGACCCCTGGCTAGTAAGATGCCTGGTGGGGTTTTATCCTTCTAGCAAACTGTTCCGCAAAGTGTTGCAGGGTGGTGGGTCACTCCGCTGCTGCCTCTTGCGCTCCGGCAGACAGCAATGGGTGGCTCACCTTGGCAGCACCTGGGGGGGCACAGAGAGGAGAGATGTGACTGAACGGCAGAAGGGTGCCCTAGCAAGAGGCACGGGCGCTGAAGAAGGGAGAAGAGCTCCTACCGATGCACCGGAGAGGACAGCCTTCCCTCCACACCTTCAGCTTTACAGAGTCAGGGTAGCAGCTCCTTAACCAGGGGCTGAGGATGTGGTTACTCCTGGAACCCTCTCTCTCCTGCAAGTGCGGAGTAACATCGGCTTTTGAGTGCTGGAGCAGGAAGGTATTGGTCCTGAACATTGCTTAAAGCCACCTGCAAGGCTGGTCGCTTTTTTGTTATCAAGGAAGAACCGAGCAGTTAATTGCAATCAGGACTCCTGGAGCCCACCACCCCATTAGCCCATAGCTGTGGGCCAGCCTGCCAACCCATGGTCTGCGATGCCCTGATTCTTACTGGGCTCCGTACCCATCATTCCAACAGAATCCAGTGGAAATAGTTCTTAAAATGAAACTGATAACTACTCCGTGCCTCAGTTTCTCCCTCCATAAATTGACAACAACATTACCTCTTTGATGGCAAAGCTATCAAAGGCCTTTGGGATCCAGGCATGGCTGGATTTAGGGAAGTGCCCGATTACCTTACACTTTATAAAAGTCTGATCTGGCTCCTGAAAAGCTTCATCAAAGCAAAACCCGTAGCTGGAAGGTTTATGAGGACAGGGAGAGGGGTAAGAAAACAATAACCAAGATCTAATTTCTTAGGAGTAGCAGATAGTCCCGGGAGGATATAATTGAAGTCTCTAATAGCTGCAGATAAGATCAGACTGAGTTACTATTTTCAGCCAGTCTCAGACATCAGGGCTGGAGTCACCGAAATAAATTCTAAAACCTGAGACAAATGAAATGCAGTGATCAGGAAGCTGCAGGGTCCCAAAGAGCGGGAGACAGCAAGAAATACATAAATATTGCAACTGGGTGGAAACAGCCACTAGGCAGGGATGTCCGTCCCAGTTGTGTGCATGCTGGGGTCACTACAGAAGAAACAGATGCCTGTTTGGGGAAGGACTGAGATGAAAAGAAGGAACTTGCAGGGGGAAAATGACCTTGATTGTAATTCCAGCTGTGATAAGAGGAACTTTATTCTCATTACAGTGCACCAGCATCAGCTCTCTGCTCCAGTTGCTTTTGGAAAAGCGCAGGGCAGAGCTGCAAAAGACCCAGAGCCTTGTTCAGCCCAGGGTGCTGCTCTGGGGGGTAGGTAGGAGCCTGTAGGAGGGGGCAATGCCTGGGTGCCGTCGGTGTCTCCCAGCTGGGGACCTGGCCAGCAGGCAGTGCTTCCAAATGAGTTATACCGGTAACTTCAAAGGTCACCCCAGTGAAGACTATTGAGCCTAGTAGGGGAAAAGATTGCATGATTGTAGCGGAGAGATGGTGGGCTGGGGAGTGGGGAAGAATTTGGTTGGTTTGGCTGGGGGGAGGTACTTACCCTGGAAATAAGAAGGAAGGCAACGTGATCCCAGAAGCCCACTTTCTGTTATGAGCTGGGCAATTCCTGGGTGCTACACAGCACCCAGCCACCTGTGGGTCACACAGATGGGTGCCCTGGTTTGAGATCTCCTTCCTCTACTTCTTGTTTGGTGTGTTGATCACATTTATCATTGCCTTAACCCACCCATAGGCCTGTAAATCCTTGTCTGAGGACCCCCGAGCACACTCCCTGCACCACCGAGGAAGTGGGGGGTGTCTTCAGCTGCCTTTTTCCACCCACAAGCTCCTAAGAAGTGATGCGGTCAAGGGCCCGGGGAGCTGGGCTTGTTTAGCCTGGGAAAGAAGAGTTGCAGGGGGGGCTACTAGCAAGCTTACAATACCTGTGAAAAGTAAGCAAGAAGACAGAACCCGGCTCTTCACGGTGGTGTATGGCAGGAGAACAAGAGATGATGGGCACGTTGAAATAAGAGAGGTTCAACATGGATTAAAAGACTATTTTTTTTTTTTTTGTCGTGCAAACAGTCAGTTATCGGAACAGCTTGCCCAGAGAGGTTGTGCAGTCTCCAACTATGGAGGCTTTCAAAACCCAACTGGATAAAGCCCTGAGTAACCCCAAAGTTGACCCCGCTTTGAGCAGTAGGTTGGACCAGAGACCTCCAGAGGTCTCTTTCAATGTTAATTATCCTCGAATTGACAGCAAGTCTGCCTCCACTCATCCTTGGCATGTGTAGAGATCAGCCTTAGCCAGGGCACATGACAAATGAGAGATTACCTCACTGGCCAAGGGAATGCTTGGGAAACATCCCATCACTTGCCTTACATCAGTTCCACGCCGGCTCGTGCAGAGAGCACCCCACCCAATCCATGTGGATCTGTTCACTCCCTACCTCTGACAGCTTGTTTATTCAAAAGCATTTGGCTCTCAATGCCTTCCAGATGAAATCAGAGATCAAAGGCCCTAATTTCCTTTCCTCCCACTGCATTCCCCTTCCACGTTCGGGCTGGGGTTCACATTGACCAGGGATTGCTTCATGGCACGGGAAGCGCCGTTTTGAAGAACCCCTAGCACATGAACCGGCACAAGCCAGGAGCAGGTTGGAAGCAGCTGCAGATTCCTTGCTTGGGGAATTGTAAGAGGCTGAGTTAGCAGCAGCTGGGAGTAGGTTTGTTAGAGTCAAGGAAAAAAAGACAGGTTCAGAGATGATGCTAAACAGGTACGGAGCTAGCTGGAAGGTTCTGTCCTTGCAGGCAGAATTAGAAGTGCTAGGTCAGTTCTATGAACACTAGGAGCTGGAGGGAGCTACTTCCATTTAGCTCAGTTACTCAATGGGGCTCCCGTTAGCAGAGAACCTCTCAGGCTTGACCTATCCTCACAGTATCTCTACTAAAGAGGTTAGTACTACCAAGTAATTCCAGAGGGGAGCTGAAGCACAGGGAGACCAAGATGACAACTATACATCATCCCCCCGATCCAAGCTCGGTCTCCTGCTCCACAGGCTTGACACAAGGCAGCTCAGGAAGATGTTACAACCATATCAGCATGATGCTGAACTTGAGCTAATCAGCTCAGACTCCCAAAAGTGAACAGACCACAAGGAACTTGCCAACATTGCCCGTCAGGAGCAAAATCAAAGACTTGAGCCATGTCTTTGTGGTCCTGCCCACCCTGTCGGCTGCTGACACCTCTCTGTAAGCTTCAGGCAGCACTGGGGTCTTCAAGTGCCTCAGTGTCCCCATTCCTGGAATTATTCAAAGTATGTTCTTTCTTCTCCTGCCTGAAAACAACCTGTGATTCACTGATTTCTTTCTAAGCAAACACGCAACCTCTCCCGTGTAATCAGAGTTTGTTTATTTCGCTGCTTCCCCTTTCATGTGAGGCTTACGGCTTTCCATTTCTTTTCAGGCATCAAACACTAATTTCACTTGGCTTTTGTCAGTGAAATGGGCTGGAACAGAGAGTCATAAACAACTGGATCAGTAACACTGATGTTTATTTAAAGGGCAGTTATGATGGTTTGGGTTTTGGTTGGGTTTTTTTTTTTGTTACTGTCATTTTTTAACTCTTGAAATCCAGCATCTTTCTGCAGCTGTTTCCCTCTCTGGCTTTACAGAGCAAGAAACTGAAGGTGGAGAAAACAAACAACAAAAAAAATTACAGATAGGAATCCAGATAAAATGATCATTTAGCAATTGCTGCGTAAAAGTGGGAGTCAGTCTGGCAGGAGTCAGTCCTGCATCTCACTGGCAGCATGTCCATCCTCAGCGTTTGGGGGACCGTGCCCTTATTTGCAAATGGCATAGGGTGGCCAGGTCAGAGGAATTCTTTCTTCCCCTTTTTTTTCTGGGCAGATCTAGAACAAACTAGTGAGATGAGCTTGGGCAAACAGCATTTTGATGTAGCTGCATCGGGTAACAATCACAACCTGAAGACGGTAGCAGAGATTGGGCAGGGACTAGGGTCCGTGAAAGCACAGCCAGAAACCCCCCTGCATTTACAGCCTGAACCAGAGAAACTGCTCTGGTATCATTGTGCTTTTCCCTGGAACATTTCCTGATGACAGAGACTACCTTTCAGAGCTTTCTTCTCCTCCTTCCCACAAAGCCGGTGGGAATGCAAAAGAAATCGTGTTTGTTTGGAGGTGTGTGCAGTGCTGAAGCAATACAGGCTTCTGCTGGGCAAACAGATTCCAGATCTACAGTCTCGTTTCTCAGTGCTGCTGTTTGCAAGCAAGAGTCCAACAAATGCCACTGGCTGCAATGCCTGTTGCTACATGGATGCTCCTCTTAGATGGTGGATTAGGGCTACTGGGTCTGTTTGACCTGGGCTGCCTAAGGCTGATGCGGTACCTCTGCCCAGCCCCACATCAGCTCGGGAGATCCAGATGTTCAAGCTGCAGCATCCTACTGAGGAACGCCACCTCTTTCTGAAGCTTTTGGATTCCCACAGAACATTTTCTTGTCCTTGGGGAATGTTGGAAAGAAAACAGTGTTGTCAATACCTGTGAATTGCACTAATTGTGATATTTAATACTTGGTTGCAATTGCACTGGTGCTGAAACCATCATACCCTGGCTATAAAAGACCCTAGTGTCACAAATACAGTAGAGTTTTTCATGCCAACTGCTGTTCTGGGTTATGGCTCCAGTCTGGCTGCATTGCTCAGTGAAATATGTTATTAGAAAATTAAACCAACAAAGACAATGTTACAGCAATGTTCAATCTGAGCCCAACCCACAGAGGGCTGGGACATTCATCACAGAGCAGGGAATTGCATCCTAGGTCAGCCGAGATGCTGTGTGCTAGGTCTAATCCTGCAATGAGCTGAGCACTCTCCAAGCCTAAAGGCTTCAGTGAACGTGATGGTGCTTAGGATGTCGCTCTGCTCCCTGCAGGACTGAGCCCCCCCAGGCACCGTGACCCCCACATTGCCATGCCAGCCACCGCAGCACAGTCAACTGCCCCATCGCTCTTTTGCTCAGGGGATTGAGGGCTTACGTCCTGCTGGCCCAGGGCACAGGCTAGCAAGGGAGCAGATGCCCATTCTTTTCTCTCCTGTGTCTCTTTTCCCAAGACATGGCACTCTTTAACAAAGCTCTTTCTATGTGCCCTGTTCTCCACGTAGGGCTGGAAGGGGCCTCTTGCAAAAATGCTGACATAATCCACTGCTTAGAGCCCGTTCAAAACAGGGTAGCTTTGCCAAGGCCACCAGCAAGCAAAAAACATTTGCTCTTTGCAAGCTGGACTGAACCTACTCCCTCCTTCCCCAAAGGCTGCCCAGTACTCCTGTACTGGCCCAGCATGCATCAGAACTCACTACTTACTGGTGGAAGAGGCTTCATGGTCCATTAGGTTGTGCGCTGTTAATCAAAGCCACGCTGTGCTCCCTCCACTCACTGCAGCCAACACACTGGGCTTTCCCCAGATCCTGCGGGGGATGCATGGAATTTCACAATCAGGAGTAAAAGAAGAGAAATTTTGTCATTCCATATGCCGGACAAAAATTGATTTTGCAAGCAGACGTGTGCATAGTTCAGGGGGCTATCTTTGATAAGAAATAATTTGTTAATGAAATCTGGGTGCTGAGGGAACAGAACTTTGATTTAGTATCTCCTCTGCTGAGAGGCAGAAGCGATTGATCTGCTTTGCAGTCTGACTGATTTTTTCAGAAACTGCACTACATTAAATGAAACCAATTAATTTTTTTCTCCTGTGTATTTACTTGCAAGAGCTGTATAACAACAGAGAGCATGAAAGAGTATCGTCTTGTGGTCGTCAAACCTAGTGGCCTTTTTCCCTCTCCAGTTCTGCACCATCACTCAGCCAAACCTTCTGCAGAGGTGGATTCAGAGGCCAAGCCAGAGATCCTTCCAGCAGTAATCTAAGCTCCTTCCAGTGGGGTTTATGGGTGAGACGATGACAGGCAGTGTCCTCTGTCTGGTATGGCACTGCTCGCGGGCGCCGTGGTAATGCTCTGATTTATACATTCATTTCCTACTCTCATCTGTGGTTTCGAGCCCCCAGCTCTGCAGCAGCGTGCTCTGCACAGGGACACGGGCTCGCAGAGGAAGGATGGAATAACACTGATGTGTGCGAGCTGTTTTTTAAGACCCCACCAAAAAAAAAAACCCAAACCCAACAACCCCAGAACCACAACAGAACACATCACTGAGGAACAACCACTTCTGCTATGTTGTTGTAGTTGTGAGAGTTATAGTCCAAGAGGGGACAAGGTAACGTCTGCCCAACTGCAGCAAAGCCGTGGAAGCCCATGGCTGTTGGTGAAGAGTTTCCCAAGGTTAGACCATAAAGCATGCGGCTCCTCTTTGTTACAATGCGTCTCTGCCACGAGCACAAAAATAAACCCTTCTCATTTCAAAATATAAGAAAAAGAGGAAGGTAAGGGTCAGGGATCTGTGCACTGAACGAGAAACCTGCACAACCAGGCCATGCTGAGAAAGTGGACCCCATCAATTCTTGCAGGTTCCCCTGTGCGACCAGTAGTGCCCACTTCTCATGTACGAGGGCACCAGTGCATTTTTAATTGGGAACAGGTTTACTCTCTCTTCCAGCTCATAAGCAGATGCAAGGGAATAAAAATTGCAGAGGTTTTAATCTGGCCACGGCACAAAAATTCTGTTTGCAAAGGCATCCCTTAACAAGCCCCCACTAGGTACGGCAGAAAGGCTTTTCGGAGGGGAAAGGTTGTGATTAAACACCCAGGAGGAGCCACACCAGACCCTGATTTCAGTCCCTGCCATGTGTACCTGGGCTCAGGCTTGCAAAGCCAGTGGTGCTGTTTCAGAACTCACACCAAGGCAGTGGAGGACTCAGCGTGGCTCACTAGGCTAGGCAGAAATTGGCCAAAAAAAAAAAATAAAATGCTCCTCTTGGCCGAGAGCCAGATTCTGAGGTTAGTTTCAAGGTTTGGGGTCATGTTCAAATCTGGTTCAGAGTCCATGTCTGGCTGTGCTGAACCCTTACAGGTCTGGTATGGGAGGAGAATTTCAGATAGCAGTCTGAGATAGACTTCTGCTATACTGCATGGCCCCAAACTGGGCTGTGCAGAGCTCCCCAGTATCCCCAGGGCTGCCTGGCCATGTCTGACAGAATGAAACCTCCAGATCTGTTGCATTTCTCCCCCACCAGCATTGCCATAGCAGAATTATTTCCCTGGAGTTGCAATGCTGAGCTTCAGGACTAGTCCCAGAAATGGCCACGAAGAGGTTAATGCAGCAGGTATCACCACCATATGTGTCCCTCCAGGTATCCCTGCTGAGGCAATCCGAATTGCTGGTCCTGTGTGAATAAAGCATGGTGAAAGCGGGTGCTCAGCTCCCCCCCGGTCTCCTATAAAATATGGGGTCTGTGGGTCTGGAAAACCCCCAGCCGTGTTGGCCTGGTCTGAAACCTGCAGCTAAGGCAGAGCTGCCACCTCACCGTCCCGCTTCTCACAGACACGAAGAGTTTCCTTTTGCATTTATTGTCACTTGACTTGATAATCCGTGAAACTGGCCTTTCATTAATCCCTTTCATTAATCGATCCAAAGCCTATTAGTGGAAGGTGGCACCTGAGGAGTGCAGCTTAGGATTTGGTCTCGGAAAGCTGAGACAGAAGAAAGAGCTGTATGAAGATAACAGCTACATTTCTCACAATTTTAATTTAAATTTGAGACTTTGTGAGACTTTGAGAGAATTTAAAAATTCTCTCAAAGTCTCACAATTTTAATGGGATTCCTTTAATTTGTTCGCTCCATCTTTCTTTTGCTGTTGTCTTATTATTCCTATGGCCACTGTTGTGCGAGGTGCTGAGCAGATCCAGGGGGAAAAACCAGTCTCTTCCCACCCAAAATCTGCAAACTAAGGTAAGATAAAAACGTGCAGATACAGAAAAGAAAAATTAATGAAAGGATAGAACAGTTTTGGTTGGCCTGCCAAGAAGTGATCTCAGCACACTATGTCCCTAAACTGTAGCTAAGATTTAAGCATCTCTGCTAAGCAGGGTTTTAATGGAGAATTTGAAGAAGTCGGCAAAGCTTTCCTGTCTTCAGCAAGCGAGCTGCTCAGTCTGAACGCATTTGAAAACAAATGAGCAAAACTTCAGGCCATTTCCAAAACAACAGCCCAGAAATTCATAACAAGTCCCATCAAGCTAGGAAGAAATCACCCCGCCGTGAGAGGCATCTGTTCAGTGTGACAATCCTTAAACGGGAAAGGTTGGGTTGGGGTTGGAAATGCTCTTAAGAGGTACCAGACAGACAGGGCAGGGGATCAAATAAAAGACATTGAGGAGGCTATAAATAACACGTTGCCCGATAAATCCAAGCCTAAGAAAGAAATCGCTTTACCTCCTACAGACATTCAGCCACTAGGATTAAAAAATAAATAAATAAAATTAATCCAAAGGAATATAGAATGTAAAATAACTATAATATAGCCGGGATACAAAACTAGCACCTGATTCATCATGATCATAAATCAACATGATTTATCTCCCTGCATAACCCCTCAACAGCTTTTCTTTCTACCTGAACCTTGACTTTCCCCAGCCACTCCCATTATTTTTTTTAATCTATTTTAAAAAAAAAACACCAAATTTGTTAAGCAACGTTCTTTGCTTTTAACACGTCAGAGCTTTTCAAACGTTCTCTTGCTCCAGAGGTTAATGCATTCATCACTTTATAAAAGTTTATAAAAAGAAACTAGTTGAAGAAAAAATGATTGAATAGATGTTTGTCTCCTGTACTATTTGCATGTTTCATAACTATTTATTTACTACTAGCAGTGAATCCATCATCCTGTAGACCTTAATCCATTGTCCCATAGACCTTCTCCTTGCACTGCACCATACTGCCCTGAGTGCAGATGATGACATGGATGCTACAGAGAATAATTCAGGGTACTGGACTACCCTCGGTGCTGGTTGCCTTATGGTTTCCGTCTCTCCTGCACTAAGTCTGTTCATCTGGGGTGATATGACAGCCGTTGGCAGGACCTGTAGCACACACTGCAGAGCAATACACTTAAAAATGCTGCTTCAACTACTCGCAGAAGAACAGATCTTCTGGGTTAGCCCAGGTTTCCTGGACAGTAGACCAAGTTGTTTTCTGCCATCTGGTGTCCAGAGACTAAAGGCAGATGTTACCACTAATCAGACTCTTCCAGATGGTCACCAGCCTCAGGATGTTTGTCTTACATGATCCTGTAGCCAAGAACCAAAGAGCTCTCCTGATAGCCAAAACTCAACAACATTACCGAGGGAAATACCATCTGTGTGCTCTCACAGGGATTGAGTTAGACCTAACTCATCTGGAAAGAGCACTGTTTGGCATTTGGGAAGCGTCTTATCCCATCAGAGATCTGAAAGTGCTTTGATAACGTTAATCAAGCCTCATTAAGCCTCACATGCACATCTGTAAGGCAAGTAAGGATTTCTTCTGCCTCAGTTACAGAAGAAAACACTGAAGCTTCGGAAAGCAAAGCCACTTGCCCTGGGCAGGGTTGTTGAGTAGCTGGTGGTATTAGCTAGAATGTTGTGATATATTATTCATGTAATATCATTCTTCTGGGGTCTCATGTCTTAATTTTTGAAGGTTTATAGCAGGCAAAGAGTCAAGTCCATTGTGAGGCCAGGAAAACAAATGAGGAACTTAGACTTTGATCTTTGTGTTTAAAGTAAATTCATTCTAATCTCATTATAAAGACTTGAAATAAGCGGTTTAATACGTAGTAAGATGCACCCTCTCCAGCACCCTTCAGTCTCAACTGCCTGCTTATTTTGTGGGTCTGGCCCATTTGCTAGCCAAGGAACACGTGCTTTCAAACAAAACGAGACACAAAGTAAAAGTTTCACCCACGTTCCTGAGGGATTGTCCCAAGGAGTCACCAGCGTAATGATCCGATCCCAGCTTCTTTCAAATGTGGTGAAGTTGTAGCTTGGCTAGCAAGGATGCTCTTGCTAGGAGATGCAGGCACCGTGCTCATGCAAAACACTTTGTTGCCTTTTTTCAAAGTTTGAATCAACTTTATCCATCTTTGTTATTTTCGTTGTAACCCAGATGATCTAAAAAAATTGCCTAGGCCCCCAGTGTTTACTTTCGAAACAAGAGAAAATGACTGGCTCTCGGTCACATGTATCCCAAGACTTTTCTCTTAAGCAAAATTAGAGTTCCTTCCATGGCTAATTAAATTCTCCAGTGAATGAAAACAAATTTCCTGGAATGAATATCATCTTGATTCACTTTGGGCAAAGCCAGGCTTACATGCTTCTCCCACTCTGTTCTCTGAGGGTGTTGGCTGCATTTCTGAAATCTTGTCAACACACGACAACACAGGGAAACAGTCTAGTACTGGGGTCTGCGTACAACTTCGCCACAGATTACAAGAAATTGTGTCGTCCTTATTCCTTTTCTCTGCTTTATGTGATTTTATAGACTTTCACTCTCTCCTTCATGAGTATTTTTTTCCAAGCAGAACAGTTATAGTCCATTTAACCTCTGTATACAATATGGTTCTATAATTCTGACTTTTCTATATGTATAATTCTATAATACCTCTTAGTCTTCCCTGGACCTTTTCTAGTTCTACTATATGCTTTTGAGCAGGAGATACTTGTTGACTTACCATAGTTACGTGAGCACACTAGGATATATATGGTAGAAATATGAACCCTTTTCTTATTTACAGAACGCAGGATGCCAGTTCACTGTGTGGCTTGCCCCATTTGCTCAGATGTTTCTGCAAACATCAGCCTCCCCTTTAGGAAGAAATCTATGGTAATAAGCACTGAGTGAAATGGCAAGTCGGAAATGTTTTTCTGACAACACTGAATTCCCAGTACTTTGCTATTCTGCTGCATTTCCCTTCCCAGGAACGTACCCAAGAATCTACCAGAAGTGCTCACATGGTTTATGAGTGCACAGCAGCTGATTTTTACTGCTGATACAGCCACGCATATGGGAGAAATTCCTAGAACTTATCAGTTCTAGGTTACTTTGACATCAGTTACAGTGGGTAAGTTAATGGCTTGTCTTTAGTGTCCCAATTCCCCCAATAACCGCTTAAGAAAATGATGCTTTTAAGTTCCCAGTGATGGAGGGATACAGCCTTTTGCATGATTACACTCATCTGGGTTTGGGAACAATTTGCTCATAACTTGCTGAAGGCCACCAGGTTGACAAGCCGCTTTGGATGGAAATGGGGAAGATTCCTCCCAGGGCAAAAATCCGTACCTGGCAAAATCAGCTCCTTTCCTGTGCTTGTTCCCTGGTTGTCATCTCCCCGGTGAGCCTGTCTTTTGTGCTGTGTTCCCTGGGGCAAGGCAGGCCTACGCTCTGCGTTTGGCAGTCAAGCGAGGTTAAAGTCAGCCCAAAGGAGACAATAAATCATTATCATGGTTAGGCTGTGAGCAGATGGCTTTGGAGGCCATCCATTTTGAAGGCAAATTCCTTTCCTCTCTGACGTTTGCTTTCCTGTTTATTCCTTTCCAAGCCTTCATAAACGGTGCTCAGTTCTCCATCATTTTTTGACACCAAACTCTGCGTCCAACTGGCCTCCAGTAGTCTTTTGGTGGTAAACACCATCACATTCCCCTACGTGCTGGAAAACTTCATTCTCCAGACCAATTGGCAGTTTATCATTTTATCACCCAATTTCAATTGTCCCATCGGAAAGGAGATTTGGACCATGCACTGAATAATAAGACAGGAGCAAGATGCTGCTTCACAGTTGAACAGAAGCAAGTTTTTCTAGGATGTGGCCTCAGAGATCATACTTTCTCTATGTCTACACGATATCTACTGGGATGGTTTGTTAGCTTGGGCATGTGAATTCAGATAGCTGTGTTAGCACATCACTGTTCTACCTGGATGTTTAGGCTATGGTCAGCTGGTTGATGGTTGCATTTCTGCGGAATGAGGTATCATTCCTCTTCTGTGCTGCAGCGCCTGATGGTGGGTGTTCTTCAAGACCTAGGCTGGTCTACTCCACAAACAGATGACAGAATGGTTGAGGTTGGAAGGAGCCTCTGGAGGTCGTCTGGTACAACCCTCCTGCTCAAGCTGGGCCACCCAGAGCCAGCTGCCCAGGACAGCTTCTGAATATCTCCAAGGATGGAGACTCTCCAGCCTCCCTGGCCAACGTGCTTCAGTCACTCTCACAGTAAAAAAGGGTTTCCTGATGTCCAGACAGATCGTCCTGTGTTCCAGTTTGTGCCCATTGCCTCCGGTCCTGCCACTGGGCACCACTGAAAAAAGCCTGGCTTGGTCCTCTTTGTAGTCTCCCTTCAGGTATTTATATACATTAATAAAATCCAGCCTTCTCTTCTCCAGGCAAAACATTCCCAGCTCTCTCAGCCTTTCCTCACGGGAGAGATACTTCACTCCCTTAACCATCTTTGTGGCCCTTTCCTGGACTTTCTCCAGTATGCCCATGTCTGTCTTGCACTGAGGAGCCCAGAGCTGGCCTCTACTCCAGGTGTGGCCTCACCAACGTGGAGTAGAGGCAAAGGACCACTTCCCTCGACCTCTGGCAATGCTTTCTCTAGTGCAGCCCAGGATATTGCCAGGCTGTTTTGCCACAAGGTCTGGGTTTGCAGCCTCCTGTCCCAGACGTACCTGCATTCTGGCAGTGGCTCAGTTACTAACTATACAGTTCCTACTCTACCCACAAAGTTATCTTAAATTGTGAGACTTGTAGTACTCGAGCATTCTGGCTACAATTTCTAAGATTGGAAGCAATGGAGTTCAGTTGCAACCAATTACACAGAATATACTTATGTTCTATGTGAACATTGAATGTCTCGCACCATCACATGATTCCAGAGTCTGGAGCTTCCAGGAAAACCCAGTACCTTAGCATAAAAGCCACAAGAGTTGTTAGCGCTACAGTTCCACATGAATTCTGTTCCAAAGACAAAACTCTTTCCCAGGCCTTGTGCACAATCTTGGTTTATTGTGGACAATTTTAAGTACACTGCCAGGCTTTTGGTGTAAGTTTTACAACGAGTCTCCCTGTCTTTGTCTGCTCTTGGCAACACTGAACTTACAAACTGGGCACTGGGTATTCCCAGCTCTTTGCTAAAACAAGTCGACTGCTCTCACGATGTCTCAGGCCATGACAGAACAGAAATCCCGTGTGTGAGACGGGGTGGACATGACCTCGTTTTGTAAGGACCGTGGTTCCCGAGTTGCTGTTGTTTGCTTAGTAACACAGGAGTTATGTGTGAAATTGCAGGTCTACTGTGTCAATTAACTGAATCATGCCATGAAATATTGGTGAAATGGATAGTAAAAGGCTGGTTTCATACATTGCCTTGTGTTGCCAGAAAGTTAGTTTGTGCCCCTGCTCCGAGGCAGGCTGCAGAGGGGCTCAGGGTGAGAAGGCAGCAGCTCTACCAGCAGCCATCGTCTGACCCACTCAACCGCTATCTTCAGTCCCTGCAAAACGAGAGGGCAAGCAGCTCTGTAATGGGGTAACACTTAACATCTGCAGAATATTTTGGAAAAGGAAAAGCAGCACTGAAGCAGGCATTCCTTGGTTTTGTGTTTCTGTAGGTAGCCTGCCTTTCCCTAGTCGAAAAATCGCATGTGGTGGAACTGCTTTGCACATTTGCAACTCCAAAATTTCATCGGGCAAGACTGCGACTTGGATAATACCTGTGCAGGAGAAAAAGGACCGTGCTTTTACATGTCATGGATCCTGAGGTGTCCAAGAGAGCAGCTGGATGTGCTGACTGTAACCCTGGGCTGGGGCTGTATTGGTTTCATCTCCTACCTTGTAAAAGCCAGACAGAAACCTGAGGATGTACTCAAGCGGTGAATCGTAGGATTTAACCTCTACACTGGCATTGGTACCTCCTCTGTGCAGTTTTAGAGGTAGTGCAGCACGAACTCCAGCCTCTATTTGCACAAACACACCACATTTGCCCCTATTTGAGTCTTAGAGGCCACAGCTTTTGATTCAGTTTGCACCTTCCACAATGATTATGTCAACTGAGATTCTCGGGAGCCATAAACTAGTGTAATCCCCAGTGACTCCAGCCACCCTACACACAGCTGTGCTGTTCAAAACCTCAGTAAATCCTCTGGGTGAAATGTTTCTCAAGGCAGGCTGACATGAGACTGACGTTTTCCTAGGTCAGCTGCTCTCTTCTCTTTCCTGACACCCCACCCTCTCCCCACATCGCCTCCCAGACAAAATGACATAGTGTGTGTTGATCTTTCTTACCTCCCTCAGAGAACCAGTTAGAAAGAACCTATAGGTTGCCAAGAATAATCCAAAACCAGGGAAGTATAGTCTGTTTGGGCTGGATATGCCACCCATGTTGTGATGAGTGGAGCCAGGGGAGGTATGGAGGGAGCAACGCTGAAGGTTGTGCAGAGACTCAAAGCAGCATTGCAGCTCAGGATTGATACGGGATTGTCCCAGGGAATGGCTGTGTGCTCTTCGTCTCTTCCACTCAGCAAGGCAACTTGTGTAAAGCTCCTTCATCATAAGACCGCCATGTGTGACCACAACATGCTCAGAAACTCTCTCACCTCCTGTGACAAGCCAGCAGGACAACATCTCTGCCTTAACTTCATCACAAAACAACATTCCATCCCTTGGCTACACTTGGTGTGTACAAATTTACAAATTTTGCAAATTTGTTGTGTACAAATTGGTTGAGTACAAGCACTACATGGGAGCTGACTCTACGGGGACCCAAATCCACACTTCAAGAGGGTGCAGATTCTTTGAAAGCCACAGTGTCATACCTGCTTATCCCCCTGGCATCCAGCAAACACATGGAGTGGTGAGGTGACCTTGCAGCTCATCCTTCCACTACAGCTCCCCATCCACCTAGATGCAGTCTGTTGGGTAGATGTTTTGCTTTTGCAGAGAGATCAATGTAGATTACTTCTATGGACCCAGCAGTTGTCCCAGGTTCACTCTGCACAGACCTTTATCAGTAGGAAGAAGACGAGGCTGAGCAGTACTCCAAGAGCCTTCTAGGCTATTCCCTTCCCTGAGGGCAGACTGAACGCTATCAGACCCAGAGGATAAGTGCCACATTCTGGATCTCAACAGCAATTTTGCAGATCTGTGAGGAAAGCAGGGTTTGCCCCACTCAACATGAGCAGCGACTGCCCCATGGCAGGATTCACCTCTCCTGTATATGTATATATACATGTACATGTGTGTGTATATATATGTATAGCTATGACATATAGGTAGCACTCCTATCAGAAAGGGTGTCAAAGAGTTCAACCAGAAAACACACATAAGGGAAGCTGGCTTCAACCCAGCCAGGCTGTTTCCCTCATCTCTTCCCTGTCAGAAGACAAGGATGTCTCCTCTTCATGCTTCCTCTGGTGTGTGAAGTGTAAAGAATACTGTTCAAGGTGAGGTAGGGATCGTATCCGTGATAGCGGAGAGGGGAAAGCCCTTTCCCCCCTGCTGCTGGCCTTCCCTTTCACCAGCCTGGGCAACCTCTACAGTGTCAGCTCCAACCAAGGCCCCAGCTGAGACAGAAAGAAACACAACCAAAGGAATTTTCCAAACTGCAACATACAAACAAACACATCAGCCATCTTCTCCTCAGCAACCACAGAACATCCTCCCAAAAGCAACACAGCGAGTCGCTTATTAGAGACTTAATGAGCTGTGGAAAAATAACACTATTCATCCTCAGCTACTTATTCTCTGTCCTTTCTAAAGTCATAACTCAGGCCACCGCAGAACCACACAGGCAGCAGGCAAATGCATGGGCAAAGGCACGAGCTCACTTCGGCACACAAGCTCCCAAACAGTATTTGTTGGCTTGTAGCTTTGGCTCTGACCTGGTTTGACTCCAGCCTCAGCTGCGTTAGCCCTAAACCCAAATTGGACTGAACTCACAAAAGCTGGAAATTACCACCAGAAGACTGGTAGGAAGAGTTTTCCCTTCTAGCAGTTGATTAGCTATATGCTTCATCTTTATAAGAACTGCAGATACTCCCATGGTATCTTTCTTCCCAGGATCTCAAAGCACATCTTCAAGTGAGGGTTATTCATCGCTCAGAATTCCGAAAACCAGGTACAAAGAAATGATGTGGCTCGACCACTTTAGAGAGTGGAAGGATAGAAACCAAGTCTGACGTGCTCCTAAGCTCTCAAGCACGGCGCCTCCTCCAGCAAGTGTCTGCCAAGGTGGATTGATGATTGCATTTCTACACCCTTTGCCTTGCTGCTGCGGTCGGTGCTGCATCCCTGCCCTCAAATAAAAAAAATTAATAAATTAATTAAAAAAAAAAATCAAAATCAGCCAGGCTGTGGTGCAGCAATTCTTCTCTGACATCGGCAATCCGAGAGTTATCCTCAGGGAACATGTTTATACAACTGCCACCAATGTCTGCACCACCAGTCCCAATGCTAAATTCTCTTCCCAAACGAAGCCCTCAGTAAATGGGCACTTCTTCATTCCTCTTTGTTCTCAAGTTGCCAAGAGGCAGGCCCTGAAATACCCCACATTCCTGTGGGGCTGTCTGCACCCTGGGTTTAGGCTCCTTTCAGTAACCCCACCACCTCGCACGGACAGCAGAATGGCAAACGTGAGCACCATTTCTGGATGGAATAACAGTATCTGCTACTGCCCGCTTTGAGAGATCATCAGACCATGCAGATCTCCACCGTTACACTTCCCAGGAGTGATGACAAGCCTTTTGTTATCAGAGAGAGCACCCCAGGTGTCAAACACCCTTCTGCATGTCAGCAAGCAGCAGTGCCCGGAGGGCTGAAAGCTGGACCTGGGTACTGAAGACTGGGTGCCGTTGTGAGATGGGAAGGAGAGCTCCATGGTCAGGCAGCTGCCACTGAGAACTGCTCAGAGCGGCATACACTTGACAGCCAGGGCAAATCAGAAAACGGTACCATCTCTCAGTGCCTGCTGTTCGGTAAATGCACAGATGCAATTAAATATTAGGAGACGCGATCACACCCCACAAAGGTGTTTTCTACCAAAGAAGGGATGAAGACAGGCACACATCAGTGCATGTGTAGTGTTTGCCAAAAAAAAGTCTTCTTTTTTTATTTATCAGTTTCAAAACATTCACTGAACACTCTCCCAATTTATTTTCTGTTTCACAGTTGGGGTTTTTTCTTGGTCTCAGGACAAAAGCAGATGCTCAAAGTGCAGAAAGGTTGGATTCACAAGATTTTCTTTTCCTCACAATTTAACTTGGAAATATCTAATGACCTTCAGAAAGAGATTCAAGATTTTCTGCCTCTTATGCAAACCAGATCTGGAACTGGGGGGAGGAGTTATCTGCTATGCCATTGAAGATTCAAAGACTTCACACAGCTCAGATGACAGACTGGCTGAAGTTGTTTGCATTCACATCTCAAAACTTATGGAGAACTGCTTCCCAACCTGCTTGTTTCAAAGAGCGGTAACAATTTAACATGAACATCAACTATTTACTTTCTGCAAAAGGTCTGCCAAAGAAAACTTCCATAAAACCACAAGTTTGTTCAAATTTGGTCATATTCCATCTGTACTGTTTGCAGAGCTGAGAGCACCTGTAGGTTAGTAAAGGAGCGTCACTAACAGAGCTGTACGATTGATAAAGAGCTGCTAGGGACACACCCTCTCTTCCCCCATGATCAGCCTTTCTTACACCTGTATAAATTGGATCCTGATCATTCACCAAAGCTCAGCTGATTCCCTGAAAACACTTTTAAAGATGGGACTGAGCTAGGAATAGCATGAATCACTCATTTTTCTTTTGTGACTGGAAAAAACCCACCAAAGAAAAGCAACCCGTTGGTGTTCATCGAGAAGAAATCTGTTTGCCTGTGATTTAGCTGCCAGCTACCTCAACATCTGATGAAGACCTCTTCTCTTTTCAAGACATCAGCTTGTACTAAGGCTGGACAGAAGCCTCAGGAGGAAAGGAGCCTGTACAGGTCTCAGGGGCAGTGAGAAGACTGATACAGCTACACAAAGCACCAAGAAGACATGGAGTGAGCCTCTGGTTAATATTACAGCTGGGAAAATAACGGCCCAAATCTTCATCTCCTTCTTAATGAGTGGGACCCGTTCATCTCCCACATCTCCTCCGTGACACGAAACCATTTCTATAGAAAAGACAACCATGGCTTTACAAGCCAAATCACTAATACATCAACTTGCCAAGGAATAACAGTCCCTGCCACAGGTCACACGTGTTCATCACGACCACAAGCCATTTGAGGCTTTTCTTGTTTGTTTAAGAAAGAAACCCAGCACATGAGCAATCTGTGGCTGCTACTGTGTGGCAAAAGTCACACCTGCCTCCCTCCTTGCTTTTGGCCAACGCAAGCGATGGTACAAAAATCCCATCAGTAATTGAAGGATGAGTCTGCGGTGATGAACTCCACGTTTAGAAGAAACACTGCGGCACTCCAGGCAGGAATGGCTTGTTCTGCTTGGGCAAAAAAGGGACCCTACTGTCAGCTCAATATTTAGACCAAAAGCTGGAAGAATACAAAAACCTGAATTTTACTTTTTGTTTTTAAATTTTAGAAGTCAGCGGTCTACTTGGTGGCAGTTCACGACTCCAGCATAGTATCACCAAGAAAAAAGCTATGTTCCATGTGACAGAGAGACTGCCATCAACTGCCCAAATCCATGGGCTTGTGCTACACACACAAACAACAATTAGCACTGTTTCAGAGCTTCTGACAAGGCTGAATAAGGAGTTTCCCTCTGTTTGCATAGATTACGCACATACTACTGCAATTCCCAGAAAATCAACCCTTCTCTAGCTTCCTCTAAGGCTCCATCCTGCAGGATGCTGATCCACGGACCTAAGCACAGAGAAGACTTGCTGTGCGCCTTCAGCTGTGGCCAGGGTTTTCAGGTCCTACGCTGCAGAAAGGTACACCTCCTAGCACCAAGCATTTTTTTTTTGGCTATGAAAGAGCTCTAGGAATGCAAGACATTCTTCTATACTTTGGATCTTTGAATCTACAACAAATCAAAGGCTTCCAAGCATAGTCAGACGCTTTATGATAGAAACCAACATATTTCTGGAATTTGTGTTCTTCAGAAGTAAGAACTTGCTGAGATTTGTGAATATTGCAGAGTTCAGAACATTGATTACAAGGAGCTAAACCCCTCCAAAAAAAACCCACTACTGTCCAAAAGTTCTTGCCCGTATGGGGTATGGCAGCGCTGCTGTTGGAAAGTAGAAGGTAGCACATGTAGACAGACTGGAGGCAGATCCCTCCTAACCACACCGAGCAATAATCACAGCAGAACCAGCCAGCACAGAGCACAGCCACAGACCATGTACAAAAGCCATGAGCTATGTATGGAGACCATAGGTTCTACGCACAATACAGTTCTTACTATAGCCCATCGCTGTGTTTGCCCATTGCCCCTAGTGCATTTGTTTCCAAGCCTTCTATTCCTCCTCCTAGTTCAATTTTTTCAGTGCAACTGCTTGGTCAGGGCACCTTAGTGCAGAGAGCTCCCTTTTCACAGCCCAGGCTTCTGAGATGTGTGTGGATTTCATTACAGATTTGTTTAGCAAGATGTGCTGACCAGTCTCTGTTGCCAATCGTGAAATATTTCTGAAAAATGAAAACTGTGACACACTCATTCCACAACCTGGAAGACAAGGCCAAGTGGATCCTTTCCAAAAACATTGCTGGGCCAGTGACTGGCTCCCTTCTCACAGATGGAAAAACCTCATATCCCAACAAATCTTTTTCCTTGAACAAACCCCAATCAAGGTCATTAATACAGAACGTGCCTTTCATTTAGTCGTGGAAATGTCACCAGAGGAAGTCAGACTGGATGCTAATTTAACTATGCACGTGTCACTGCATGGGCTGGAGAGCACCAGAGCTGCCCATCAGGATCCACAAGCCCTAAAATGCTGCTAGCGAAATTTGACAGTCCTATAGCCCAAGTGACAGCCTGTTGCTGAAGCAGAAGGCTATACATATATCCAGTACAGAGTAACCAGGAATGTCTAGAAGGTTCTTATAGCATCTAGCAGAACAAAAGCAGAAGTGTCTTACATAAGCATTTAATAGTATAAAAAGAGAGAGGAGTTGAAATTAACCTTAAAGTCCCATTAGGGATGGTGCCGAGTACAGGATGCACAACTATGGACCAAAAATTAAGCCATCAGTTTGATAGAAGTTAACTGACCTTATCAGAACAAAACCAATTATCAAAGCATTGCACAGTAATGTTCTTAAACACTGCAGCCTGCAGTTCTGCCCCTGCTGCCATGTGGCTGTGACATTAGAGCCCTATATTCTTCCATCCAGACAGGAACGACAAGCTGTAAGAAATGGTTTTCAGATCAAAAAGCCGAAAAGCTACTTAGTTATGCCTTTTCCTGCTTGCTGCAAAAAAACGTACACAGCATAGGAAATCAGGCTCGTGCTGAGCTAAGTCCTGTATAGGAGAAGTTGGTGGGCGCTGGACCAACAAACTCTGGACTTCCTCCCGACCTACATCATTCCGTGATTCTCCAAAGGTCCTGTCTGTTGGAGACAGTGGTCTACAATGTGCCGTGACCAGCACAAGCCCCATCATTCATCCTTTCTTGCTAGGCAAGGGAGGAGAGACCAAGGCTTCAGCAGATAAGCTGCAAAATGCATCGTAGAAGACTGGCAGTAGTCAGAACCGGGATAAATCCAAAGCGGGGAGCCGGTTTGTAGATCTGTCAACCAGACTAGTAACCCCCAGACATAAGAAATACCTATGAGGAAATATTTATTTTAGTGCACATTCCAGACTATCAGATTTCTGGCAGTTTGACTTCAGCGCTCTTGGAATCATGAGCCATGGGCCAAGCATGACAGTATCTCTGCGCACTCTTAATCTTATTTCGCTGGGAGCTGCAGCCGGCCCCAGGCAGTCTCCAGGGAATCAACTCTCTGTCTTCTCATGTCACCCCAACGGTATCTGACATCCCAGGCAGACTGTCCAGCTCAGTGTTGCACACACCGATACCATCAGTCTGAATTCACACACATATTTTTATGTGGATTCACTTTACTAATTTGCACGTACCTGCGCGACAGAGGTCTGCTGGAGTACATCGTCGCTTTGCCATGGACTGGGATGTGCACATGATCGGTTTAATTTCACTTTTGTTTACACTGACTTCAACTTTATGAATTCAGAAGGGTTGTTCTCAGCATAACTGAGTGTCAGAAGCCCACCAGACATGAAAGATTTAAAACGGAGCAAGTTGGAATAAGTCAAGCCTCAGTGGGACACTGATGGATGTCAGAGAGCTTTTTTTTTTTTTTTTTTTTTTCCCTCTCTTCGTCTTTTATCTTTGGGCTTTTTTAGAACCTCTCTGAACTAAGGTGCTTTCAGCCACAGGTTTTTCTTCTATTTTTTCTGGAGACCTTCATGCTGGAGGTCTGAGCATTGGAAATGTTCTTCCTAAGGTATTTTACAGGTGGAATGGAAGGAGGGACCCTGGACGTGTTGCAGGGAGCCTTCTAGCTTTCACAAGCTTTGTGGTTTATTTTTGCAGACACACACAGAGCTCAGGTCAGAAAAGGCTCCAGATTTTGGGGAGCTTTTCCGAAGCCCAAGCTCTAAATGCACGGCAGCCTCCCTGCGTAGCTGCATTCATTCATCTGCAAACGGTCTGAGGAAAGAGCTGCCCTTCTCCTGAGCCTGAATGAGAGTCTGGGGAGGTGACAAACCACTGTAGGTGAACGACAGGGTGTTAGACCTAAGAAAAAGCAGATAGAGCTGCAGCCCAGAGGGACCAGCGCTCCTTTAGAGATGCGCCAGAGCTGGCCTGAGCAGCCCATTTCACAAGCAGGGAGTTGGCTGGCACCGCACAGCCCTTCCCAAATTATTTAATTCACTTTCCCACAGCCAGCCAGGCTTTGGACAGGTGCTTAATATCTGAGCAGAGCTAATTAAAACCACCTTTGAAAAATCTGACCAAGGCCAATTAAAAAACTATATGAACGATTGTCCCTTTGGAGCTCTGACAAAGCCTGTGGGTGAATCCTCCCAGTACCCAGTGCTGTGCTGGAAGCTGGGGAAGCTGCTTTAGCACTCCCATGCACTGGGAAAGGGTGACCAGGCAGGAGGTACACCAGGCACTTGGAGATGACTTGCAGTTTGGTTTTCTTCCCCAGGGTGAAGCTGGGTAGATCACCCTGTTTATTTGCAAGCACGCACCCCATCTGCTGAGATGAACATTGGAGAAAAGCGCATGCACCAGCAAAGCACAAGTGGTTTGAAGGAACACGGATAAGGCTGCCAGCTGTGGATTGCCAGTGCCTTGCTGGCAGGCACCCGATGTTCTAGGGTTTACCACTCATCAGACGTGATCACCCCAAAAGGCTGGGCAGGCGGGCAGGCTCGCTGTTCTTAACGTATTCTGAACGGGACTGTGATGGCGTAGAGATCGATACATCACCGAGCACCTGGCACTCACCTCCTGAGTGATGCTGAACATGTCACTCGCCTCTCTGTTTCTCTCTTCATACCAGGTTTTTAAGATGCTCTTATCCTAAAGGATACGTCTATCCTGAAGGCCCCACCTGAGGATACTAATGGAAGGTTAACAATGAAAAGCAGCAGGTATGAATGCCTGTTTTCCCCAGCTGAAAAGCCAAAGTAGGCACCCTGCAGGCTGACCCACAAAGAACCAGAACCAAAACCATCACAAAGTCTGGAACCTGCTTCCCTCAGCTTCAGATGCGCCCCACCTGCCCAAATGGCAATGCCACAGGAATGACGTAGAAAAGCCACTTTTTCCTTGCCTTGTTCAGGGCTGACTTGCACCACCAACTTTGATAAAGGCAGGCGAGTACCCTAACACTGCCTGCTGGCCTTTTCACACCATCCATCCCCTGCTGGAGCTTGCCAGGAGGCAGCTGGCTAACTGCAGCGAGCGAGCAGTCACGTCCCAGTTAGTGCCCTGGGGAGGAGGGGTGACATGCTGGGGGAATCCGTTGCTTCCAGAAGAATTCTTCCGGGCTGTCTGGCCTGTAGAAACACACCAGTTGTCTTCAAAAGGGTTTCTTGGGCTCTTAGCAAGTTAGGAAGTGACTATATGCGGGGTCATCTCTTCCAACATGTTGCCAGGGCACGATAAACCAGACGAAGCTGAGCCGACTTCTTCAGAAGCCACAGGCACCAGGAGCACTGAAACCACGTTCTGCCCTTTAGCTGTCCTACCTGAACCTGGACTGTTGCAATCACTCCTCACAAGGCTTCCTTTGAAGGCTTACTCCAAGGATTTCTCTCAAAAGCTTCAACAGGAGAGAAATGCAAGCAAAGCGATGGCTCAGGTTGTGTTTGTTTCTCCAGTAAGTTAAGCAGAGGGTAGAGAGGCACTGCCAGACCACACAGTTCTGTTATTCAGGTATTTTATTATTTTTTTATATATATAAAAGGGAGACAACTTAGTTTTTGTTTCTTTGGTTCATAAATACAGCACATGTGTGGTCTCCGGAGAAACACACCAGCCTGGGCTTTCCTATCCCTCATCTCTTCCCAACAATTTCAAGGCACTGCTAATACCTGGTGGTAATGTCATTAGTGTGTTTGGGTGGGCAAGGAAAATACTCCACACAGAATGACACCAGGGCCTCTCTCCTAAAGGGACAGCTGCCCAGCCTTTCTTTTCTGTTGTTGCCAGCATATTTCTTTGTGCCGGTGGTTCAGTGCTTGCAGTTAAATTTGCAGATGGCAACGCCGGCATTGCAAGGTCCAGCTCCCTGGCTGGCCAGGGCTGCAGTGCGGTTCTCTGGGGTAATGCCAACACTCACCCTGGCAACTGAGCTTGCCTGTTGGCTGGTGGGAACAATTAAAATAAAGCTTTTACTTTAATAAAGGCCAGGAAGAAGGATATTGCTTTGGTTGCCTTTGCACAGCAAGGATAGACCTTTTGCAACAGCCACCATCCCGTGCCAGCAAGTGACAAAATGCTCAGGACAGTCTGAAGTGAAGAACCAAGGCCCAGATACTAAAAAGATGCAAGGCACTGGACACCAATCAATTCCATTGTAGTTTCCCATGCATTTTGGTCATAAAAGAGCCTCCCAACCTCTGTAGGTGAGGCACAGACGTGTCCTGTGCAGGGCTGTGTCTAGGTACCTGTGACTTGTACAACACGTGTTACTGCTAAGGCACAACATAAACGGCAAAACACAGAATTTCAGGCTTACCATTGGATTATCCTGGAACAAAATCCCATCTGCCATTCAGGATACGGGCATTTCCTCTTTTAGATTATATAAGTGTTATTTAAAGAGGTACCGAGTAGATTTCAAAACATATTTTAACTTTGAGAAGGAATGTTTGCTATCTATTTGAAATGTTGAGTTTATTGGTGGGGTTTGGGTTTGGGATTGGGATGCTTTTCTAAGATTTCTACAGCTCTTCCTTGCTGTGTTACTGTATTAAAATCATATATCAATAGGAAACAAATACATAGTACAATGTCATTGAATATAAATGCTCCAGTACTGACAGAACGTAAATGTTAATGCATTATATTATAAAATATTCTCCATGCAGAAGGGATGAATCTATGACAGTTGCTTGAAACCACGCAAGGAAAGTACTTGGAGGACCAAGGGTGGACAGGTGATGGCTCGGTCCCCATCCGGCTAGAGAGCAGTAGGTGGAAGGACACAAGAAAGAAGAAGTTGAACCTTATTTATACAAAAGTATCTATTAATGCTAAACTAACCTAGGTCCCTGTACCAAATCTAAGTCTAAGCCAACCAGAGGGTTTCCCCCCATCCCTTAGTCATGTTGCTTTTCCTGAGAAATCATGTTAGCATGCATTTGCATCTTCACTGCTCTCGGATAACTTAGTTTCTATTCCCAATCACCCTTCTGCTCTAATTTTCATACTTAATGCAAAACAGAATGTTCTCTGGTCCTTCAGGCATGCCACAGGACCATTCCCTCTTCCCCACCTCTTAAATATAAAAAGCATGCAGCATAATCTTCCCTTCAGTCATGAAAAATACAGTATAATCTTAAGTAAATATTAGTGTTCCACTTACGTAAATACAAACTGCCACTGAGGGCTAAAGCACTGAGCCTGTCAAAATCCTAGACTGAACATATTTCTTTGGAAAGGACACCAAGGGTCAGGAGTGAAAGACACTTTGGTGTTCACTATGAGTTAGGGGAAGAGTTCTGCTGAAAAGAGAATGGGCCAAATATGAACTTCATTCTAGAGCTCCTGGAAAAGAGGAGAAAGGGAAAAGGGGAAGGAGATGCTGCTTGAAATAAGGTTTTCTTGATTCTTTCCTGAATAAATACCTCCTGCTTGCCATTCTACCCTATTTCTTGCTGCTTGCTGGGCAGGGATAGATAAGAAATCGGTTTAGGACAAAGGTGACTAAGGTGACTGATAAAATGAGGACAGTGTCCTCCCCCTTGGCAGCCACTCCAGCTCCGAGAAGAAGAGCCAATGTCATAGCAAATGACCATGACAAAACATCTCTCATTCAGATTTCCACATTGCAGACACCACTGCTGCCTGTCCTTGAGCTAGGAGAGGTATTTCCCTTCCCCATCCATTCCTAGATAAGTGCTGCAGGTAACTCAGGAGGCAGCAAGAAGAGACACCTTGCTGTCACCAAAGCATCATCCCGACCAGCTGCTGCTCACAAATTACACTAGATGTTCTGGGAGTGCCAAATCTCGAGGTTTTAAAGGCACCCATGCTTCAGAATCATGACAGGTCTTCAGAGCACTCCACTTATCATTAGTGAACCTAAGGTTCCAAACCCTCCTGCCATCTCAGGTCTCTTCCGTTGTAGTAACCACGCTGCCTTTGCATTCTTGTTTTCTCTCACCCTACCCAAGTGCAGCAGATTTCTGCCCCCTGGGTGGGAAGAAGCATAGGGCGTTTTCAAAAATATCCAGCACTGACTGTTCCTGTAGCCCTCTGAGGCTGTCGCTTCACTGAGATGAGCACTTGAAGATAGATCTCATTTTGGGGAGCGTTATTGCACCTCTTCAGACAGCTGTATAGTTTCAGCATCTCCTGGGGCTGATACCCAGCTCCAGGCCCCAAGCTCTCTGCCTTCATCAAGGAGAGTGGTCCCTGCTTCTCATGGTTTGTAACCAAGAGGTGGAGGTAAAGGGCAACAGCCAACCAGCAGTCCATCAGCTTCCCCACTCTGTTGGGCGCTGGCAGTTCAGGTCTGCTTCAAGTCCCATGAAATACACAGGGTTTACACAGCTAATGACCACAGATCCATCCCCAGTTCAAGTCCCCAACCAAGTCCCATGAGAGACACGGGATTTACACAACTAACCTGACCATAGATCCATCCCCAGTTCAAGGCCCCAACCAATTTCATGAAAGACATGGGATTTACGCATCTAACTTGACCATAGATCCATCCCTGGTTCAAGTCCCCCACCAATCATTTCCCCGTGGTTTCCTAAAGCACCTCAGACCTATCCCACCATTAAGTCCAGCATGATATTTTATCTAACACAGCCTGGCCTTTTTGTTTTCACACCTACACTTTATCAGCTGCATAGGGATATTTCTGGAAAGTTTATCCATCCCAGAGGTGGTTTTCCCTTTGTCAAGAACGGGAGTGATAACTGGTACCTCCCATTGCACATCACTGAGTGGATAATCAAACACAAAGGCACTTAGAGCTGTAAATTACTGGTGATGACTTCAATCTGTAGTCATGGGGACAACACATAATTTCTGATTTCCAACGGAGTTAAGAGGTAAGTCTAGCTCCAAGGAAGCATTTACCAGAAAGGGATAACACAGAAACTCTGCTGACCAAAGCCAAACACCCCTTGGCCCGCAGGATTCCCATTGCCTATCATGAATACATAGTCCTTTGTGGAGATCAAAGCATTGTATCCACACTAACGACCGAATCATAACCTGCAGAAGGCACTGCTATTCTTCCCCTTGTGTTCAAGAGACCCTCCTAACTTGGAGGAAAATAAAGCAAGGTGCCTGAAGTCAGCCGAGGACGCAGAGCTCCAAGCAGAACCTGCACCTTTCAGTGCCTGGTCCTGTGCTTTTCTGTAAAGCCCTTCTCCCCCTGGAAGAGCAGGGCAGGAAGGAAGGCTAGATCCTGTTACTGAACAGATTAAATGTGTCAATTTTTTATTAGTCTTTAAAGCATTAGAGAGATTCTACACTTGGAACCCAGCTGCGTTTGCCCCATCATTACTTTCTCTAAGCATTAATTTCAGACTTCTTTTTTTTTTTTTTTGGTCTCATGTGCTTTTATAATTCCCCTGCTCTGAGCCAAAGCCGTGCTTGTTTCATAACTACCATAAATTTGATATAGACATTAGATTTCAGAACAGAGCTTTGTCAAAAGGAAATTTCTGAATATTGCTGACAGCAAGAGAAGAAATCCACGTTTGCTGTGCATCTCTGCCTTCATGTTCCTGCAGACAAGGTTTGCCTTTCCATCAGATGTTTGTGTTGCAGGTAGCACAGAAGTAATCAGCTGCTCGCCCCTTTACAGAGCTGTTCTTTTCTGACCCCCGCCATCCAGATGTGAGGCAGTGGCAGTAAAACACACCCCGTGGAAAAACTAGCGGACATCTAGAAAAAGCCAAGCCCCACTCGGCCGGTACAGCCTCCGGAGTGGTGACCCGGGAGACATTCAAGACCTTTTATACTTGCCTGGCCCTGTGCAGTGATAATTTAACTCTATTACCTGCAGTGTTGATTTAACTCTGTTAGCTGCAGCCCAAGGTGCTGCTTCTGCTGCAGATGTGGGATTTTTTTGCCTACTCATTAGTGTGATACCTTTCTGCATTTGTAAGGAGAACCTGAAACCACAAAGGCATTTAAATGGCCAGTCCCCTCAGTGGGATTTAGAGCCCCAAATACTTTCATGAATCTACAGGTGGACAAAATGCCAGGAACTGGTGACAGCAAAAAGATGCTGGGAGTGGTGGGGGTGGTGGATGGATGAGCTCAACCTCCCAGCCTTACAGTCAGACTAAAGGACCCCAGCTTCTTCCCCCAGCTTTCCATCCTTCGTACATACGACTGCGAGCACTGGAGAATAATCACCTAGATCCAGTTCCTCCTCCTAAGCACACACACACACACACACCGCCTCCACCCCCCCACCCACCCCCCCCGCTTTGCTTTATGACACCGAAGGCACGCACAGCCCATTTTAACATTTTCCAGCCCGACAGCTGCAGTCCAACCAGGGTGGGCAAACAAACGTCTCGTCACCGCCAAGTATGGCCCAACGTTGGCTCCAGCAAGAAATTTCCAGCCACTATGGAGCCAGACACATTTACATTCCTCTATTTGAAGTAAAACCCTAATCCTTTGGAAGATTTGCAGTCTGAGCGAGAGCTGCGCTCTCACCCGTGCCTTTAAGGTTTCTTTCTGCCTTGCAGCAAGGGGCAGCAGCAGACTTCCAAAGAAAGAAGGGGCTGATAAAGAAAATGGACTGGAAGTTCATGGAAGGGGCTTTCCTTTTGTTTCAGTTATTTGAGGGCTGTGAAATTTTTCACCAATTTATCTTCAGGATCTCACCTCTAGGAAACAAATGAAACACTTTTTTTTTTTTTTTTTTCTCTCTCTCCATATTTTACCAGCAGGTAAACAAAAGTGTGTAGAAGGAAAGTGTCTTCTCTGATGCCATCTAAAAATTACACAGCAGAGGCAGCAAGAGCCTTGGCTCCAGTAAGCTCATTAATAAATGTTGACTTAATACGTGGGTTTGTCACAATTCTGATCACTTGAAAGGGTCATTGGCAGCTTTGGCTTTCCCTGCTGGTTGCTGCCCAGAATTGTCACTCTCTTTCCCATTATAGGATTGCATCGATCCTCACCACATCCATTGTGCGTTGCTCCTCAACCTCCATCCATTGGCAATGGGAAGAACTCTTCTAAAAACGGGAATAGACTTTGCAGGCAGAAGGCAGATGGTTCCAGCCTAGTAAGTGCATGCCTTAACGCCGTAACTCATCCAGCCCTTAGAAGTGACACACCTCATGTACACAGACCTCACTAACGCATCGCTTCACACACGCGACGTCCAGCCCCCACTTGTATGCCTTCTTGAACAGTGGAGTTTTTCCATAGACTTTAACTCTTATGAGATGGCCTTCCTTGCTAAAAATAAATAATTAGAGAAAGCAAGAAACAGAAAATTCGTCTTTTCACACCATGCAAGGCAGTGGTTTGTGAACCTGGTGTAAGATCCAGAATCACCTAGTAGCTATCTTTTGCAGGGAAGGAAGACATGCTAATACGGATGAGCACACAGGGAATTCCTTCTGGAATGGCAGAAAAGACTCAGTACCCTGCCCTTCCCTCCAATTCCAAGCCCACAGACTGACAACCCACTTGTCAGCGTTTCTCAGCATTTCACGCAAACCCAGACATCCAGATGGACAGAGGACATAGCTCCGTGCTACACGTTGTCCTGTCCACTCAGGAACAGGCCAGAAAAAACATTCCAGAACAAAATACGGCTCGGATGTTTGAACTCAACAACAAGAGAAGCAGAGTCTACCAGCCTGGAAACTCGTTACAGCCCTGCACAAGACCCAGGTGCTAAGCTGAGTAGCTGAAGCACACCACGTTAGCTCTGGTGGTACCTGGAAAGTGCCAAGAGAGCAGATTTCCACATTGCTATGCATACAGAAAACGTCAGGTGGTTAGTTCTGGGACCCACAACACCGGATCTAGCCAGGCATCATGCTGGCAAGGCTTTGGCAAGCTTCTTGTGGGCATCTCTGCCAGGGTACCAGGTACTCCAGCACATCCAAGCCTACACCTTCCCTGTGGCACCCAACACCCTCTCCCATTTCAGTGCTGAGGTGAGGCTGCACCAGTTTGAGCAGAGCTTTGGGGTGAGCACATGATGGTTACTGCCCACGCTGGAACTCCAGGATGTGGTTGTGGTCTGGATCGCAGCCTCGGCCCCCAGGCAAGATCACTGTAAGCACAAGAGCTCTTGCTTCCTTCCTGATCCAGCCCAAGGACTAGCAGCAGTCTCAGAATGGGTCAGTGAATGCCTTTTCACTCCTGGAATTCCATACAGATTACCTAGCAAACCATAAATTTTGGATTTCCAGTCAAGGGCTTGGACTTGCTGACCTAGTCTCTTGTTTCTTTCAGCACAGACATTGTGAAACTCTGATATTCCTGTTTTCTCTCTCCTTTTTTTTAAAAAAAAAAGAAAAAAAAATAAAAGAACCTTTAAAGGTTCTTTTGCTGGCTAGCCTGACACATCAACTTTCCAAGCAACATTACCGCAACGGTTTCTCCTTTCAAATGTCAGACCCGAACACTCCTGCTTATTTTGTGTCTGCAGACAGTTCATCTGCTCTTCTCAGGAGGATGAGGGAGTACCTAATGTAGGAAGCAAGGGTTAAAACTGGAGGAAAACACGTTACTGAAGGCATGAAACTTCCCATACTTGACTCAGATCACCTCACTGCTGCCAGGGTAGCTGTGAAAATAAATAAACCTGCAGCAAAGCTCACACATGCAGCATTCTAATTATATGGGCTTTGGCCAGCTGCAGGAGCGCAACAAGGCTGCGTCTTCCCCACAGTAATGCAGGTCTTCCCAGTCCATGCCCTCCAGCTCCTCTGGATCGTGTGCTGTGCCCTTCTGGGGCTGGGCAGTGACCGAGTGGTGACAGTGGTGCTTCCCGGGACCACAGTGACAGTCACCTGCGTGTTGGCCCTTGGTTCCCTGGGCCACCAAAGTCTCCCTGATGGCGTACTGGTTGCACTCATGGCATATCTGTCTGCAGAGCAAAGAGCTAAGAGGGACAGGTAGCGGGAAATATCAGTGTTTCCTTGTAGGAAACCTCCAGTTCATGCCAAAGATGTGGGTTTTCCAATCACGATTTAGGGTCTCCGTTGCCCCTCCTGAGAGCCTTTCTGTGAAAGGCTGAAGGTAAAAGATGCAGATGCAGAAGTTTGCTCCGTAGGCTGCACTGCCCATGCCAGTTGTCAGATCCTGACTATGAACAGCTCATGGCTCCAGCTTCCCTTGCTCACATCACAGCTCCCTACAGGCTTCTCCCTGCATTTCGTATCCCTGGATAAATCTAACAATATCTAATAATAAATGAATGATTTCAGTTTCAGACCTTGTCGCTTGTGAGGAGGCTTTCCCACAGTGGTTAATAACCTCCGATGAGGACCATTAGAATCTGCAAGGAAGAACAAAACAACGCAGAGGAAGGGGGACAGGGAAAGACAAGCTGGCTCCTGTCCCACAGCGCTACAGCATCTGCTGCTGAACGATTCCCGCATCCAACCAATTGCAATCCAGAGCAAGTCCTTCCAGCTCCATGCCTTTCCAACCTTTTTCAGGCTAACACTACAATTCCCAGCTCTTTCCTTACTATTGTGCTTAAATCACACCCAGAAGAGAAAACTAATCCGGTTTGTACCATGTCAGTTAACTGGACAAAGACCACCTCTGCCCACCTGAGAGGGTCAAAGGCGTTAATGTCAGACAAAGAGTCTCATCACAGCTTGATCAGAAATTATCACCTTTTCCAGTTCTAGTAGGTACGTGGCAGAGCCAAGATCACTGCAGGATCAACCTCCCCCTGCTCCATCCACCCCCACTCCCAGCGCTGGTTAGAACATCGCTTCTCACCGCAAAGGGTCTAGTTGTTAACACAAAATAAACATCAGGTCTGTTTTGCTGGCAGGAAAAAAGCCCTAGCTGTCCACATAGAAGGGAGCCTGTGCCTGTGGAACCAACCAGGAATCTTTCTGTGATACGAGCATCTCTAGGCTGCCCTCATAGCACTTTTTCTGAGAGGGGTCCGTGGGTGCTGGCTGGGTGCAGTAAGTCTGAATAGAGCATGGTGCAGGGAATCAGTCAGCTCTTCTTCATCCTTTATGGTCTTTTGGGTTTTATTTTAATACATTCAGAAAAAGGCACAAACAATTTTGACAGCTTCTTTATGGCATTTTCCAGAAGCCTGAAATGGGATTCAAGTGACAAACCTCTAAATTCCTGTAAAGTTCCTCTGGATGCCATGGCAAATTAGGAATTTGCTGTCCAAACCACATATATTGAACTGGCCCCGATCCTGCTGCATTGACATTCTGATGTGTTTTCCTTTCCCTCCATTTCATTCCCTTTGGCCAACTACAATTGTTACACATCCATGAATCACGACTTCCTAGTCGTTGGGGCTGACCCACTAATAACAGCATTATTTGCATTATAGTCAGCCTATTTTGCTAGACATTGCGCAAAAATCTAGAAAATGACAGCCCTTGCCTCACAGAGTCAGCAATGGGATTAGATGTGTTGGTTCCTTCTTACACAGAGGAGTAGGATGTTCTTGAATTCACTTAGGTGTTTGCTCAGTGGTTGTCTGAAAACGGTACTCCGAGCACCCCCATGAGTAACTAGCTGCCACACCATGCCAAAAGATCACCCTTCCTAACTGGATTTGCTTCTCATCACCAGAAAAGCCAAGGAAGCAACAGGCTGTGTGTGTTGGATCATCCCGTTGCTGCAAGAGAACGTGATAAGGAACTTTGCCGCTGTTTATGTGCCGTCTTAACTGGGCTTGACCCAAGTAGTGCTCCTTGTTTGTTCACGTGCTGCCCAGATAACCTTCATGGTGGCCACTTTTAGTGTGACCAATATTTTTCGGGATCACTTTTGCGATGCTCCCAAGCACGCAAGTGATGGATGAGCTGTCTGTCTTGCTTTCCCTCACCAGTCTCCATGTCCTCACTGACAAATGGACCAAGATCATGTAGGCTACAGGAAGCCCAGCGAAGTGAACTGCCTGAAATAGGCACAGAAGTGCTTTAAGCTTTAGCGACACCAGGCTGAGAGGACCGGAGATGTTTGGGTCAGCTCTGCCACTTGGGAAACACAACCATGATCCTGCAGGTAGTCACGAAAAATGCTAACGCAGCAGTTTGTTGGGTGCCACCTACAGACAAGGCTCTTGCCTACTTGTGATTGATCAGCCAGGTAAATCACATCAGTTCGATGTTGTTATCTCTTTCCCCAGGCTGAATTAGCATTTAAACATGCAGATTCACTACTGGCTTCTCATGTCACAAATCGACAAGAAAGAGCTTGCACAGTAAAATTGAAATGGATGCTAACAGACATTGACGTCAACGCTACTGGTAACATTTTCTGCAGTTTTTCTCATTAAAACAGTTTAGGTAGCTCCAAAGATGTTCTGTGCATTTTGTTAAACAAAATTGACCTTTGAACATTTATACAAATAAAAGCTATTTGGAGTACTGAAAAGTGTTTCTCTTGTAACTGTACCAAGAAGGGTCACGTCAATTAGCAAAAAAGATGTAACTGTCATGCTGTGACATCTGCTGGGGGAAGGTGTTTAAGTATTTACTGTTCATATCCATCAGCTAAATGTTCTTTGGAACAGGGTGCAGGGGGAGATGAGGGAAAGCCTCAAGGCTGTTAGTTCAAGAGAGGGGGGATTCTCCAGGCTGTGCCCTGCGGCCAGACCCTGGTGGGCTGGCCACCACCGTGCCAAGGGAAGGCTCGGTCAGCTAACTGGCCTTAGTTCTGGATGAAGCCTTGCATCAGCTCTTCAGCTGAGAATATTGCTAGAGGAGGCTGCTCCAGACCCCCTAACACCTCGCTTAACGCCCTTACCCACGTCCAACTGCCCAAGCGCTCCTTCCCCTCTCCGCTCACCTCTGTGGAAGCCACCTGCATCTCTGAAATAACTTTCCTATATTCGGTAAAAAGCCTCAAAACGGGGTGCTGCGTGTCCACAGCCCCTGAAGAAGCATCCTGCAAGCCGCTGGCTTATCGCTGCCTACATAGTTGAACCAAAAGGGATACGTTTCTTGCTGGCAGACGGTGGAGACTTGCTGAAGCCGAGCCAAGAAAATAGATGAGGCAAGGGGTGTTAAAAGCTACCGTCTCGCCTCTTCCACACATCACACGCACGAGTGCCTTCAGCACCCAGGGCCCGGAGCCCAGACAATTCGCTGAAAGTCTAATGCGTTTCAGATAAGGCTTTTGACTATTACCTGGATTGACAGCCGGAGAATGGGAGGAAAAACCCAGGCTCCGGACTACTCAGCCGAGCAGAAAGCAGCCCAGTTCGCAGGCTAACCTAGGTCAAGCGATTTGGCGCCTGCGGTGTATTAAAGCTATTTACAAGAGGAGAGAGGGAGGGAGGTTACAGAATTCGAAGGGAACCAACTCTCCCAGCAAAAAAATGTTTTTATTATTTTAATTTGTGATATGTCCTGGCTCTGTGCCCACGGCCAGGGCTGGAAAGGCACTGTCTTTAGTAGAGACAATGGAAAAATGAACAATATTTCTGAAACTCCCTCCATTTCACCACTACCCAGCTCAGGTGCTTTGCTTTCATTCTATGGACCATCCCCAGAAAGCTGTTCCTTCAGGCTGGAGGTGGAAAGGATCAAAGGATCAACTCAGTAAGTTCCCAAGAGCCACGTGCATTTGTACACGCACTCTCAGGCATATCCAAAAGTACCAGGACAAGGATGCAAAAGGACAACCACGTTTGGAGCCCGCACCAGAAAGGCAAACACCTCTCTTGTCCAGGAGGACATCGGTGCAGATGCTTCAGTAAATCTCTCCCAGTCAAAGCCAGACTGGGAGCTCCAGAAAGACAAACACTCTTGGGAGGTTTCAGCCATCTCCCATTCGAGCTGGAACGGTGTTTCCCGACTGAGACCACTAGTGCTCTCTGCACTGGGTACACTGGGGGTGAAAGATTACAGAACCTTCCAGAATGCTGAAAGGTAATGAGACATTTGGGACTGATGGGGTTGCCTCTTTCTAACTCCTTCCAAGGCTTCATTTCTTAGAACAAGCCTTAGCTGGTAAAGCCCAGTCACCCCCCTGCAAGGTGGCGTATCACCCTCTCCTTGTTCGTGTGTCTGGCGTGGGAAGGGGCACAGATACTCAGGGTGGCAAAAGTGGGCTGGGGGCTCCAGAGCGACAGTAGCCAGCACACTGTCCTGTACCGCTTCAAAGCTCCCGAGCTCTCCAGACGCTGGTTATCCAGGAGGAAAACCGAAGGGGGAAATTACTGCTGAAGGAACCGGACACACATCTTCTTTCGGAGTCTTAGAAAGCTGCCTTCCCCACCACTCTTTGTTTGTCTTCCAGTTATTGTGTACCACCACCGGCTGTAAACTAAGCTGATGCCTCTGCCAGGGCTGGTCACCACCGAGACACTGATCTTGCCTCAACGTTTCCATGAGGGACTTATGTCTCCCACTGCGATGGGTGCTGCCAGCCGTGCCAGCGACAGCAGTCCTGCGTGGGACAGGCTTGTCACCTCTGTGACCCGGCTGGGGCTCTAGATGCAAGCAGCCAGGGCTGGGAGGCTCCGTAGGAGTTACAGGCAGCAGACTGGAACCAGCACCAGTTCAGTGATTGCGTTAGTCCTCATGGTCTGACCTGAGCACAGCCATACAGGGGCAGGACAACAAGCGTAATCATTCTCTAAAACACCACCACACTTTCCCCTCTGCTTCTGTTTTCGGTTTTCCTTTTTCTTTTCTAATTTCTGTGCTGTTTGTTGGGAAATCTAATATTCTGTGACCAACTTGCACCCCCCGCCCTTGCCTGTCCCCCCACCTCCCGTCCCCTTCTGCTCTTTGATCTGAAGATCAAAGTGAGAAAAAAAGCACAAGAAAATCAACGCACACATGGAGTAAAAAAACCCACCTACTTATAAAAAGGAATAGTAATATCTATTCCTCCACTTGTGATGGCCCCCACAGGCAGCTCTGGCTCTTGATTCTCTGAACTTGTCATAAAAAAAAAAAAAAAAAAAAGTCCCCGACTGACCAGTGCACATTTTTTGGAGTAGTTTGGGAACCCCCAGTTGTGGGCTACCATCCAAAAATTGTATGTTTTTCTTACAATTAGTTTAACCGATTTCTGTGCAAGGCTCCGGTTCTACTGTTTTCCTCCATGGCTGCAGCATCAAAGCACATCACAGGGTTATTGAATCAGCTGCTCCCCATCACAAAGGAAAAACCAGTCCCACAGCACCCATTCTGCACCGGCTTACTGGGTCAGCACCACCTGGATAGCAGGAGTGCTGCTGGATAAACTGCCGAGAGCACCTCCGACCTAAGGCTTTACCCTTAGAAAACTTGTTTTTCAGTTCAGAATTGGGATCTGCTGAGCTGGGATATACCAGCAGGACCTTACTCTGACACAGCATAGAAGCTCTGCAGTAGTTTTAAAATCGTTGACCAAATTTTTTTTTTATTTATTTTGCTGGTGGCTGTGATGCCTCACATGTATCGGACTAGCAGCCTGATTTTCTGATATCCCAGACACTTTATCCATGGCCCGCTATCGCTGTTGTAAATATAGATGCAGAGCAAAGCGTATCATTTTGCTGCTCAGGCTCAGTTTCTAACATGAAAAGGATAGTTTTGCTCTGCCAGGAAAACAGCCCAGCCCCCCCTCCTTTTTTTTTTTTTTTTTTTTTTTTTTTCCTGAGAATTGCCTAGCAATTACAAAAAAGGGCAAAATAAATGGCAGGGGGAGTGGGCATCGCCTACTGCAAAACAAGGGCTAAACCCAACATCCCCGTGGGTTGTTAACTCACTATGGCTGTCAGCACTGATCATAATCAATTGGTCACTCATCACAGGAAAGCAAACGGTCAGGCCACAGCATGCCCCGCAGAATCAACAGGCTAATTATCATCCTCCGTCTCACTGGAATAAGCCTGCTATTAAACTCCCGGGAGTCTCACAAAGCTCAAATGTTGCCCTCCAGCAATGCCAGAGAGAGACCCCAAGCAGCATCCCTGAGGTTTCCCTGTGGTGCTTCCAGCACGCACTCGTGTTTTAGCAGTGAGGAGTAACACAGCGCAGCAACGTGGACATCTCCGCACGGAGCAAAGACACGGTACCATAACCATCACAAACTCCATGCCACTTCCCCTGCCCAGGCTCAAGAGGATTATTTTTTTGTCTTCCCCGGAGGAGGACAGGAGCACAGCAGCTCTCCCAGCGTGGATTCTGAGCAGCGACTGTGCAGCTCCCAGGCACGGCATTTGCAAAACGTTCAAATACCATCTCTCTTGCAGCTCGCTCGTGGAGCTGCTCCTGGCGCGGCTGGCGGGAGGCCAGCGCTGTCACTCAGCATCAGGCAGGTCCCTTGTCAGCATGCTCTTTAGCCATCACAACACTGTCAGCCCTGGCGCCTAGGCAACTGTGGGAGGATGCTTAACCAGGTCCAATTTGTCTGGTGGTAAGGGAGGAGAAGCCAGGGACGTGTTGCAGGATGTGTCCTGGAAAAGAGCTAAAGCACTTGAGGCGCAAGCTGCGGGACCCAAGGAGAAAGGTAGAGAAGCTAAAGCAACAAACAGCCTCCTCTTCCCCTACCTTCTCCCTGTCCCCCGGGAACTGGACAGGAATCTTACACACAGGCCCCTCTGTCTCCACGCACCGTTCTGCCTCCTCTCTCTGAACTCCTTCAGCTCCCTCTGCAACCCCCGGCTTTCCACCTACTCTACAAACAGTCTCCTGCTCAGCGTGGCTAAATGCATTTTTATCTAGCGCATGGTAATTAAGACACTTAGAGCGAGACACTTTTATTCTGCTTCCTACCACCCGCGTGAAACTCCCTGTAGCCATCACATGTGCACGTTGGGGATAACTGTGACACTCTCCATCCTTGAAAATTCCTCCTGCCAAATGTTACTGCGGTGCAGCAATCCACCTGTCTCCATGCAAATCCCACAGCCTTAGCCACACCATCCTCACGCCTTCCTGCCAGGCTGCATCCCGCTTTTTTTTTTTTTTTTTTTTTATAGAAGTGACTAATTCTCCACACCACTTCGCATCACATTAAAAGGTTTCACTCGGGGCTGTGTCTGGTTAAAACAAAACAAAGCACAGCAAAAATTGCTTCTAGCAAAAAGAAACATTCTTTTAATATGATATCACCATTCCTTTCCATCATGTCTCACATTACGATCCCAAGGCACTGAATGGGAGCACATTTTACCTGTAAGTAGAAGAAGGGTAATCCTGGTTTCCCATGAGTTCATAGGAACCCAGGATAGGGAAGGCGGGTGGAATTCCCACTTTAATCAGAATGGGAAAGATGAGTTCAGGTGGATATGCAGAAGCTTTCCCTTGACACGCTGGTCCATCACTCTGGGTCACCAAATGAGGATGGTTACTTCAGCCAGCCCCACGTAGCTTTGGTCAGGAAAGCCCCACATCCCCCAGGTTAGATCCAGGCTGCTTATGCAGGGTTTAGGGAATGAAATCGGTTCTGTTGCTCACTGGGGTTTGTTAACCTGGAACAAGAACAGGCTAGAGAGGTACAAAGGTGAGATAATCCAGGAGGTGTGGGGATGGAAGAGCAGAGCAATTTGTGGACGGCTTCACTTGGCAGAGTGCTGAGGATGGGGGAATCACGGACTGGAATCACAGAATCATTTTGGTGGGAAAAGACCTCTGAGATCACCAAGTCCAAGCATTACCCCAGCACTGCCAAGCCCACCTCTAAGCCATGTCCCTGAGCGCCGCATCCATGTGGTTTTTAGACACCTCCAGGGATGGTGACTCCACCGCCTCCCTGGGCAGCCTGTGCCAGGGCTTCACCACCCGTTTGGTGAAGACATTTTCCCTCATATCCCGTATAAACCCGCCCTGGTGCACTCGAGCCTGTTCCCTCTTGTCCTGTCACTTGTTATTGGGGAAAAGGGACCGACCCCCCCTGCCTACAGCCCCTGTCAGGCAGCTGTAGGGAGCGATCAGGTCCCCCCCGAGCCCCCTCCTCTCCAGGCTGAGCCCCCCCCCAGCTCCTTCAGATACTCCCCATCAGCCTGGTGCTCCAAGAAAACACTTTACACAAGATAGCTTTTGCTGTCTTGTTTAAACTACCTTCCTTCTACTTTATTTGCAAAGGTATGTTAAAGGACATCTTCTGCATGGACAGATCAGCCTTTCACATAAAAGGCTGTCGGTTACCATCACCCCAAATTAATTGAAACAGTCTCTTGTCAGGGTGTATTAGCTCGGAGAGGTTGGAATCAGGTTAGTGTGATCCGCCTGTTACATTACCAGAAGGCTGGTGTTTAATCATATCTTCCAGCAAGGAATTTTTTGCAGTCTTTCCATGGGAATTTGCTATCAAATGTGAGCCTGGAAGCAAGTGAGAAATGGAGAAATTTCATTGTCCCATCATGAAAACAATTTAGTCTGCTCACTCAAACACTAACAGTTAAAGACAGGGTAGGAACAGACTCCTTTTTCACCTTGAAAATTCTGGGCAGCTTTGGGGCACTCGGTGATTCGATCCTAGCTTATTTGAATTCCTAGAAGATTCAAACACATCCAGGTCAGAAAAGCATCCACAAAAGCAGGCTGTCTTTAGATGAAGTGAATCCCTTTGCAGCCCAGCATGACACATCTGATGTCGCAGTTGAAGGAACAGAAAGATGGTTAGAGCCTTGCCTTACTGCAAATCCAGGGAAGCATTGAGCTCCTCCTGGTCTGGCTTTGACTGTGGTTGACGTTCCAAACTGCTCTTACTCCAACACGCTTCCTTTTCCTCCATCCAGGAGAGTAAGACAATGAACCCAAGGCCTGGAAAGTCTTATCTGGTATACCTGATCTCTGCCGAGTATCGAAATAAGAATCCACATGCCTTTTGTGATTGAGAACTAGCAAAGACCAAGGCACAGCCCAGCACAGCAACTAGCACGTGACTCAGTATTCAGGCACGGATTCTGCCTCTGCAGCACAACAGCTGAGGTTCAGGCAGGAGCTTCACCACCTCCAAGTGACCATGACTGACGATGATATTGATGATCTCACAACTACAAGAGCCCCCAATCACATCAAGCAGGACACGATTGCCTCATTTAACCCACTGCCAAGCTCAGCACAAGGCTCTGTGGCACACCCCCAGTGACTTCAGTCAGGTACCCCAACGAGAGGGGCATCCTGCTCCCAAAAGGGGCAGACCTGCATCCTGGACTCCTCTGCGAGCTTCTTACGCAAGTAGATTGAGCAGCTTTGGCAAGACTCAGAACACAGAACCTGCAAGTCACTCATCATTAGCAGCAAAGGTTTTTCACTCGTGCACATTGACTGGGAGGCACGGGGTCAGTTTGGGTAGGGGTCAAGGAGGCAGGAGTACCACCTGTAGCTGCAGCCGGGGGTCTAGTGGCAGGAGACAGTCCCCACGGCTGCACATCACATGAGACACAGTTAGCAGAGCTCAGCTCCATGTTCGTGCTGCACCTATGTGCCTCAGGTCATCCCAGGAAGCACCTGCTGTGTAGGTGCCAGACAGAGATGATATCAAATGAAACTTTGGCACCAAAATTGACATACTTCTGCAAAGCCAATTTACATTCCTTGCTCTGGGCTTCTGGAGCCAAAAAAAAAAAAAAAAAAAAAAAAAAAAAAAGTTAAAAAAAAAAAAGTGCTTTGGATCCAAAGTTGACTCCGTGGCTCCAGTTTGCCGAGCATAGTTTCCCTGGTATAATGCTAAAATGAGGTTCTGGCTCACAATGCTGTGTCCTAGAAGAGTCCCCAGTGGGTATTGCAAAGTCTATCATAAGAGCAGACTGGGAACAAGACAGCAATTATGAGATTGTGATGAAAAATGGTCTATTTGTTGCATTGCCCAACCCTGTTCCCATCTTTGTCCTCAAGGGCTTCTTTGCAGACACTGTGATTTGCTTTTCTTCTTAACGACGTCGGTTTGGAAAAGAGAGCCCTTTTTTTCCACCCTCCTGACACAGAGTCCATGTGATCCCTCCTTCCCTCCCTCCTGCATTGCACGCTCTTCCCTGTAGCAGCCAGGCTCCTCAGCAAGGGAGAGCAACAGATTCACAGCCCTGAAGATCCTACCCCAGAGATGAAGCAGCATCAGACGACACTTGCAGCTTCATCGTTACCAAACTCTGTTGGCTGCTCATAGAAAATACGGAGCTGGGCAATGCGCATAGCCTGGTCTTGAATCTCCCTCATATTTTACTACGAGTTATTGCTTGTTCCCTTACAAAGCTGGATGGAGAAGCCCCTTCTGCTGCGAGGACTTTGACGGCTTGCTACACGTGCCCTGTCCGAGGGCAGCGGAAAAAGCTCAGCCGATAGCAGCTTTCATCTTGATCTTGCAGCTTCACAGGCTCAGACAAGCATACGGCTTGAGCCCCCAAATTCCATTCGTTTCTTACACTAATAGCTAATACTAACAGCTCAGTGCCCCACCAGCTCCATTCCCAACACAAAGCATAAGTTAATAACCCAACATTTCCTTGTTTTCATATAATGCTGATGTAATAATATAAAATAACCTACAAAATTATAGCGCGAGTTATCCATTTGCCCACTTGCTTTATCTCTTGCCCACTTCTTTCACGAGGGCATCATCTTTATGTAACTCCACGTTAACACAAGAGTTATTTTAACCATAAATATATTTCTTGTTGGTTAGGACCCGGCCAACACCTACACAGTGTTCGGCAAGTCACTACTAGCTTCCCAGAGTGCAGGATGAGGGCTCTGGTTTTCCAGTTTTGTCCGTTCACTTCGACTGCCTTCCGTGGCATTCCTACGTGCGAGCAGGCATCACCACCAGCACCTGGGTTTCTTTCTGCTCTTCAGCTCTCGTTCTGCCCAAATACTCACACTTCACTCTTCTCAAACTTCACCGCCTGTGTCTAAAGAAGTCCTCACTGCCTCCTTTCTGCCTCTGCGGTCCTTCTGCCCATCTTTCCTCCCTTGCTTTCTCTCCCCCCGCTCCACAGGTGCTTAAGAAATCAGACTTCTGTTTTTATTGGAGCCCACGAAAGCCAAAAGCAGCCAGAATTATATTAACTTAATTTTTTCAAAAGCTCCACCTTGGCCTCTGCAGTTTCTACCCAAAGCAAACATGCTCAGGCTACAAGGCTCGGCTAAAATAAAGGTAATATCATTAGAGTATAAAGGTTTCACCTTTATGAGTAAGGCAACAGGAACATACCGCTGAACTGATTATTTCAAAAAACATGTTTTATGTATTCTTTATTGATTCTCTTCTCAGAGGTGCTGATTTGGTAAATACACGGGTGCGTAATTGAAGACCCTGAGGAATGCCAGGCAGCTAATTATTTGCAGGAATGGAGGGCCTTTCCTGCCAGCTAAATAATGAAATATAAATTTGCAAACCTCTCGGCGAGTAAGCGGTTCTCCTTTCATTGACTTTTATTCCGTCTTTGTTATGGGTTTGCATTAAGCAGCTTCCACTGGCAATGAAAAAACAGCGCATGTCGTTTCGGAAGATTCCCTAGTCTTTTCCCAATCCACCATAAATGTCACTTGGGGCAGAGTTTTATTTTCACTGTTCCTCTTTTAATTCTCTTTTCTGGGCAGGAACATTTTAAATCTTGGTTGCTAATGGGGGTTTATGATGAAAACAAATCTGGTTAATTCTCCTCACTGTAAAAACAAGTCAGCTTATCTGGATTGCATTCCTCGAGGCAGCCAAGTGCAGCCCTGCTTCACTTACCAGAGGCACCAGCCCTTCTGGATACATATCCAATAATCCCTTCAGGATTAATCCCTGCAGGAAATTCTGTCACTCGAGCTCTTCCCCACACAGATGTGAGATTGCACATCTTCCCAGTTACCGTACGTGTGTCTGTCTGTACGTACACGTGAACTGCAGGAAGGCTTTGGAGGACCCCTATTGCTCAGCTTTCTCGGAGTCGTGCCACCCACCGCATCGCACAGTCCCATGGGGACAGACATCTGGAGGGACAAGCACTGCCACTTGTCGATATCTGGATCATTAAAGAACACAAATGCAGAGAGGAGACTGAGCCCAGCAAGCAGTCCAGCTTCCCACAGCGGAAGGGCGAGAGGGATTTTGGTGCAGGCAATACATCTTGACCTGGCTACGTGCAGAAGTATAGAGCCTTGGGTGGGACAAGCATTCCCAGGAGGTGCTATTCCTTCCTTTAGCAGGTCCTTCTGTACAGTTTCATGTCCTAAATGCCTCGTTGAGGCATCTGAACGGAGGGAGACGCTGAGGTTGGTTTACTCCTTGTTTCTGACAACTGCACTTCAACAGACATACGTGGAAAAGATGCGAAAACATCAGAATGAAAAGCACAATGCAAAAAGAAGCTATTGCTAATCCTGCCCCACCCCAGGAGATCAGAATTGCACATTCCTTTCTTCTAGTTCGAAGCTGTTTAAAAACCAACTGGCCATCAGGCGTAGCAGTTCAATAACCCTGAAGAACGATTAAAGGGGGCAGAAAAACCGTCCTGGGCTGCAGCGCCGTAACCACAGGGCTTAGCAGGAGATTCTCCTGTGCCTGTGCTCCCCAGCCCAGGACAGCGATGGGGATTTCACCTGTATTGAAGCAGCAGCAGGTACTCCTTGTGCTCAGGTAGCCATGGGCAAGCACCGAGGGCACGTAACTGTAGCATGGGGCTCAGCAGAAGCGGCTGGTACGATCACGAGCCACGTGCTGCAGCAAGGTCTCGCTGTTCCCAGCCTGTACGTCTCCCTAGTCCCTCCCTGCCTCAGTTTCACAGGCACTTTGGCAAAGGATTCCCATTTCCCTCCCTGTGCCTAACCCCAGCTCCATCTAGAATAGGGAAAAAAATAATTATTTTCCTCTTCAGAGACCTGGTGTTTTCTCTCTTCTCATTTTATTTGTAAACAAAGAGGTGGGAAAAGCCGCCTCTGGGGTTATTTCTCCAAGCTAGGCTTTCCCTGCATTTCATTATCATCTTTCCCCACAGATTTCTTTATGTTCATATCTAATCGTAACAGACTGCTTCCCGTATGAGACGATCCAAGACAAATAGCCAATGGGAGAGATTTAGACTGTTTCTTTCTAGGAGGGATGCCTTTGCAGGAAACCAGCAGACATCCCCCCAGGAGGAAAAAAAAAAAAAAAAAAAAAAAAAAGAAAAAAAAAAAAAAAAAAGTACAACAGAGAGTAAAATCAGGCTGGGAAGTGTAAGATCAGATTTGGAGTTTTGCTTTCTTTCCCTGCCCCCAGCCTCCTCTAGCAAAGCCTCATCAAAAGAGATCTGACAGGAGGGATCACTTTATGTGTCTTTTCTCTGAGCCACCCTAGACATTCCCAGGTCACTGATGATTTAGATACTAGCAACAAGAGGTCAGTTCCCTGTTGCCTCCATCCACATCTCCAGCACCTTCCTCGAGCCACCCAGTTTCACTTGTATGGCTTTATCCTCAACGCTGTGATGCCAGCAGCCTCCTCCAGCCCCCATCAGGCTACCAGAGCTAGCATCTTTTGGAAGGAGATTTACAGAGGCTGTCCATTTGGCCAGGAGACAGCCTTTAATTCCTTCCTACCAGCATCTTGCTCCAGGAACATAAGCTGTTCCCAGCTCCCTGATGCTTTATTGCAGCCCCAGCCATCCATGTCCATTGCGTGACCTTTCAGGGGAGGCGCAGTGTCTGGTTTCAAGCCTTTTTGTCCTTATCAATGTGGGAGGTGAACTGTCAATCTGCACAAACTTCCCTAAAATTCACGCTAGCATGTTCAAAGATCGAGGAAGGTGCAATAATTCCCTTGGGCTGAGAGCTGGTTGAGTAACGGCATTTCATTTCCTCGCTTGATTCCCCCATCCCCTCCCCAGCTGCCACTTTGATAGCATCGCCGTTGCATCACATCGCCCACCATCCCAGTTCCCACCGGGAAAGAACACATCTCAGAGGGTCTCTGCAGCCCTCCTCCTGGCCCCACCCTGCGGCGTGCTCTTCTTGCTCCTCCTCATTTCGTGTCCTGCTAATGCCATTGTCTCACCCAAGTTCTTGGTCCCCCCCCTACACAGATGTGCAGGCTACCAGGGGTCAGCAGATAAGGGGTACATGCAGAGCACAGCCTTGTCTTCAGCTGTGCAGCATATCCAGGTGACACCTACGCATTTTCTCAGTGCTTTCTGGCTTGTATCACTCAGGTTGTCGCAGGTGGAATGCGTTTTAAAGAAGGCACTTCAGATACTGAAAGATGGGTGCTACTTTCTCTCTTGTCCTCCCTTCCAGTTGCATGCTAAAAATCTCTTCGGAATTTTCCACACTTTTTCCCATTGAATGACTACTTCTCCATACTTTTACATAGGTTGTTGTGGGCTTTTTTCCTCTACTATTCCTCTACTCAGGGCTATAATTCCAGCACATCTTAAATTACACCCATAAGTGCTCACAAATTCAAAAAAAAAAAAAAAAATTATGTGTGTTGTAGTAACTCAGTGGAGAAAAACATACAGCCTTAGGACAAACCCCAGTGCTCAATGCATGCATCAAAAAAGAAATATCTAATTATGTTAAAGGAAGGTGTTGATCTGCTGTTACTCACACAAAACCACGTCTATGTGTAAGTATAAGCCCTTGGAAGCACATGGTGTCCTGCGTGGACAATTCACACCAGCACCTCTTGTACTAATGCATTAGCCCCAGCTCATACAGACTAGTTATTTCATTTACATGCTGTTTTGTCTCGCCTCTCTCTAATATAACTGACAACCTTTGCTGAACACTCGACTCCTTTAGAGTCAAGGGCTCAGATTTGTTCCGTGTAGTAAATCGCATAGCTTCATTAAAATTGACCAGAAGCTGATCCACATCGCAGGAGTTGAGGCTTTGTCCCACAGTGCAGCAAGTAGCACTAATACAAAGGCAAAGAGCTAGGTAAATACGCAGTGCGTGGAAACACATCGCGCAGTAGTAGCTGCACCAGTGCCAGGCTGGGAGCAAGCCATCTACGCGGAGGCTGGTCCCTATGCACAGGCTGCCCCCTACGCGCAGGCTTACTAGCACCCAGCTCACCACCCTCCAGTGCCCGAGGTGCTTCAACAAAGCCCTTTCCACTTGGCTTGTGTTTTACTTCCACACATCTAGGAGTGCCTCATCCTTTTCAGATATACACCCCTATAGCCTCCTCCGATCCGTCTGCTGCAGGAACGGAACCGCAGCCTTTGGATTCAGCCGGTGGCGATGAAGTGAGCGTGGGAGGCTGGTGACATTTCTCTCCCGAGGTCAATATTGGCAGAGACAAAGATCGTTTCTAGCTGTTATCACTTCACCTTTGAATAATCCCAGGGAGTTACTTTGGGGAGTTTTGCTTTTCCAGGCCCTTTCATCAACTCATGTAATCTGGGAAAAGCTGATGGGATTTGTCACCTTAGGCAAGGGCTGTCACATCTGTAATTTGGCCAGAGTTTGCACAGATACACTCAAATCCTGGATAAGTCCCGGTCCCCAGCCTTCCTTTTTACACCAGAGAGCCTCAGTTCCCAAGGCAGCTGAGGTACCAGAGCATACAGCAGGAAGCACTCAGCCCTTTAAGGATCAGGGGTTTCTCCAGAATTGGAAAAAAAAATAAAATAATAAAAAAAATAAAATAAAAATCTTTCCCCAGAGGATGCAGGCATGTTTGGATGAAATGTTACATAGGAGTCAGACACCGCCTTATCTTTTCCCACACAGTTTGTATGTAGATACAGTGATATAGATCCAGTGATAAGAGACAAGCGACTCGCAGCTGTCTGAGTTGCGATTCCCTAGTTCCTCAGTGAAATAATACCGCGTTTCTGATGTCTGCGTGTAGCATATTCTAAGTAAACCTGGCAGCAATGCAAAGGTCTCAGATATATCTAAGTTCCTATAGATTTAATGAAAAAAAAAAAAAAAAGTGAAAGGGTCCGCCTGAAACCTTCAGGCAAACAGAGCTGACCTCAGGCATCCTACCTCCCACAGTTACTCATTGAAGGAGACTGAATTTTTACGCAGGGAAGCCAGGGAGGCAGTTACCGAAACCCCTTGCCAAAACCAGAGCTCACACAGCAGGGAACAAAGCCACAACCCCAAAAATCAGCACAGCTCTACCAAGGCCATAGCAGAAAACCCGGGATGAAAGTAGCTCTGGCAGGTCAGAGCAAGCTCTCCGTGCCTCCACGAGCGACCGAACCAGAGGCAGATGCCGAGGGCAAGGAGGGTGTACGGTGACTTCCACTCAGGCTCACGACAGGAGGGACGGGACACCAGCCGATGGAGAAGCATCAGCAGTCAGAGACCTGACCCAGGGATACTGGATGCAAGCGGTGCGGGCTCCGCACCACGCACTGCCACTTCGTTAGGGTCATTAAAGCACGGCAGCAGTCCCTGGGCAATGCTGCTAGCAGCATGAGGACACGGGTGGCAGGAACCTGGCCGCGCTCGGGAACCATCATTTTTTCCATTGCCCCACTCCTCCTTTTTTTTGGTCCCAGTACAGCTACGCTGTGTCTTTAGCAAACGCTCCCGCTGAGTTTTCAGAGTCAAACCAGCACATTCCTTATGACCCCAAATGCCTGTGTGATTCCACTGGGCATGAGAGGGGGAAGGCAGAGCCATCCTTGAGGTTAGCTAGGCTGGCTGGAAGGGGGAGGGGTGGCCTCAGTGGTCCAGCGGAGACAGAGCTCGTTTGGAACTGCCCCTCCTGGAGATGAGCACCACAGTGGTTCCAAGCCCTCAGGGCTGGAAATCAGATCCTCATCCAGCGTGTAGCGGCTGAGTCCCACTGGAGCTGGGCAAGGACAGGCAGCAGCTCCGCAGGCATCCCTGTGGAATGGGGAGCCTTGTCCACGAACACCCACCGCGCCGTTCCCTGCTGCTGATGGGCGGCGCGCAGACTGGCTGGGGAGGGAAGGGGGGGGGGGAGGGGGCACCTTGTTTGCACACAGCAAACACTAATTCTTGACTCTTAGTATGTTCCCTCCAAGCAATGAGGGCTAACATTAAAATGCAGAGGTTTGGATGGCTTTATCATTAATGATGGCTTGGAAAATGAGGTGGGGGGGAGCGGGGGAGGCAGACTGGCTTCTCAACAGGTAGACAGAGCTTCAGGAGAGGCTCTGGTGGGCACACGTGTCCACCTGCATCCCACTGCCCAGCTCCCTCCGGCCCCACGCAGGCTGCCCACCAGCAGGAACACGGGCAGCAGCCCCACACACCCACCGAGCCTGTGGAAAGCTTCCCGTGTCCTCTTCCTCCTCCAGTCCCAGACCGGAAAACTTGCCATTTCCTCCTCCTCCAGGCCCAGACAGCTGCCATGGCTGGTGAAGGAGCGTCCTACCAGACCTTCCTCTCCCCCCACCCACCCTCTACCTCTCCTGTTATCAGACCCTGTTTCCTGCAGAGCTTTAAGCTAATGGCTTCCTCAGGATGGCCCGGGGGCATTAGGTGAAGATCCCTATCACTCTTAATATTCCCCAAGGCTCCAGCTCCTGTTTGTTCAAAACCGGGGGAAGCAAGAAGAATGTAACCCATTGAGCCCCAGCAAGGCGAAGGGCAGCGGCTGGAGATCCAGTACCGAGATGTCTAGCACCGCTGACAGTCCCTCCCTCTTTCCCTGGCGTTTTCCTTTTAGAGTAAATATGTAAGCAGGGACCAATTCCAGGAACACCAGATCTGCTGGAGCCAGACTGGCTGCAGGCTGCTCCCTTGCGCGTCGCTCTCGGCAGCTCTGCACACTCCAGCTCCATGGCAGTGACCTGTTTTGGGAAGGGGACGTATGTCCTGTTGCAGAGATCCAGAGGGACAGGAGCGAGTGTCCCCCGAGCACCCCACATGGCCCCGTTCACCCGCGGCATGACGAAGCCCATTAGAGCCCGTGTGATGGTCTCACGAGATCATCCCCGCAGCCACAAGATGCACAGGGATGTGTGGACACTTGCTGACGGCCACACGTCTGTTATTGCAAGATGAATAGCCTCCAGACAAGTAACCCGACACATTTTATTATGACAAAATGGGATTTTTATGCGCAGAATTTGGATGTCACACATACTTTAGTTTCTTTTTCAGAGCATGAAAGTTAGGTAGTTAATTGATTAAAAAAAAAAAGTTACTTTTAACACAGTATTCACCCCCACCTTGCCCCAGGCACTCAAAAGCTCTGATAAACTGAAGTGGAAAATAAACTCTTCTCCAATCGCTTCACAGGTCTGCAATGGGAGGAACCCAGAGCTCAGCGCACCCCTCGGATCGCATCAGACACCGCAGCGGTTTTCAAATAGCCTGTCATCAGTCATGACAACACAAGAGAGTGAGAAGGAGATCAAAGAGGTACCAGTCTGCAATTCCAGTCTCGGATTCCCTGCGGTTCAAGGTAATGACAAGGTCAGGAACCAGCATCAAGTGATCACTCGGCGTTTTGACGGAGCTGGGGATCCACGGCTGTAGGAGCCAGGCCTGCTGCATGGCCCCCCAACGGCACTCCGCGGGGAGATCTAATTGCGTGGATTTCCCCAAACCACAGATGACAGCGTGGCAAGACTGGACCCTTCAAAAGGATGGTATTTCCAGTAGCTCCTGCCTGCGGTTGGAACTGGAAATATCATCGTCTGAGGTCAGCGTTTCCTCACCTCTGACTGCAGAACACCTCTGGCAATGCAAAGGCACCAGCCTGCCCAGGGGGGGATGACCCAGAAAGGTTTCAGAGAACACGTTCCTCCCACTCCCAGGGAAATTTCCATTTAATTTTCATCAGGAGGTTTCAGGAAGGCTGATGACTTTTTCCCTGGGTGGAAGAACGATACGCTCCTTCAGTGCTAGTACCCTTATGCAAAAGCCTTGAACCCATTGAACTCCCGACCCTTCATCTCAGCGGGAGGAAATTACTGCTCTCGCCACTTAGGAGAGTGTTAACAGGACTTACTCCTGCTTGTAAAGCACCAGCACTCTTCACACAATATTCTTACTGGTCAGCTGGGATACCAGGCGATACCTAAGGTCAACTTCAGAGAGCTCTAGAACTCTTCAACCTCGTGTGAGCCTTACATACTGGCTGCGTAACCCACCAAAGACCCTTTCCTGAGGGGCTCGTGGCTCAACTAGACGAGACACAGAAAGGATGAGGGATCTTGCCCAAGGTCAACAAGCAGGTCAATGGGAGTGCTGGAAACAGAACCCAGCTTGTCCTTTCTCTTGCTCCGAGACGTATGTGCTCCCATGGGCAAGTGCGCGTCCCCTCAGGCTACAACAGCCATACTCAGAGTTCGAAGGAGCCTCCAGGCTTCAACCCTAAGGGCAAGAGCACAGCTACCCACAGGAGCTGCCCTGTTCCTCTCTGTCCAGCCTCTTGTAAAAACATCCCCAGAATCTCTATCACTTCATAAAACCTTCAAACCAAAACCTGGTTGGAGATATTTATACTGTTTGAGATCATTTCCCCCAGACTGACTGTCATTCCTGTTTTATAGATTACTGGCAACTCCCGGCACCCTTTGCTGGGAAAAAGAGGGTTTGATAATTACAACAGCCCTTGAGAACTTTGCTTTAAACAAAAAGAAAAAAAAAAAAGCAGCAAACAACCTAAACTTCATTATCTTGTAAAGTTTTATGAGATCTCACGTGTAACACGCACAGAGCAAACATCCCGTAACCTGTCAAAGGAGACACCTGAGAGAGCAGAGCTAATTTAAAGGGGCTAAAAACTGTCCTTAAAGCTTTTTTTTCCTCTCCTTGCAGCTAGAGCTACACTGAAGGTTTTCTCACATCTCCTGAAATTTGGTTTCCTGGCCACACAGATGTCCCAGCTGATGGGTTTGGCAGCCGGTGCTGCTTGGAGCTTTGTGCCACCCTCAGCCTCGGTGGGTGCCCAAGGGCTGCCCTGGCCAGCCTGCGGGCTAGCCAGCCAAGGGGACCTGCTGCCCGTCCCGGTGCATCTCCCTTAAGGGATCCCCCACATCTCGCCAAAAGAAAAAGGCTGGGAAAGTTGGCAGGTGTTTCCAAATGAGCCACGAGTGCCTGAGGGAGAGACAACAGGGATGCCCAGGACACGACCTTGCTCCTTCCCTCCCGGAGTTCAGAGCACGTTGGTTTTCTGCCCCCCTTGACCCAGCGCCCATCCAGCTCCCCACACCAGCCCGTCCTTAGCACCCAGCTCCTGCAGGGAGACGAGCTCGGAAAAAGCACGTGGTGAAGAGAAACGTTCCTTAACCAGAGCAAGACGACGAGCTCTTAGCCAATTCCTTCCTGCCAGCTACAGCCCCAGCTGCCATTCTCCCTCCATCCCATCCACCAGCATCACTTTTCCAAGAAAGGATCATGGCTGAGCCGCCTTTCCAGAGAGCTCTGACAACTCCATCTGCTCTTTCAGTGCTCTACAAGCTAGCCACAGCTAGAGGGAGAGCAAACAGCAGGCAGAAAAAAAAATAAACAAGCCAGTGAAAAAACAAACATGCAAACAATGTTTATGCCAAACAAACAGCAAGCACAATATTTTCTTTGCCAAAAAATGACAAGCTGCAGCCAAGAACCAAAGCACAGAGCCGATCTAGCAAAGAAGCAAGTGCCTCGAATGAGATTTAAGATCCTAACGTTAGAATCCACAAAACTCATGGAAAGATTTTATGGAAACACAAAATGCTGTTCCCCATGCAATGTCCAGTTTCTCACTTGTTCTTCATCCGTGTACATCAAATATTTCTCCAAACCCCTAAGGGTAGAGCAGCCATTCCCAGGGAGGCTGGCACTGCGTGGGGGGACCCCTGAGCTGTCTTGACACCTGGCACAAGGGGGGGACACGGCAGAGGCAGCCACTCATCGATAACCCTAGGGTCTGTGCTGGGCAGCCCCCACCCACCTGCCATAGAATCACAGACTCATTTCGGTGGGAAAAGACCTTTAAGCTCACCAAGTCCACCCGTTACCCCAGCACTGCCAAGCCCACCTCCAAACCATGTCCCTGAGCGCCGCATCCATGTGGTTTTTAGACACCTCCAGGGATGGTGACTCCACCGCCTCCCTGGGCAGCCTGTGCCAGGGCTTCACCACCCGTTTGGTGAAGACATTTTCCCTCATATCCCATATAAACCCGCCCTGGTGCACTCGAGCCCGTTCCCTCTTGTCCTGTCACTTGTTATTGGGGAAAAGGGACCGACCCCCCCTGCCTACAGCCCCTGTCAGGCAGCTGTAGGGAGTGATCAGGTCCCCCCCGAGCCCCCTCCTCTCCAGGCTGAGCCCCCCCAGCCCCGTCATTGCAGCGCAGGGCTCCGCACCCCCACTCGCCGCTGCGCAATTTTCCAGCCGATGTTCCCCTCGCTTCCATTTGCGGCCTCCACACAAGCCGATTAACTGATCACGCAGCCAAGAAAAAGGCACAACAGACATTTCCAAACTGTTTCTTCCACTGTTTCTTCCTCCCTCCAGGCAGATTTATTTGCCTATAGGCAACTAGAGAATGACGGATCCGTGCAGGGAAGTTTAACTGTACATAGGACAGAGCTGTTGCATGGGTTTGGTATTGCTGTTATAGGCATCTGCTTCAGCCCTGGGGTGGACCGAAGTGGGATGCAGCTCTTGCTAGTTCCTAGAGCCTAAAACCACACAGCAGGTCAGCAAAGCCCCAGGGGGATTCCCATAAACCTGACCTTTATCATGTGTGGCTTCAGCCAGCACCTGCAGGGAGCCGCAAGGGAGGACCCAAGGAGCTTTGGTGCTTCACGGTAACTTTGTGGTGTGTTACAGCCATGGCACAGGGCAGCCGGTGGGCTGTGTTCACTGTTCCATGTTAATTCCAGCCTTTTCCTTAAAGCAGGGTGCGAAGCTCCCCGCCAGCACGCCTCCCATCTCCCCAGCCCTGCTCTCCTGGCTACCTTCCCTCTGCTGGCTGGTAGCCCAGAGGCTGCACTGCCCTTCAGCCAGAGCTGGCCAGGCTGGAGGGCTGAGGAACCTCATGGAGTTCAACCAAGGCACGTGTGGGGTCCTGCCCCTGGGGAGGGACAGCCCCAGGCACCAGCACGAGCTGGGGGTGACCTGCTGGGGGGCAGCTCTGCAGGGAAGGGCCTGGCAGTGCTGATGGGCAGCGAGTTGCCCATGGGCCAGCAGTGTGCCCTGGTGGCCAAGGGGCCAGTGGGATCCTGGGGTGCATGAGGAGGAGCACAGCCAGCAGGTCAAAGGAAGGGATCCTTCCCCTTTGCTCTGCCCTGGTGAGACCGTGCTGTGCCCCCAGTTCCAGAGGGACAGGGAACTACTGGAGAGGGTCCAGCAGAGGCTGCAAAGGTGATGAGGGGGCTGGAGCATCTCCCTTGTGAGGAAAGGCTGAGAGACCTGGGGCTGTTCAGCCTGAAGGAGACTGAGAAGGGATCTTACCAACGCCTACAAATATTCTAAGGGCCAGGGTCAAGAGGACCTTCCAACCCCTTTTTTCCAGAGTCCAGGCTCTTCTCAGTGGTGCCCAGCAGCAGGACAAGGGGCAACAGGCACAAACTGCAACACAAGAAGTTCCTTCTGAATATGAGGAAGAATTTCTTTACCTTGAGGGTGATGGAGCAGGGGGCAGGCTGCCCAGGGAGGCTGTGGGGTCTCCTTCTCCGGAGACATCCAAACCCACCTGGATGGATCCTGTGCAGCCTGCTCGGGGGGAACCTGCTCCAGCAGGGGCTGGACACGGTGATCCCATGATCCCAGAGGTGCCTTCCAGCCCCACCGTGCCACGATTCTCATGTAGACATTCCAAGCCCATCCTCGTACAGGCAGTGCCAAGCCCCTGGCACGGAGGGGTCTGGGAAGCAGCACAGAGTCTGCGGACACATCTTCATCAAGCCTGTGCTGGAAGCAAACCCAGCTCAGGTGCCCCAGCACTGCGGCTCAGATTTGGGATTTCAGCGTAAGACTTACTAAAAGGGCACACGCTCCATCCCTGCGCACCGAGCCCCTGCGAGGCACAACAGAATCAGACCCAACCCAAAATGACATTAGGTTAATAGCCAGGTCAGTTATTCTGGAATATTCTAGCTTCAGCCACAAAGACATAAGATCATTGCCCTAGCCGGCAGCCTAGCCTCCCCATCTCATATTTCAGGATAAAGGGAGCTAGAACATTCCCACAGTTGAGCCTGGGAGATCACAAGGCATACTCCAGCAGCTCTCCTAGACATTTCAAACCTCCCAAAGAGCCATAAGGAAGGACTCATTTCAAACTCCTATGGCCTGACCTGCCTATTCTCAAGGCTACCTGGGAGCCCAGGGGCTATTTTAAATCAGAACTGCTTGCCACAGAGGAAATAAAAACACTAGATCCTTTCTAAGCCTGAGAAATAGAGGTCATCTAAGTCGTAACAAACAAACACATTTTTTTGCCCCAAAACATCAAACGAATGGTAAACTTACAAGACCAACAAGCAGACGCAGCTCCTCCACTCCACGGGGATCCAGTACTCATAAAAACTTATTAGAAATACTTACCCATCCTTTCACCACTGGTTATTTATTAGGGGAATACCAAGTCCCAGAAGCTCTGCAGGAGATTAGCTGTCCTGCAGGAAATTTGGTGCACCTGAATCCCTGATGTCACAGCCTTTTAGTCTTCATTGACACCAGCCTAACCTGAGCATTAAATAAAGCTGCTGAGCGAGGTGAGGCTCTGTGATCAATGAGAGTTTGATATCTTGCCGTAGATATAAGCAAACACACAAAGCAAGAGGGACTCAGGGTTCCCAGTTCTATTTTTACAGGGTCATCCACACCCGAACTTTCCATGGAAGCCTAACAGATCCAGCTCTCTGGAGTCTGCTGTTGGGGCTCTCTCCACTGCAGCAGTTACAACGCCGAAGTATGTGGTATTAATTCCCAAGTATCATCTAGTATTAATACCTATATCGGGCTAAGTGACTCTGCTTTTTTTACTAGTCACCAATTCAGAATGGTTTTCAAATTACCCTGGAGTTTTCCTTGAAGACTAAGCCTGTAACTAACGTTCTGTTGATCACTTCTATTTGCAGGCTCCCCGCAGAGATGCTTGGAAAGGGTCTCTCTGATTTCGTCATTGTCCTCTGGACTGATTTATAACCTGCGCCTATTTATAACAAGAGTTTTATATGACAAACTATTCATTTTGCTCGACAGTTAATAGCCTGCCATTCAAGAGAAGTTTACATGTGCTGGGCCCTCTTCTATGGAGTGAGGAAAGGCAGGCAATCTGCAGCTAATCCAACATAAATACCCCTGGAGTCAGTCTGGAGTGTGGCATCGAAATAATTTACAAAACGTGAAATTCGAATAGAACTTAAAACCCCGTAACCTGTCAGCTCCCAGCCAGGGAAAATATTCATGGAGTGCCTGCAGCTGGAATCTCGGTGCTTGGAAGATTGCTTTTATTGGTCTGAAGCAGTTAGCAGAGAGAGCAAGGGTGCAAACGGGACAAGCCTGGCATTGTGGAGGTAGCTTTGCTCAGCTCCTAACAGCTTGTCCAAGGGCTGCTTCAAGGCTCTGTGTGGATTAAATACAACCCACTGCAGATTCCACGTGGGAAGGGCTGATCCGGCACTGCGCTGCGTCCTTCTGAGCCAGCTTGCACAGTGGTAAACACGAGACAAGCGAAAAGCAGCAGGATTAGGACGATGCAGCAATCTTTTGTCAATATAGCTCAGAGGGCAAAATTGATCGTGGCTGTGCCAGCAGGAGCACACCTGAAAGGCAGCTCCGGAGTTAAGCCCTGGACTAGACCAAATACCTATATTCTGGGGCGAATTGCTAGCACTCTCGCCAGATTTTCCACCAGGCTCAGTGGGCTCTCTGTCAGGCTCAGAAACCACACTTACCAGCACATTCTGTGAGGGTACCCAATATAGGAGCTAAAAAAACTCCTATAAGGTTTATATATAAAATATTAAAAATATATATATATTTATATAAAGCACTACCTAGCTTAGACCTTTGAGACAAGGCAGAGGCATGTTCCAGAAGCACAAGGCAATGACATTTGCCATCGTGCTAAGCAAGCAACTGTAGCCTGAAGCTGGAAACTTATAGCTGGATTCCATTTAGAATCAGGAATTAGGAGTGAAGATGATAACTTTTGTAGACATTGAAATTAGTGGTCTGTGCTCATCCTAGGGTTTGGGTTCTTGGTGCTGAAATACAAGCCAAGCAGCAAAGCCCACTGCTTTACATCGCAGCCTGTGTGAGGGGGAAGTGCAGCAACCAGAGCAACGAGAATACCGAGCTCAGTGAGTCTTACAGGACCAGAGTACGAAACTCAGTGTCAGCATCTTAGAAGGAAGAAGCTTTCGGGCAGGAAAAATTCACGAGAGGGTGCAAAACTCTGGATAGCGAACACACCTCCCTCGTTCAAGAGGGATCTGCAGAGACCATTAGCCCTAACAAAACCACGGTGATTCGCAGTGGTTTTGTCTGAATCTGAGCTGTGCACACAGCAAAAAGCTTGATGTGGGTGGCTGCAAGGATTGAGTGAGGTTTTGCAGAGGAAGGGGCCAGGAGGGTTAGTGAGCAAGGGCATGGTGAAGGCAGCAGAGATTTGGTGAAGATTCACTGATCCGTGGGGGGTGTCACAAGAACCTCTTTGCAAGTGTTCTTGAACTAGTATACATATATATATATATATACACACTATATAGAGTACCTGAATATATATGTACTATCAATAGTATATATACAGTACCTGAACAAATTATGACTGCGAGTACAAGTTATAAATATTTGAAACTTTTTTGAAGGCGCTTCTGTGCAAACATTCCTGTGAAGCAGTCAAAGATGAGGGTAAGAAAGGAACTGGTTCCAGTGAGATGTACCTTTTCTTACCTCCAGTTTCCCTGAAACCCTAAACTTAGAAATGCTAAAGGAAAAAAAAAAAAGTGTGTGTGTGTGTGTGCAAAAAAAGCAGCAACTGTGTTTCCTATTCTGCTAGGACCTCAATAGAGGTGCCCCCATCATATCCCCCCTGCCCCAGCTCATACTGATAGTGCATTGAGCATGCTGGAAGGACCCAGGAGAAAAAAAAAAAAAAAAAAAAAAAGAGACACCATTTAATTGTGCCTCTTTTAGACTTCTCCCCTTGCACCCACAAATAGCCATTGCCACCGAGCAGGCTTAAAACACTTGGCCGTTAAACCATAGGCTCAAGCACGTGGGTTTTATTTTGTTATAAACAACTTCTTCATACCGAACTCAGTCCCCTCGAGTCCTTCCATTTTCTGGGACTATAAATTTTATGACTACAGAGGAGCACTGAAACTTTGCTTCGCACACCATTAATCTCCTTGCTCTCCAAACAGCGCGGAAGCCTTGCAGGGTGTTTGTCTCACCCGCAGCCCAGCCAGGAGGCTCGTGTCCATAATAGTGATGAGTTTTGCACACTCGCTGCACCCCGGCGCTGGAGGCCCCACTCTCAGCTCGCTTCTTGGCCGTTTCAACCTGTTCTGCCCCATCTTGCTGCTGGACGGACAATCTCACGCTGCCTGAAGCCCCAGGAGTGCAGCCTGCTAGCATTCAGAGCTGAAAGACTCCTAAAAAAGAAAAAAGAAAAAAAAAAAAAAAAAAAGGTCTTTTGGCTACAAGACCTTGGAGATGCGTAGGAAAGCTCCTTAAGGGACAACCCTCTATCTGGAGAATAAAACGAGCTGATTGAAACCCCACAAGCTTTCCAGTGGTGACTGTGAACTCGGGACAGACAAAGAGATGCGATGTCCGTGTCCTCCGCTAATCCGGCTCCTTTCCCCAGCGGGAGCAGAAGGGCAGCGTGGCTCCCCGACAGACGCCGGGGAGAGGTCTGCTCCTCTCTCTGACACTACCCACAGGCAATCACTGCTCCTGCCGAGGGAGATTTAAGCCTTCGCTGTTTGGGCTGTGTGTTCCTAGGACTGTCTGACAGCTGCTAGCACACCAGGGAAACCGTCAGGGCAGCAGTCTTTATACAAATAAAGGAGCAGTAGTATAAAGGCAGAACGAGTGTGTCTCCTACTAAGAAGATCGTGAGAGTAAACCAGCAAAGAGTGGGGAAAAGAGAGTCACAAATCCCAAAACAGAGTCTGACAAACATTTTTAGTTCTACAACCAAATAAATATTTTAACTCAGATTTACCAAGAACAGTGAGACTCGGTTCAAAACCCCTATATATACCAATGTACGCTTGAATGTCACACCACGTTGATTATGTTGCTGTAAGTCATGCACAAAACAGCCCAATTTATTACAAATATTCACACAGAACAAAGGACAGTATAGCTATACATGCTGGGATACAGGCCACTTGCCCTGACTACACTTACTCCATCAAACCCCAGTGTAAACAGCCAATCTTTATCGACAGGGTTTAGTGATATTCACACGTGGCTCGTGCTATCTGAAGCTCCAGAGATGACCGCTGCTGCTGCTTGCTATGCTTCGATAGCTGTGGACTCCCCTCTGCCAGCACAGCACCCAGTTTATGCTTAAAAGCAGATTCTCCCCAAAGTATACTATGAAAAAAAAAAATAAATCCATAGGAATTCTGGTATGTATTGTGGAGCAAGAAGGAATATATAAACATTCATAGCTGCTGTACTTTAGACAGCCACACAGGTCCAGTTAGAACAACTGCATTCCATTGACTAGAAAGCAGAATTTACCTGTGTTTACTTGTGTCACAGCACTACTGTATCATTCCCTGTACCCTCTCCTTCCTCCTCCAATAGGTATCACTTCAATACTTTCTTCGCAAAGGAAAAAATACCATTTATCCTTAAAGCTCTGTCTCAAGGTATTTATAATAGAGATGAAAAAAACCCAAAAGCAGTTTCAGCCATGCCTGTTTTACAGCAGGTATTTCCACAGCTCTCGAAGACAGACATCTTTGCATACCACCAACCTCAACAGCAGCGTTACTGGAGCTTGTAGAAACATCATATATTGGCCAACCTGAACAGACCCAGCGACAGATGACATTTTTTACATGCCTTCTGCTGTCCCCAGCAGCCTTTGTTTCCCTTGAACGAAGATACTGCAGTTGATCAAAGGTCGCAATACTACACAAGGGATATCTTCCTTTCACTGCAAATATTCAAGAAGAAGTACGTGGATGCCCTTCTGGGCCTTGCTACCATCTATTTAGGACACTGTTATACAAGTATGTCCTTAGTTAAGTTGAATCAATAAAAGGGCCAGGTGTCTGTTGAAAGGGAAAGCTACAGAGGTACGTTAAACGAGTGTGGTTTTTTTTAATCACAGGGATGTTACCACATCTTGGGTAACACACCTTAACCCCGTGAAATGGCAACACCCTTTTACTTAATCAGAATGAGTTTGTAGCCAGGAGCTATATGCAAAGCTGCTCTGGGGGCTCGATCTCACATGCTTACATTTGCAAACAGATGTGTAGAAATCCAGAAAACATCCACTGGACGGTCTTTTGGACAGTCTTTGGCAGCACTTTCAACCTCCAAGCACAGCCCAGATAGACTCCCTATGATCCTGGCCGCCTGATGGAAGCAAGCCTTGCCCCATGTTTTCTTTTATTATTTCACTGGCATTGAACAAGCACCAAATAGGTGACACATCTGATCCGGGGCTGCTACCCTCACTGTCTTTGCCAGGCTTCTGACAACCAGTGTAATACATTTGACGCATTTACAAATGATTATACGGCACCTGAGAGGATGCTGTTTATGTGATGCAGTCCAAAACCACATGTATATCTTACTAAAACATAAGAACACAAGTAAGGGAGTTCGTGCTAGAACTGGTGCCATTGGCCTTACCTTTTCATAACAACAAAACTGCACAGGCAGCAAGGTATTCAGCTTCATCAGTAAGATCAAGGCAATACTTAGATACAAAGAACCACAATAAAGAGTTCAGACCTTGGATTCCCATCTGTGAAGCACACATTGTCTGAGAATTCAATATACTTTTTGTCAAATATATCCAATTCTGAACATGAGAGAGGGCCTATACCGTTCACAATTGCATGAGAAAAGCAGTTTTGCAAATCCTTGCCTCTTCCTCCATAACACAGAGAATATAGTCACTTCTTTACTTCCCCTCTCAATCCTTCATTTACAAACTCAAACACCCCACAATCAATCCCAAAAGACATGCTGATTACAAGTGCTATTGTGAAATAAAGTTATAATGCAACAAATTCCAAATCTCAGAGTACTGTTCAGTGAGCATCTGGTGAAGCACAAATTAAATATTACAGTTTATTTCTGAATTATAAAAGTATATTTTTTTACGATGAATGAACTGGTGTGGACCTTGAAAAGCAGTAGCCTCTGAAAGCAAGCTGGAGTATCTGTGAAAGGAAAGGCTCTTTGCTTGTTTAAAAAGATGCCAACAGTTACAAGGAAGCAGTCTTCAAGAGTCAAAGTAAAGGTTTCTTCAGTCAAATATACACTGCAAGGCTCTAATTCATATCCTTCCCTGCTACGCTGCTGCAGATGACGTTACGCGCCCATTAACATGCCCATAAAATCTGATCCGTTCTGAATGGTGATGGGAGCTCCAGCACTGTTATCCACAAATATGGAGGTGTACTGGCCAGCCTGCCGAGAGAAAAGAGGGAAAGGGAAAATATCTGATGCTTCATCCCAGCATAAAAGGGGGGGGGGGCGGGGGCGGAAAGCATTTCACTGCCATGAACTAAGCACAGAAGCCTCCTGCCCTTTTCCCTCCTGGGAACAGGACCTGATCAAATATTTTTTTTTACTGCAACACTACAGTCTTGATTTAGTGGAAGAAATTTTCTGTAGTGAAACTGTGCTATAGATTTATTCCTTGACTAGACTCCTACTGCACTAGCATCATTTTGGGTGACTAGTCAAGTGGCCATTTGTGCTTCACATCCCCTGCTATGAAATGGGAAATACAATTACCATCTTAACAATGCAAGGGAGATTTGAGAAAGAAAAATATTTAGGGTCATTCCTTAGAGGGGAGGTTACTTCTGTGGCTTAAGATCAGAATGGGCAACGCAAGTCTGGCTTTTGTTCCTGTTCCTGCCACAGCTTCTCTCTAGTCACTCCAAGTAAGGCATTTAACTTCATTAACCTTAGAAAGAAGATTAATAAAAACTTCCCCGTCTCCTGGTGAGAAGTGAGCCTCGCACAGCCCACCAAGCAAACCAGTACAGCGATTCCGCCTGCACGGGCTTACCTGCAGCTGCAGTAAGCCGTGTACGTAGATAGTGAAGATTTTGCTGTTACTTTCCAGACCAGCAATGACTTCCAAAGACCTAAACAGTAGCAAAAAAGAAAAATAAACTGCTTGAACACCGAAGGCAGTCACAATACTTGCATGCAGAATGACAGTAGTCTCATGACCTCCCTAGAAATAGGACCTGCTGGTTCTAGTACCCATCTGGACTAAACAGGTGGCCTGTTGACTTGATTCGAGCAGTAATCAGCTACCTCAAAATGAGAATGGTAGATTCTTGTCCTCACTGTAGCGTCTAATGGAAGACCTAGAGAGCACACAGGATTATGAACACAAAACTGAGCTGGAGGCAAGAGCTGGGAGCCACCTTCTCTGACAGAGGTCTTCCTCAAGGTCCTGTAGTCTCCATTCCCCAGCCTTGAACAGGTGCTAAGCACGCTCTTTAGATTTGTCTCCATCCATACCAGTTATCCCAGTTTGCTGACCCCTACAACAGTTTCTACACTTGTTATTCTGCAAAGACCCAGGTATATGCATTCTGCCAATTACAGTTCATCCATTTCCAAAGCGTGAAAGGCATATTTCAACCTTAATATATGCAGTCAGCCTACGAAAGAAAGAACATATTCTGCAGCTGAAAGCTGTTTTGGGAGGACATTTGGAGCAGGGGTCAGAAAAGCACAAAAAAAAAAAAATAATTGTGCTTTAGTTAAAATTCAAGGAAGAGCTCCAGGTCACTCTTCCAACACTGGGTTTTCCTAATATCATATTCTAATAGCCATTATATTCCTTGCAGGAGCAAGACATAGGACAACTGCTCTCTGTTGCACCCGCAGTTTACAGAACACTAACTCAGCTCCTCTGTACAGGATTCAGGGTGGAAGGAGGTGCCTGAGACAACAACAATCAGAACAACTCCTGTAAACTCAATTCCAAAGCAATACGAAAGCACAGAGCTCCACGCCTGGCTAGTTCTTCCGATACCTGCCTAGCCAGTGGTAGCAGATGTAGTTGTTTTCCCAAGAAAACCAACCCCTTTCCTCCCTTTTTTCCATGAAGTGGTAGTGACGAAACCGAGCAAGTGCAAACGTGCTGTTTCCAGCCCCCTTGCAAGGAAATAACATGCATAAAAGGTAGGGGCAATTTGGCCCAGAGAGAGCAAGCCACTTGGCACCACCTTGACTGAAGAGCTCAGTCTGTATGCTTCTGCCAAAAGCCTAACTTGGGTGGGAACTTCCCACCATTAATCTCTTCTACTCCAACTGTCTCCTTGCCTCTAAGTTTCCATCTCTCTTTGCCGAAAGCCCTCGGGGCTCTTTCAGCTCCCTCAAATGAATGACTGCGTATGCTGACATCCCCAGGAAATTCCACAAGCACGGGTGGCAGCTCAGCCTGTGCCAGCAGAATGTCTGTCCAGGCAGATTCCCATCCCTCCACCCACCTTCCATGCCCCAGACCAGCCATACTCTCATCTACCATATGACAGAGAGGGCTCTCGGAGCCAGTGCTGATCCCGCTTTATGCCCACTGCTGTCCAACTCACTCCACTCTGGGCAGCCGTACAGGACAGCCAACCATAAACTGCAACCCTGGACAACTGATGAAAACCGAGTCACAGATCAGAGAGCTTTTATCTAAATAATTAACATCTGAGTCAGTTCTAAGACAAAAAGGATTCTGCTATTCCTGTTCTTTGGAGAATGTAGCTATAAATTCTTCAGATGGCAAGGTAATCTCAGAACATCCCAATAAACCTGCCTGGGCTGTATGTGACAAAGAGGTTGTTCACACATCCTAGCTAGAGCCAGAACAGATTTCTAGAAGCTTTCAGCTAGAAAGACCTGCAATGAGGAAGGCACAGTAGTTTCCATGGCCCATAGGGAAGCTTCCTATTCAGGTCACTCTTGTGCTTGCATTTACCAGAACAAGAAAGCAAGACTAAAGTCATGCTGAAAGCAATCAGAGACTGACATCCTTTCTTTAGTAATACCACTGTAAGGTTGACTGAATGGACAGCAAAGGAGAGAGAGACATAGACAGGCACTGTCATTGGAGACAGAAGTAGCCTTCCAGAAGAAACATTTTGTTCTCCCTCAGATGCCTTAAATCAATTGGGAGCTTGTGGAATCTCAGGAAGGAACACTCACCACTGTCACTTTCATTTATTTTTCAAAACCATTTAAATGGATTCTAGATTTTCTATATGATCCTGTAACTGGAGACAATGTAAAGTAGAGATCAGGATGGGAGAACAGCTTTTCATTCTTGGAGATCTGCAGGATCCATTTCACTTTTAAATCCTGTAGGTGGCTTCATAAATCTCACCCACTCATTCACTCAAATCTTTATTGAAATACCATAAGGTCAACATCACCAACCAACAATATTTTCCCGTATCCCAACAGGGATTATCTTTCCACATCCCAAAAGCATGTAGAAAAAGATTCTGTGGGACTTGCAGTCTCCGAGGAATCCAAGGGCTAGGGGCATGAGTCCTGTTCGTGATGAAATTGCTAAAATGAAGAGATTATTATAGGTGAAAAGAAAAAAGCATCAATGCTGAAGAAAGAAAAAAACCCAGCACCTGATTACTGGAATCTGACTGGTCTTCGCTATGCAGAGTAAAGGACAGGACTAGGGATCTGCACTGTGCAAAGGCAATTTGAGAGAGCCACTTGTAAAAAGGGCAGTAATATTCTACCCTACTCATACCTGTTCTACCCCTGTGACTAAAGGCCTGGGCTGTCCCAAAATCACTCACTGTCAACAAGCATCCCAGATTTCCAGATCAGGCTAAGGTCCATTCTTAGCACGATCCAAAGGAATTCTCACAAGTGCCAAAAATGAAATGTCCCCTAAGATCTGCAGCTTACCAGAATATAAGCCAACCCTTCAAGGGGCAAGAAGTTACACCCCCATTCTTCTCTAACATTGTGACTGCAGCCAGTCTGTCACTGCCTCACTTGAAATGCTGCAGTCATAAAAAACGGTTGTAAAACAGTCTACAGGGCCAAGGAGGTGCCAGTTGCTCCAGTCTGCAAGCTCCTTGATTTCCCATCATGTCAGTGGGTGCACAGCTCCCTCTTACCCTAGTTACTAACGGGTACACAGACACCAACGGAGTCTTTTCCACAGGCCAATGAACCCTAAGAGAGGTTTATTTATTACACAAGGCTTCATGTCAAATTCACCCACCACTAAACTGAAACGTCTGCAGAGAGGTCAGACCTATTTGCAGCACTCTGACTCATGGAGCAGGGAAGGTGAGGGCTGAAGCAGTCAGTCCAGCAGCAAATGTATGGTTTTGGCGGGTTTAGGTTACACCTGCGGAGTCGTTTTATGGCTATATTTCAGTGGTGCTATCGCAAGGCTGTTGCTACAGCTGCACTGGAAGAGCTGCGGGCAGGGCACAGCAAAGCTGCACAGCCCTGTCCAGGCATTTTTTCTCCCCTGAAAAGGGCCGAGCTGCAAGCAGATGCAGTGGCTACTCTGTGCAAGCGGCATTGCCCTCTGCTGGGTGTGTTTCAGCCCAACCGAGGGGCTCCGCAGCCCCTTCCTCCAAGCAAAGCTTGCCAAACTCCTCCAGAGCAAGCTGGCCTTCTCCGAGACACAGGGCACCTACATGCTGCAGCTGAAAGGATGACAGAAGCAGAGCAAACAGGAGCAGCCACCAGTACACTGGTGCCGTGGCCCAGTGCATAAGGAGCAACACCCAAGGTCGCCATGGCCTAACAATTCTTTAGCAGAGTTTTGCTAATGGATCCCAGCAAAGGAAAATTCAGCGTGGTTATCTGAGCAAGCTCCAGAAGGCAGCTGAGGGCTGCCAGAAGGTATCATACACCTGTGTACAAGCCTTGCACTTTCTGCCTCAGGACCCATCCACCTCTATTTTCCTTCTATTCATTCTTCTCATCACTCCAGCACTTCCATGGCAACATGAGTGAGATGCCATGATCCATTCAGGATGCAGCTGAAATTATAAAAATTTACCTAACCACCTCTGGCACAAAATTAAAGTGTTTGTCTCACTCTGTATGTTCATGATAGCTGAGCATTCGGCACCTTCAGCTACATCCAGATTCAGCTGACTTCATTCACAATTCTCTCAACATACACAACATTTAGCCATTTAGAGTAATTAGCACCAAAAGGTTAAAAATCAGAATTTAAAAAAACACATAAAACCTAAAAGCGAATGGAATTTCATTCTTCAGAAAAGTTCTACAAACATTTATCATATAAAATTCACTGTTGGTGAACCTGTTTTCCACAGTTGGTTGAAACATCGGCCCGTCTGAGAAAAATAATTGTCAAGACAGCATCGCAGTAACTCACGTGTATCGGTGGCACAGAGATTCAATGCAGATCAACACTCGGACATTATCTCTGGCTCGGAGTTGGACTTTACTCTTCAACTCACTGTGGTCTAGGGAAAGCAGTGGAAGGAATATAAGCACTTTCACAACATAGCAGACCACCAGTTGCTGGTGCTTGGCTTAACAGAGACACCAGTAACCTTGTGACTCCTGTATTGGGTTTGCATGTGAAGGTTTTGGTAGAGGGGGGCTATAGGGGTGGCTTCTGTAGGGGAAGCTTCTAGCAGTTTCTTATGTCCAACAGGGCCAGCACCAGCCAGCTACGAGATGGACCTGCAGCCCCCCAGGTCAGTGCAGAGGGCAGGAGATGCTCCAGGCACCACAGCAGAGATTCCCTGGCAGCCTGTGATGAAGACCATGGTGAGGCAGGCTGTGCCCCTCAGCCCATGGGGCTTAACAGTGGAGCCCATCTCCACCTGCAGCCCGTGGAGGACCCCACGTCGCAGCAGGGGGATGCCCAGAGGAGGCTGTGATCCATGGGAAGGCCATGCTGGAGCAGGCTCCTGGCAGGACCTCTGGCCCCATGGAGAGAGGAGCCCAGGCTGGAGCAGGGGAAGAGTGTGAGTCCTCCCTTTGAGGAGGAAGAGGCAAAACCAACATCTGGTGACCTGACCAAAACCCCCATTCCCTGTCGCCCTGTGCTGCTGGGAGAGAGGAGAAATCAGGAGTAAAGTTCAGCCCAAGGACAAAGGTGGGATTGGGGGAAGGTGTTTTAAGATTTTGGTTTTATTTGTCATTATCCTACTCTGATTTCATTGGCAATAAATTAAATTTATTTTTCCCCAAGTCCAGTCTGTTTCGCCTGTGACAGTAACTGGTGACCAATCTCTCCCTGTCCTCACCTTGACCCACAAGCCTTTTGTTACATATTCTCTCCCCTGTCCAGCTGAGGAGGGGGCTTTTGGTGGGCACCTGGCATCCAGTCAGGGTCAACCCACCAAAACTTATCAGGAAAGCACCCTTCTGGTGTTAGATTATAAAATACTTCATCACTGAATAATTAAAAACCATTGAACAAATGCACTGGTGACAAAACACAATCAGAACTGCCTTGATGCAGTTCTCCATCTTCATTTCTTCTAAGGTCTTTTATGGAAGCCCTAAGTTCTCTGCACATGAATATATTTGGTCCCTAAACTCATCTCCATAAGAAGTATTGATTTGTTTGGTTTGCACGGAGGAGCTTGCTGTGGCTGTCGGTCTGGGGAAGCACCCAGCTCTAAGGACAGGGGTCTGGGTCATGGTACCAAAGGGAAAGCTCACTGCAAAGGGCTGGCATTGCACATACTTTAAATCAAACGGGACCCAGGGAGTTCTCCAGGACTCCTTCCTGCAGCTCTCAGGCAGTACAGAAAAGGTTTCTGTGGACAACACTCACCAATGTGGACATTAGCTGAAAACTGGTAGATGCCAGACACAGGTGCTGTGAAACGTCCTGTTGCCAGATTTAATCCCGTCCCCCGGAGAAAAGCTCCTTTGGCCAGAGGCTGTAAGATGAGAAAACCAGACCTTGATGAAATCTCCAGCACTCTCAACAATTGCCTCTGCCTGTGACAAAGAACAAGCTTACATGCATGAGAACAAAGCTGAAAAAATTTGTGAGGCTTATCTCCCCAGAACACACCTGCCAGATGGGCACTCTCAGCATTTGATGCTCACAAAAGGCGAAACTATCAGTATGAGACATGAAGATGCCCTTTTTGCTGATTGCCAGACTGTTCCAATTTACCTTGACTCAGACTGTGCTTACTGCATCCCTATGCTCTGCTGGTCCTAGTGGCCTCTAGCCTCCACTGATGTTCTGCTACACAAGATCTCACATTTTTTGAGTCAAGAGGTCCCTACTACTCCCAAAGACTTCCTAAATGGGGCCAAGCAGTGTCCCCAGGCTCAAAAACCTGGAACCTCATACACTGTTTTTGTGATACAAGTACAGAGAAAACACTTGTATGGGTCTCCAGAGGTTTTCTACCCACTTTAGGTTTAAGTCAGGTGGCTTTGATACTGTTAAAGAATGACAGCTTGGATTCTTAAAGATTCCATATTTAGTTTCATTTTGTTCTAGCCTCGGATTCTACAGAATAGGCAAAAAACTAGTAAATAGCATGCAGCTTCTCCTCATGGCAAGGAAGCAGTCTTAAGTCAAACTCACAGCAGATTATCTGACTCAGACTAAAATAAACCCTGCAAGAAATGTTTATTGTTTGTTTTGGCCTGCCTTATGAATTTGGCTAGAGCTGGGGAGAAGCAGGAGTGGCTTCAACGGGCCAAGAAAGCACATTAGTCAGACTCTGCTTCCACCGCAAGGGCATTCTGTGCAATGTGAACACATCCCCATGGATGCTGTCCTGAGACATTTGCCCCACATTGGTCTTACAGGACAGAAGAGCTGTTCAAGTCTGACTTGGTAAAGGCACACATACTGCTATATCCCCAAAACATGCACAAATACATAATTTAGCGATCTCAATAACCCAGCATTTGGACATTCTTTCCAATACCAGCTGGCAAAACGGGCCTAAGACGTGGTGAACAAATCTGGAGCAGTGCTGCCACAGGTGCTACTACACTAGGGAAAAAAAAAAAAAGTAGTGGAACACCTTTGTTCAAGTATGAGAAGAAGTTAATTGCCTCCCCATTACGGTTCATCACAGCCAGAAATTGCGAGCTTTCACAGTGCAGGGTAGAAATAATTTATTTAGCTTTCTCTTTTAAAGGGTGTAAAGCTGCAAATATTGGGGTCTGGTGGTGTTTGTTTAGATAGTTACTACATGGTAGGAGTGAACCTGCCTTCATTCAGCACATCCCAAGCAAGGGTCACAACAGGATAATTCCCAGTCCTTGTTTACCAAGATCTAGCTGTATTTTAAAAATTTCACAGAACTTTTCTAGAAATGTTTTATGTATGCATACCATGGTAAAAATTTATCCATGTGCAACTGTAGTGGCACTTCTTATAAGATCACATAAGTATAATGGGAAAACTGTAATAATGAACTGCAGAACAACTACATTTTGTACAGTAATTTCTAAGTCCCTGTGTTTATCAGCGGGCACTAATGTGTGCTTGTGCACAGAAACACACACAAAAGGACGTGCACAGACAACAGCCAGCCTAACAAAGACTATGTGCTCTTATGCTATATCATTTTTGGTAATGCTGTTTCAGATTTACCTCACTGAAAGAGCAGATCCAAGCCCTGTATATGTGTAAAGCTGTACTCCATAGTTAATAATGTATAGTTAATTCATTCCTTTCTTGTTACAGCTATTAGCAGAATCAGCAACATAATTCCAAAACCACTGGCTGAGCGTGGAAGGCAATTTTAGGCACCAGTAAATTATCGCTGATAAAACATTCCTGTTTCTTCATGCCCTCTGTGGCTTTGTTATTCTTTTGCTCATAGAAATAGACAATGCAGGGAGAGGTTCTCTGGGCAAAATATTCCATTAAACCCTACGCCAATTAGAGCTCCTTGCTGCATTTGCTGCCTCACAGCAGCGTACTCACCTAGCTGCTTCAGACACTGCAGGGATTTATATCTGAAAAACTGTTTGCACACAGTTATTTCAGACCAAAAGCAAATAAACTAGTGTCTAGTCATTCTGTACAAACCAAGCTCAGCTCCTCTGCCTCAGTTCAGCTCCTATCCCCACATCTCCCTCGTACACTCCATCGTTTACTTCCAGGTGGAAAACAGAAGCCATGCACCAAGATTTGAGATATGAACGGCCAGTATCACTTTTCAGTGACAAATGCTGTGGAAAGCAATGCGCTGACTTATCTGTTATTAAAGAACAGGATAACACAGCCTGCACAGCAACCACAATGAACAAGGGATGCACCAATTTCCTGAAGCAGCAACAAAATTCAGCTGCCAAAAGGTAGACATTTAGCCTGACCTCAAGGCACAGGAGACACCAGGAGTCCTTCTGGGATCTTTCACCATGAAAAAAAAGCACGTAGGCCATCTTAGCCTTAAATGATCTGGTTCCAGTAACGTTCCTGGGCCCCAGAGAAATCCCACTTCCATGGCCTGTCAGAGGCTCCAGTTACTTCCATTCTTGCTGTGTCACGTACCTTTCTGAGAGCTTCTGGAAAAGGCAACCATCAGAAACCTCAAAGCAGGAGGCAGAGGAGGAAGAGGTGTGGGGAAAGGAGTATCACATGTTTCGTTCCAGATATCAAGGAAATTGTGAGACCAAGAGGGGGAGGGAACATTCTTGGAGGAAATATAGCATGGAAGGATGAGAAAACCATTGTGCTCTCTCAACACTCAAGGTGAGAGTGACTTGGACAACACACTCAAATGACAGAATATAGTAGTGATAGGCTGTTTCTCAACAGAGGTTCTTTCCACTATCTCAAAATGCTTTGGGTAAAGTCCAAATCCAGGAAAATTAGTCAACCCCTGTCATTTCCCTGAGAAGTATCAAACTGTTGGCTTCTTCACACTATTAAACTGACAGAATGGAGGGAGGGGAATGATCTCTTTCCCCCCTGCTTGGGTTGTTTAAAGACAATGTTTTCATCTTTGCAAGAGCATCCCCTGTCTCCCTCCCTGCTAAATTCCCCTATATCAGAGCACAAGCTAAAACCAGACACTTCTTGTCCCAAAGCTGAAATGAAAGGCTGGCATCCAGAGGCCTGCCAGCCCTCCCACATCAGCTTCAGGGCCAGAAGCAATTAGAAAGAAGCTAGGCATATGATAACAAAGCATGGGAAGCATCAGCCTACGCACTGATGGCTGAGATGTCTTTATTCACATTTTCCCTCCTAATTAATGAGGCAGCAGATCTCTCTAGCCCTGCCCACACTTCAAGTACAATCTTGCCTCTGTGCCAGCACCCACAGTGCTGTCAAACCAGGCTTCCACAAGTGTATTTGGGAAAGATCCAGGAAAGCACCCTATTTAGAACACAGCCCCTACCTCTAGTCCCGCAGCTGTGAGAAGTCCTAGCAGCAAAACTGCTTCATAGGAAAGGATCTGCTGGACAGGATTCCTCAGAAACGGGACTCGAAGCAGCTGGGAGAGAAGCTCAGCACCGTACTACATGGACAGTGTTAGCAAATGCTGCTGATGGAAAGCCATATTCCTTGTTTATATTCTTCAAACTCTTGTCACATCACAAAAGCAACCATGTGTCTGAAGGCCTTGTGGTATTAGATAGGCTTTGTGATTCCAAAGTCTAGAATAAGTCTCCTCAGCTACCAAGCAGCTGTTTGTTTTTAGCTATTACTTTGCCTAACATTTATATTTCCAATTCAGATCCTATTCGCCACTGGATCAGAAATGGCTAGTAAAAGTTTTAATATCAATTCAACAGCTTGCTTGTAACCATGCGTATAACTACCGACAGCATCCCATGCTGCTGGTGCGCTTGTCATTGTAACATGACTATAACAAAATTATACAGTTAACATTTATTAGTCTTCGATAAGACATTATGTAAAGAATTTGAGCATCAGGACTGGCCCATCTAACAAAACGATGGCTCTTATTTGGGCTCACAAATCTATAACCAAACCAATGGCTTCTGTCTGCCTCTGACATTTTTCTGCACTTGAACGTTACTCTGGAATTAAACAGGGTGTGCACTGTAAAAAAGAACAGATCCTTCAGACTAATGCCAAACATGGACAAGTCTTTCTCCATCATTAACTGAAATAAAAAAACCTGACTGCTGTTCGGACCTGTGAGACAGCCCTCTCTTGCACAGACCTGTTAGAACTTCAGTAAGAACTGTAATGAGATTCAGCTGGGCTGCAAGAGAAGGCAGAAAGTCTGCCTCTTGGGCTTGTCAGGAAGGAGAGGACTCAGAGTTAAAAGTCCATCTCACTGCAGCTGAGCTTCAGTGCTGAAATCACCCTACGAGATCTTACTTCTGTCAATCACAGAAAAGGTAGTGCTATATTCATAGCAGCCAAGCCTGGGATGTGCTTCTGGGATTAGTCTGCCCTTTTGGGAAACTTTATCTACACAGCCACCTAGCAGCTTTGCAGACTGGGGGAACTACAGCTGACCTACGCACAATGGCTGTTGTGGACTTGCACAGGTTCAGTCTGTAATCCCTTCTCACCGACTGGAAGTTCTGAAGTTCTACCAGGGTCTTCTTATCTACAATGACTTGTCCTTTTAGCTTGCAATGGAATGCCTCCTCTACACGTCTGTGGGGTGAAACTTCCTCCAAGGAGAGCAGGAGTGGAGGCAGCTGGCTAGGATGGGCTGAAATAGCCAGGGATGCTCGACGCTCAATGGCTTCTGGGAAGAAAAGAAAAAATACAGGAAAATAAAGGCTTAGTTTAAGAGCCTCGTCTATGAAGCCATTAGTTGTGTGATTAGACTTCTGCACTTAACTCTTCAACTCAAACTAAGCAGCCCTGAGGAAACATTTTTCCAAAATTTTGACTGCCAGATAGGGGAATGCTTTAAGGTAAACGTTTGCAAAGCCAGTTCTTTATTTGCCATGGCGTTCACCAACAGAAGCATACCACAAAAGCACAAAGCTCTCACAGTCTTTACCTTTTAATATTTCCTTAAACTCCTGCAGAAGGACTTCCCGGGTGACTTCAGCACCAGGTGCTCCTGGAGGTCCCTGGGGACCGGGAGGTCCTGGGGGCCCAACAAGGCCACGCTAAGGAAGTAACCAAAGAAAAACATGTGAATTGAACCAGGCAGTTGCACTGACAGACCACAAATTCTCTCAGCCATGAGCCAGTCCTACAGGGCTGTCAGCCACGTGAGCAGCCCCCTCCACTATCAGTCCAACGACAGGCCTGATGCAGTAAGTCTTAAACTGACTCTCCAGCCAGCTGTGAATTCCAGCACTTGGAATCTACTCACATCTTTATGTGGGAGGATAAACTTTGCTCAGGTAAACACTAGCTGGTCCTTGAAGTACATATATACAGTGCAAAGCACAACAACAGGGACAAGACTAAGTTTGCCACTGTTGTATCTTCTCCTATCACCAAAGTATCATATTTTTACACTTATTCTGTCTATTCACTAACTAAAATAGCTATCTAGCCACATTATTATGTTATTTAATATACATTGCTCAGACATAATGATAAACGTTTGGTGTGACAGTAGAGCTCTCAGAAAAAAAATTAAACAGTTCATTCATAACACCTGTAAAAATTAGCCACACACACATTAGAGCTTTAAACTAGCAGTACAAACACGCAGCAGCGTTATCAAAGCTATTCTGATGTATATGGTTCCCAAGAGTTCCTGTTTCCTCAACTGAAATGCAGTAAACCTGCATGGAAACACTCCTGTCTATCAGCTCACTAAGAAAAAAAAAGGAAATCATTAACAGTGTTATCATTAAAAGCATTCAAGATTATCTAAGCAGCAGATTAGAAGTCCACACATGATCAAGCATCACTCAGCAGATGATCAGTAATTCATTATTTTGAAATAAACAACTTGTCCACACCTTGCTTAATATATCCTTTGGGATACTTGGACTTTATCTAGTGGAAGAAAAACACATTAATTTTATTTCTACTGAGCAGGAGAAAAAAAAAAAAAAACACACACACAAAAAAGGCTCAGTCCAAGAAACAGCTGGTTTAAACAAAAATGAATGTTGACAGTGGAATTCACACACCTTAACTTACAAAGCATATAGCACTCTTTGCCTCAGACTTCTCCAAAATACTCTGAGAAATTAAACACACACAAATGAAAAAGCAGCACACTCTGGGGTGAGAAGGCAAAAGCTGGAGTATACAAAACACCTTGCGTATCAGTAGTAAGAAGGGAAGCCACACCGCACATTTATTAGCTGAGGGCGATATAGCAATAACCTACTAATTTCTTGTCTTTCCCTTTGCATCTCCTTTTAGAGGTATTGCCATCATCTGGGCGGTGAACAAAGGAGATCCAGGTCCGCCGTGGATCTGTGATTCGAGGATCTGGAGATTCTAGGATCTAAAGAGAAACAAGAGCAAAGACTGGTATCACCGTATCTCTAGCCAATACATGGATTCAGGGAAGGCAAAGTTTCCAGACCAAACTGTTGTCTGCTGCCTAAACCACATCCTTGATCCAGATGTACTGCATTTGGGAGGACATTGAAGGTGGAATAAAATGGAATTTTACACTTCTGTAACAAGCAATTCAGTCTGGATTATCCAGTACCATGCCACTTTTTCTTCATTTACAGGAGCATTGCAAATGCAGGGTAGTACTTCAGTCTGAGCTCTGACACAGTGTATGAAAGACACCAGCCTTCCAAAGAGTCCCATTAGAGTGGGATTTTTTTCTTCATAAGTTGCAGGCTAAGCCTGCCAGCAGAAATGTCCCGAAAGCCAGAAGATGCTGCACTTAAAACATCAAAATGCCTTTTCATAACTTAATAAGCTATTACCTGCAGGGCCTCCCATCTTACTTTGCTTAAGAAATCAGTTAGAGCCAAGAGCTGGGAACCAGTGCACCTCAGAGACCTTTCTCAAGCTTCTGAGACTCTCAGCCCTCTGAAAGTCCTAATATGTGCCACAGAAAACCTGCCCAGATGCCAGAGATTGTTCACTACTGGCATCTGACATTTATCAGCTGGATCAGTCAAGCAATACAGGGAGATTAAAATGTACAGAAACATTTGAAATGCTCCACAACTTTCAAATCACAGGCTGCAGAGTGACAAATGTGCACACAGAAAAAAAAAAATTCACAATGAGAAATGAAGTACATGTCCGATCACAGAAAAGATGTCCGTTGGCAAATTCAACTACCTTGCCCACTCCTGCATTCTGCAACTGTATCATAGCCATAGAGATATTATCTAGGGAAGCTTTGACATTGAAGTGCCTAGTCCTGGATCCCTTCTAAACAAAGTCTGGACAGAAGAGAGGATCTGTCTTTATGAATTTGGATCCCCTTCCCATTGGACTCCCTCGTTCCCATTACTCACCTCCCAGAGACAACCAGAAGTAAGTAGTCAAATAGCCATACCTGTTGTTTTTCTCCTAGGCTAGGAAATTAACTTCTAACTTTAGACTGAAAAAAGGTACCAGAAATCATTGGTTGTCAATATCTTGCCATGCTCTTGTCGAGAGCAACTAGCAGTTGGCTAGGGAGGTTCCAATCTGCTGGCACACCAGCCTCCCAAATGTCCTTCATGGTGAGGATAAAAGCACAAGCCCTCCCAGAATTTCACAAACCATGCTTAATTATCCAGAGCCATTAATGAAAAAGCCAGAGAAGAACTGCAATGAACACTTAAAAAAAATAAATCTTTAAAATAAACAAAAATCCCACCCTATGCCTATTGTAAACTTCTGGAATTCATTCAGAAAAACTGTTTTTGTTCTTCTCCTGGTGAGACAGAACAGGTACAGATCAGAATTCCAGCAGGAAAGCAACACAAGGCAGTAGTGGGTTGAATGATATTTGAAACGATTCCTAGACCATTATAAGATTAGGTAAATCAATACTGATCTATCACCATTCAGGAGAAAGAAAACAAGATGGGCGTGGAAAAAGCATAGAAGCAAAGCCAGTCAACAGTGCGCTTTTCAGATCTAAAAGTGTTTGCCCCTGGATGTTAAGCTCCTACTAGTTTGACAGCACTAGACGGTTCTGCCGCAGCTCAGACACTACAGCTCTACATTGAGTGATCGTAACAGCAACAGTGACCTTGCAAGGTGCTTCCAGCACAGCCAAGTTAGCAAACGCTCTACATTTGCTCCTTACCTGTCTCACTTGGCTCTCTAAAGCACTTGCCACTTCTCAGCTAAGTTTTATTGAGTTTTAATAACATTTCTAGTACCACTTATAAGCATAGATTCCCCTTCATCAAGTAGACTGCAGAAGCACATAGAAAACAATTACCCTTTGGAATGCAGGTGGAGCTGAGGTCCCAAAAGCTGCAATATACGTCACTGAGAGCAACAGGAATCGGACAGAGGACTGCAAATTTTAGCTAGAAATGCCAGGGCAAAGCCATTTTGAGGAGAAAAGACCACAGTCTGCGTGACCTGCTATGACAAAAACCCACGCAGCATAAATCGTTTGAAAATTAAATCTTAGAAGTCTGCTGGAGTTCCAGCTTGAGGCTGTAAGGAATGTCAGAGCTTCTAAGCTGATGCAGAGCCTGGAAAACTCACTCTCCGGCATGCATCCAGGCACATGGGTGTAGTACAAGGCACTTGTCCATAGATTTCTGAGCTGATGTGATCACAACTCTATTTCAAACAGCTTGGGTCAACAAATTATTTACAAGCCAGCAGAGTATGATGTACAAACCAGCTCCCCAGAAATCCGATGCGTCGTGAGCAGAGCAAGGGTATTTGTTAAATATACATCTCCACCCCTGTGAAGCCAACTATCTTCTCTATTTGGCAAATAATCTTAGGTTATTTACTGCTCAAACGCAATCCACAGGAAGATCTACTCCTATTGAATTGCTGTATTCACGCAGTCCACCTATCCTCCCCTCTGCAGCATTCTGTCTGGAGTAGCTGCCACCTGCGCTCTAAGCCAGAGCAAGGACATCCCAAGACATTTCACCATATCGTTCGTGCATCCTACTGTAATTAACGATAGCCAGAGATATGGTTATGCCCACTCGCCTTGGTGCTCAAATTTAGCGTGTATCGCAAACGAGAGCAAGACACATATTCATAACAATCTAGTTTGTTATTTCTGTACCAAAAATCAGTCTTGAACAGACTCTTTAATGTTTATAACCACATTGTCAGTCAGCCGTAAATTGCATGTTTAGTCAAGGGGTTCTAGTAGGTTGTTTTAGCTGAATTATTATTTGCCTTTTTTATTTACTGCACTGAGGGCTTAAATAGCTTTTTTTCCATTGGAAAGTAATGTAGATGGAGCACCACAGGAAAGCACTGGCATTGTGAAATTAGTTACCTCGCTAAAACATTATCATCTTCCCACAAATTGCTTGACTGCAGATTTTTGCAAAGCGTAAAAAAAGTCTAAGACAGGCCAGGAAAGTCCTTTGGTGCAAACCTCTCCGTCTATTGTACCACATTTACATCAAGTCCAGAGGCAAACGTTCATAAAGTTTGAAAAGTTCTTAGAACAGCACATGAGGTGCAGCTTATCTCTACAACAAACATGAAATATATTTATGGGAGTTCTGTAAAGATGTAATGATTTCTGATGGGAGAAGCTAGTTCTTTCCTACCCCGCTTCATCTGAAAGCAGGCAGGTGCAGCATCACCACACATGAGGTCACACCTACAGAGGACTGTATTTATGAGCATTGAAGTTTACAAAGCTCATAAATGTAGAGCAGGTAAAAGCCTACCCTACCCATGCTTTTCCCAAAGGGAGAAGATGTCTTTTTGTCCCAGTGACTGGGACCGACAGGTCTGTGGTAAAGCTGCAGTGCAGTTGACAAAACAGAAGGAAGCACCCAACTCAGGCAGGATGGAGTACTCCCTCAGTGCTGTAACAGAAGCCAGAGAAAGAACAGCTGGGTTGTAGAGAAAAGGAAAATAAAATCAGTTCATCCTTCAAAAAGAGCTGGCTCATGTGGCAGGAACTCAGCAGTGCAGTCTCCAGAGCACAGCACACACAAGACCAGAGTCTTAGGCGCTGGGATGCAGCATTTGCTGCAGATGTGGAAGAGACTAATCAAGTACTCCTGGTTTCCACCAGGCTCCAAGACAGGCATAAACTCCCCTCTACTGCAAAAAGGAGGAAACAGGCCAGCTAGAAGCAGAAGCCAGCAATCATGGGCAGACTCTGATCATTAACTGTGAAGACAAACAGATGTCCTCAGCCTTTCTGGAGCTCCAGCTGTGAAGAAACAGGCCAGAGCAGACATCTTGTCAGGGAGAAAAAAGAAATCCAGATGGCACATCCCAGAAAAATAAATTAAGAACTCCAGAAGTTTTTAAAGAAATAAATATAAAAATCCCATACCTCTCCAGTGGCTTGCTTAAATTACAAATCCCTCTACAAGACAGTCATGGCACTCCCCAATTTCTCCAGCCCAAGGATGATTGACAGTTAAAATGAATGTTCCATCCTTGTGGTATTATTATTTAATTACTATGGCATGCATGAGCAATCCCAGCAATAAGCATGCAAGCCTCTATTTTTCTTGGCAGCGGCAGCCTCCAGCAGCCAGAGAGACCTTGCAGCCAACTCAGGTATCAGTCAGGGCTGAGAACAGCCTTGGAATCCCAGCAAAGGGGACTTGTCCCTCCTGGGGTGCTGTTCACAGCGCAAAGCTAACCTACAGGAGTCTGGAGGAATCCTCACCTTAACTACAGTGAAATCAGGTTACTCCTTAACACTTGAAACAGTACCTCCAAAATCAACAGAATCCTTGCCAGCAATTTTTAATGAACTTTCAATCAGGTCTTTTAACATTACCTTGGAATCCCAATACAATGGCACCTACCTATCACTTCAGAACCAGTTTAGAAGACTGACGAGAAATTAGCCCACCCTCTCCCTAACTTCCCTCACAACAACAACAAAAAAAAAAAAACCCACAAAAAAAAACCCAAAAAAACCCAAGCTGAGCTGTAATTTAGGCTGCTGTACACAAACAGAACCTGTGGTTCTTTCTGGCTTTAACTCCCAGAACAGCACGCACTGCCCAGAGACACACGCAGTCTCTGGCCAAGACTCAGCCAGCGTGGAAGAAACTGCTAGCAGAAAATCTACAGTCAAGTAGCAGAGTTTGGATCCTGAGAAATTTCTGAACTGTATCTGAACTTTCCTGAAATTCAAGGATGCTGGGATCCAGTCTGCACCTCTGCTAAAAACTACACTGGAATGAAAAAAATTAGCTTCAATCTGGATGAATAAAAAAAATCAACGTGACGTGCGAGCAAGCTTGTACACCTGAGAGCGTCTCAAAGTGTTCTCAGGCACACCTAAGTGTTTCTCAGGGTGGAACAGGATGGAAAGAAAGCATGAAAAGGTTACAATTTTTTCAGAAAACAGCATCCTTTCCACCTGCAATTAGTCAGAGATGTGTCCAAGAACATATCTAACTATTCCAGTCCACAGCCTTTATGTCTGAAGTTACTGCCCTGCAAGTTTTGCTCAGTTACCTACATATTTGTCCATCTGTGATTGAATTATATTTAAGAATTCTTTGCTTAATAGTTAAGCATTTGCCAGCTGCAAAATGGACTCAACTAAGCATTTCAATTACCTTCATCCACAAATTTCTATGTTATTATACCTGATTTACACCAGCAAGAGTATTGTCAGCTTTGTTATGAAATTAGGAGCAAATTATTTATTTCAGTAGTGTATTTTACTTGGAAGAGGTTAAAAAGTGACAGACCACTGTTTTTTTAGCATGAAAAATCCTATGGCAGCTGCTAATAACTTATGGTTATACACACTCTTGGTTATTAATGAGATGTAAAACCAAGGTCCTGACCACTTGTGGTTTTTACAGATCTCTCAAGAATTTTCCCTAGAGCAGAAGTGTTAGGTTTGGCATTTTAGCCAAATCCGAAATGGAATTCCTACCTAAATTCCCCACTATGTTTTGTGATTGAAAAGTTATACTTCACTCCCCTAAATGGCTATCTCAAAACGCTTCTCCCCTCCACTTAAACACAAAGTACCTGCAGCGGCCACACCCATAATGAATTTAATTAATCTAATGGAACAGTTCGCATGAGCAAGAGCTATTCTGGGTGAGGAAACTCCACGATGTTTGTGCTGTGTTAGCCATGCTGCAACATTAACCAGTGCCACCCGTGGATGTACCAGTAAAGTTCTGTCTTGAGGGACACCACAAAGGCGAGGAACTGAGCAGCACCAACAGAACAGGAGCAGTGTAATGCATGTAGTACATAAACCCACATCTGATATAGGACTACATAATTTAATAATGAGCTTTAGAAATCTTATATACAGCTCTGAGAAATGAGACGAAGCACTGAATTATCTGATAGGCCGAGTCACAGATATATGAATCCAACGTTATTTTACATGGGCCACGAGGAATTGCTAGGAAGCCTGTTATTTGCTCTGGCATATTATGGACTAGAAGGGCTATAACAAGCCTGACAGTGATGACAGATACAAAACATGAAAGATAACATCTCCTGCTACAGACAGGTCCACAGTCCAGTCTCTCCCATGGCTTTACCACTTGTCAGACCACAAAAATACTTTTCTCAATTACACATGCAATCACACACTTCAGGCTAAGACTGAAATCTCTTTACAGTGGAGGAATGCAATCTGTGCTATGTCACTGAACCAGCTGCTGTTTTCAACGGGAAGCAAAAGGCCCCAAAGAAATCATTTGGAGAGATTTACATCATAAACCAGGTAGACCTGACCCTAGATACCTGACAGAGACAGAAGGATCACAAAGAAAATAAAATTTCAAGGACTCTTTAGCTATATAGTGGCTAACTAATTTCAAAATATTACACTATTTCTTCCACTGAAGGTAAAATCCTGTTGACCTCAAATCATCCCTGAAATTTCACTGGGACACTGAGTCATTAATTTTCCCCAGGTTAGGATGCTGTCTTTGAGTTGCTTAGCTGAACTACCCCTAAAAGCAGCTCACAGAACAGCTGAAGCTGGAAGGGACATGCACAGGCTGTTTAATTCAACACTCTCTGCTCCAAGCAGGTGAATTAGAACAGGCTACTCTGGACCACGTGCAGTCAGGTTTTGACTGTCTCCAAGGTTGGATGCTCCGCAGCCTCTCTGACCAGCCTTTTCCAGTGTTTGACCATCCTCATGGTACAGAGGCTTTTTTCCTTACATTTAAGCAGAATTTCCTGTACTTCAGCTTGTAACCACTGCTTCTTGTCCTTTCACTGGGCACCAAAAGTCTGCTCCATCTTTATTCCCTCTGCCCAGGTATCAAGTGGTAACTCCTGGTCTGCATCAACTCTATATAACCAGTGGACAATCTACTACCATTAACCCCTGTTAGCATGCTACCACGTCCTGCAAGGCAAAATCTATGCCTGGAAAGGAGAAGGCAAGCCTGGCAAGTGGCAGCTGCAGGTACTCAGCCACACAGTCAAATTAAGAAGGTCCAATAGATTAAAACCATCACTCACATTCTGCTCTCTCTTAGTACACCTGTGTCAGAGAAGAAAACTCATGTGCTTGCAAGCACGTCACATTGACAGCAACTCAGCAAAGATAAGACTGGAGAAAAACTTTTAAAAAACCACAAACCAAATACACAGTTCCCTTGGAAATATCAGGTTTATCAGGAGATTTGAGATTTCTGCTTCCCCGTTTTAGGTAGAGGTTTCACCACATGACTCACTCATGCATTGTGAATGTTGAATGGGAGCTTTCTCCACACCTATTTGAAAAGAATTCCCAAAAGAATTCCCAAATTGTTTTGCTTAATTAGAAGGAAAAGACATCTACCTTTTCAATAGTATGAATAAAAAACACTACTCAGCTAGTATTTCATTCCCTACTCCTCCTGCTTTGATAAACCTACCAGCTGGCAGCAGAGCGTTCCAAGGTAAACACAGCCCTAATTTTTACTGCACAAGGCCACAAAAATTCCACCTTTCCTGTTATGTGCTGTAGAGAAATGAAATGGGACTCTGCTGTTGTTCCATGAAAGCATGCCCTGTACAGGAAAGTGAAACAAGACTGCTCACAGAAGTACCTTCACAGCTCAAAGAGATCAGCCTTCCACTTTCAACGTTCCTTTAGCTTGATAGGTTAGGTAAGGAGAGCTTCACTATTACTTTCCGTCTTCCCTTGACTGAATACAAATTGTGGTGCTTTGCTGTAAATGGCAACTGTCAACGACCCCAGAAATGGTGACAATCCTTAAGCATTGCATTTATAGTATGTGTAAAATAATCCCTTAGTTTGGGCAGGTGCTATATAAATATAAATACAATACAGTCACCCATGACATTTAGAAGCAATACTTAACTAGAGAGCCTGGATGTCAACCTCAAATAGATTCCAAGGAGAAAACTTCACAGTGCAAAATTTGGGAGTGGATATCAAGCAGAGCTCATAAGCATTTACATCAAAGATTTGGTTTCATCCTATCCTTACTCAACAGAACCTGCCTTCACTGACCTCACCAGCTCTTACTGCAGCCAAACCTTTGCCATGGATATTTTAAAGCAAAGTATTTCAACACAGAAACTGCAGCTTCCAAACAATGTCTGTTTTAATGAATGCCCACTAGCCTTCAAATGAGTACTGTGTTTCTTCTAGCAATAGTAGATGTATGACTATAGCAGAATTAACCAGGACCAGTTTCTGCTTGCTTTTACAGTCAGAATATATTCTGCTTGCAGTCCAATACATTTTACATCAAGCCAAATTAGTTCCAGAATGGACTGAAATTTAGTTGTACCAGATAGATATCCAGCCCCTTTTGCAAAAGCATAATGAAGCAGCACTAGAGAGTAGAAGAAAGTGATTGATTATAAGCACCTCAAGAACTTAGCATGTATACAACCTGTCCTGACAGAGCCCTGTGATACACAGCAAAAAATTAGCTACAGAAACTCTGCTTACAGTCCCCTAATGATAATTTTAAGTGCAGCAGCCAGCTTTTTTATGTAGAGGATTGTTTCCCAGACTTGCCCAACCTTAACCAATTACTCTCACAATAGCATTGAATAGGATATTTAGAATGTCAGCCCAATTGTTCTAACTTGCCCCCTCTGCCATGCCCCAATTTTTGACAGGTTTGTTCCTCTATTGCTATAGTGACTGCCATCCCTAATGTTTGAGATCAAAGTCATGTTTTAGAGGTCACCTCCATTTGAAACAAGGGACATTTTTGTGTGAGCAGAGGAGGGAGGGAGGGAGGCGGGCTGTGTGGTAGGGGAGACTCCCTTCTTTCTCCGTGTTGTAGTCTCCCTTCCATTTCATCCTGCTTCTAATCCTAGGACCTGCTTTTAACTCCCTGATTCCCCTCTCCTACTCCCAAGCATTCTATGCAAGTGTTCATCTTAAAGGATTCTGGGGGGCACTGATCAATTGACTGGAAAATTTTTGCATCTTTCATCCTGGGGTGATTCTCCCAAAGATGTAACTGGACAGATCCTACCCTGCAAAATTCACAAAGTCCAGCAAGTCATCTGCTACAGCCATCGAGGTCTCGTATATGCAGCCTTACACTTGTCACTTATGCACAATTAGCACCATCCTGAATCCTTTCCAACAAGAGCCACAATCACCTTGAACAGATCATCTGACTACCACAAAATTTCTCGTCTGTAATTTTCAATCACCACAGCCTCTCTGGTGGAAGGTGCAGTGCAGGAAAAGCTCAGGCATGCTCAGATGTTTATACTGTTGTATTTGCCCAAGAAAGTTTTGAAATAATATTTCAGAGAGTAAAGGGTTTGCCTGCAAGAAATACATTAATATTCCAGTCCTACTGTACTGGGATAGCTCACTTGCATTTTATTTCTTTTTTAATCAGTTTTTTCTGAACAGGATAGTGTTCATATACTAGAACTTAAAAATGTCTTTACACTTCATCAGATACTATGGGACTGGAACTTCAGTCATGCATATTCTAAAATAAATTCTAATCATAAACTGTAGCATTCCAGTGTGTGCTTCAGTAAGCTAGAAAATCAAGTCATGCAAAGGAAAAAGAGAGCACATTTCTCTTTAAAATCAAATAGAATTTGGCAAGATTGCCTCAATCATTGGAAAAAGAAAACAGCACCACATTACTGCCAGAAATAAGTTCTACCCAGCACTGACAACACACAAACACCTACCTTGGGATGTCCGTGCAGTTCTTCACTGTTTGAGAGGGTAGCATTAAAAGGCTCTGTATACTGATTAGGTTCTTTCTTCATCTTTCTCTCTCTCTTTGCTGCTGTAACTCTGAAGAGGCAAAACTGCTGACAAAGTAAAGTTGCCACAAATACCCAGGTGCACCCCTTCATTTTGAAAAGGGAGGGGCCAAGTCAGGAAGAGCACTCTCCAAGCACAGAAACCGTCACCACCAATAACAGGAATAGACACAGACTTCTCTCTAAAAAAAATTAAAAAAAATAAAAAGGTTAGAACGATTAAAGATGATCCTCTGGGCTATGCAATGTCAAATGAGCAGCATGCATGGATGCACTGGTTGCTGGAGAGATCTCTGTTCAAGCAGGACACATGGAAATGGTATAGATAAACTTGTTTGAAAATCTGGATTCACTCGAAGAAAGAGGTAAGTCCATTCAGCCTCTTGAAGCTTACATAAATACAAGAGGCCCTGGAAAGTCCTGCCACCCACCTTGAAGTGTCACTCCCCCCCCCCCCCCCCCCCCGGCCCCCCCCAATAATTCTTCAGACTTGTTTAAAATGCACTCAACTATGAAACCTAGAGAAGTCAAATTGCTCAGGGCAACAGTTGCTCAGGCCAGAGCTGACAACATAAACTCATTAGGGGGGTTGTTAGGTTGTTCTTCTTCAACAGGAGATTTCACTTTCTGTCACTTGAAGCACTGTGTTCAGTTCAAAGCAGGCTTGAATACGTTCCATCCAGTCTCTCGAGAGATACTTCCCTTTCCTCAGTGACAAGTCCTCATCCTTTCCTTCAAGATGCTGGAGAACTGTAATCCAAGGTTGCTACAGCCGCTGCTCTTCTGAAGGGGCTGAAAGCATCACCGCTCAGCCCAGTGCTCAGCCTTCTATGAAGAAAATTAATTTCTCATGTCATAAAAGTTAAAACAGGGAGAAGCAAAGATTCTGAGGATGTACCTAGGTCCATCAGGAGCAGATAAAGTTTTCCCAAGTCTAGCTTTTCTCCCTCTTTAGCCGAGTGTATCTTCACTTTTCTTTAATGAGACGATGAGCAGCAAGTCCCGATGCCACAGGGAGCTGTCAGGATGTAGAATCTCATGTCTTTTTCATCCTCACCTCTCCTCACACCAGGCAAGGTTTCAGGTACCTTGGAGTGGAGATCATGTCTGATTTTTTTTGCTGCTCCTTTCCCCAGCTGCACACTGGCAAAACCCTCCTCAGCTTTTGCTTTACCTCAGCAAATAAGTACTTCTTTCCTGAATGAGTTTCCATCAACTTCAAGAAAGGGGAAAAAAAAAAAAAAAGAAAAAAAAAAAAAGAGAAAAAAGGAGGAGGGATCACATTCTAATGAGCTGTCAAGCCTATTCTCTTCACATTCCTATTAGACTCACTGATAAGTGGAGCTGGCCCGTGTGCCAGGCAGATTTAAATCAATGCCCATTCCCTGCTCCCTCCCCTCAGCCCTATTCTGTACCTCCCCTTCATTATCTCAGAGAAATCACCATTTTTCTGGGAAGTTTGTAAAACTGTACATGAGTGTGTGGTAGAGCTAAAAATATGTGGCTTGGAATATGCACTCAGCATCGCACCACACATTGATACATCAGAACTTTTGCTTTACACTCTACTTAGCTGTGTTCCATGCAACATTTTCCCCTAGCTCTCATTAGAGCCTGGCTCAGTGGGGGTTTTCCGATTTCTTTAGAGGGTATGCTGTTTATTAAAAATAACAGAAAACCAGAGGTTACACATCTCCTACAAGCATTTCATAACGGAGATCTTGAAGTACTTGGACACTCTGCAAATTTTTGTCAGTTCCCCACCACCCAGAACAAATAATTCCTATTCTTTCTACAAATATGGAGTGTGATGCAAAAATTTCTCCGAGATTGTACCATGAGAAAGTCCAAGAATGATAAAAGGTTGAAGAGCACATAATGTGAAGTCCCTTATTCAGTCAGCAAGCAACAGATTTGCTTTTTTTTAACAATCCCTTTACCATGCCTTCTGTAATCCAAGTAATAATGCCAGCACAGCTCTTCGTTGGACTTTAAAGGCAGCCCGGGTGGATCAGGAGCACTATCCATGGCTCAGGGAAACTGAGGTATGAACAATCTGGGCGCATAAATCAAGTAGTAGAATACAGGGTTTTTTAAAAGAATATTTTTTTCAGCATCTTTTGAGGGAAATGGGGTTTCAGAAAGAGAAGAGACTAAGAAGGGAAGTTACACAGAAGCTAAATAGTTAACAGCATTATCACCCCTCCCCCAACTAGCTCACATTCCATCAAAACTACGTGGCAGACTTTATTTGTTAATAATATTTAACTTTCTTTGGCGCCTTCTCATACTTAAGCCTCTTTTTCAGGTTAGTTGTAGACAAGCCATGAATTTGTAAAAGTGCACTTGATGACACATTAATAGGATGATCTGTCATATTGCAGCTAAACAGCTTGACAGATCCGCACACCATGGCAAGAAATGACATTCAAGGCTGGAATGGGGCAATCGCTTTTTTAGTTTGCTGGGGCAGGCTGCATCTGTCTGCCTGCAGCATCTCCTTTCCTACCCCAAGAGCCAAATCCCAGGACTATATCCTCAGATTTGGGGGGAAACGAAACCTACCTACGTTTGCAAGCACAAGGCGAAGTTACCTGATGGTCCAGTAAGACAAGCTGAATGTAGCCAACTCCTGCCTGCATACTTTTCCCTGTGTTGGGCTGAAACAAGCATCAGCACAGTTGTTAGCTCTCCTCCAACCTTCAATTCAGCATTAGCACTATCTGTAAAAGATTGCATACCTTGCTGCTGCTGTTCTCACATCCAAGTTGCAGCAGTTCCAAAGCACCTGAGTCTTGCCAATGCACAAACAACATTCAACCCCCATTTGCAAAAAAAAAAACCACAACCAAGCAGGAATAGGGCGATGTTACACTTCCTGGCACAGCAAACCAAGGATCTCAAAGGGACTGGAAAGACAAATTGTTTCTTCTCTGAGCTCAGCAACATTGCAGCAAACAGGAATAGAATATAACAATATCAATTCTGCACGAGGAAAGTTTTGCAGTAGGGAAGGTATTACAAGAAGCCACACTTAACGTTTCAAAACTGTGCACAAGGACCCAGATGCAGTGTTTGCAAACCCTGCAAGAAGCAAGTGTGAAGCTAGTGAGGAAACTGAATAGTTAGGGCAAGAAACTTGTGATTTCATCTTTCAATCTCTACTTACGCAATTCACCTTTTACTCAAGGTCTAAAAATAATACCCAAAGGGCAAAAGGTTGAAGCTAGGATTTTCCCAGAATTGCCCATTGCACATACATCACACAATTCCTAAGCCTTGGTACAGTGATTTTTTAAAGCAAATACAGCAGATGGCACATTACCATTGACTAACACACACACCCCCTGCTTCACAGCGGATAAAGGTCTGGAGGACTCCAATGATAGATCCCTTGGGTTTAAATGTGAAGTTTCCTAATACTAACCCAATAATCAGCTCAAGCTGTTGATTGGGTTAACATACAAAAGCTGTCAGAACAAACCTAAACACACCAGCAGACAAAAGAGCAGCTTTAGGAAGCGAGACCAAGAGCTTAGAGCTACTTCAGATGCCTTCTGCAGCGTCCCCCCTGGAGCTGCCCGTACCCCTCGCTTCAGAGCACCTCTCCATTCACTCCCCCCCCCCCCCCCATTCCCATCCATCCCGACCCACGCGGGACCGCTACGCCATCTCGCGGCAGATCCACGCAAACACACCGAGACGCTCGGAAAAACGGGGAAACCCGCAGCGACTCGCAAGGTTTCTGTCGGGGTGGGCTCTTCCGAGTGAGCGAGGTGTAGAAATAACGCTGTTGGGGCAAAGCTTTTATCGCTAATAAAAGGCTCCTCGTAAACCCTAAAAAATCACCCTCATTCGTTGCCCAGAAAAAGTCTTTTCAATAACACGAGATGTAAATGCTTTGAGATTGCATCCCTTTTGTGTATGTGTCTAGGGGGAGTGGTTTTTCCACTATAAATATGATTTTTCTGCTTTAAGAACTAAGACCTGGCCTTCGCTGGGCAGCAAAAGAACTATCATCTTGTACACTGTCTGTCTTCCTGTGACTGGGTTGCAAGATAAGCCACCAACAGCAACAAATTATTAGCAGAAAATATTCAGAGACATTCAAAAAATACCTTTTAAAGCACATGACTTAAGGTAATAATCCTAATTACAAATTACAAGCTTGCTCTCCTGAGGAAAAGACAGTTTGTCACTTGCTGGCTGCTTACACATTTAAGGCAAGCTGGAGAATCCATCAGGTGGGCAAGAAGCATCTCATTTCTTTGACCTTCTGTGTAGGAGAAAGTTTCCCATTAAATACTTAGCTAGATACTATCAACATCCACAGTCAGTTTCAAATCCAAGTACTTGTGCAAATGCAATAGGAATTTGGGGGTTCTTACCCACAGAATTTGTCTAGCACAGGGGCAGAACAACGTCTTCACAGCAAGAATCCTGTATACTACACGGATTTGAAATACAGCAACACAGCTACCCCCATCTGACCAGCTCCTCAGTAACATGAGCCCCAAGAAAATCGGAAGCAGGGGCAACTGACAAAATGAAAATCACCAAGTCTAAACAACAGTTTCAAAAGAACTCCCAGTCACAAGAACTGATCTGAGTAAGAAAAAAAGGTAAAAATACCAGCATTATTAAGGAAAAGCCATGATTTCATAAAATAGATTAAGACCCAGCTCAGCCCTGGCAGACTCAGACAAGCAAAAAACCTCACTTCCATCAAGTTGTAAAGAAATTGCTATTACAAATAACCATGTTTTGGATCCCCCATCCCCACCCCCAACTGAAATGCTAGTCCAAAATCAAATTCTAAAAGTCCACAGTGAAGACAGCCTCCAAGTAAAATATACTGTTTTACACAGAACTGAAGCTATCTAGATCCCTAGGTAATTCAAGCTGTCAAGATAGCACAGAACTAGCTATCCAGATGTTAGGGGAACAGCACCAGAATAAACTCAAACTCCACTCAAACAGCAGCTGTTGAATTTGTAGCAAGGTTCCAATGTACTTTTTTCTTCAAAGACATCATCACTGTTGGCAAGGACAGTGAAACAGCATCTTAGAGTGGCTCCTATGTGTCTCAGAGTAAATAATGAAAGCAGGCACCATGCTACAGTAACCATTATGTCGTTACAGAACAAACACCTCTCCAGAGAGGAACTGCATTATCAAAAAAAATATTTAAAAGAAGTTACTACCTGTAGGCCTTCCTGGAGGTATTCCTTACATCTGTGGTAAAACTAACTTGAGGGAAAAAAAAAAATTTAAACCTGGAGGTTGGAGAGATGCAGTTTTGCCAGTTTTCATTTTCTAGTCCATACATATCCAGTTAAGATTTCTTCCCAGTGATTCCTTTCCCAAAAACAGTCCCACAGAAAGTATAAATTTTATCATGAATGTTTATTATGAACAAACAACTTTACAATGCAGTCATTTCTACTCCTCAGTACATGCTTGAAGGTTAACTTCCACAACCTTGAAATCTTAGGGGGAGAAAAGTTATGGCTACACACAAATCCAGGGTTTTAAAAATCAAGAGATCTTTAAAGGCGACCACTGAGATGTCTTCTGAATCAAGCTGCAAAAACTCCCTAGCACCTGTGTATAGCAATCTTACAGAAACCTACGAAACTGCAGCATTAAAGTAAAGGGCCAGACATTTATTCCAGTACCATACACAGAGGGACAGCTTTCACTTTTATTACATTAAGTAATGTGCTGCTTCAGGGCACAATAATATTTTTGCATGGCAAAGAATGATTTACTCCATCTAATGACTTTGGTAACAAAAAGATCAGATACCGCATACTGTTATAAATTCTTTTAAAAAACACAAAACGGTAAAACCTACACAAAAGGGAATAAATTTTCCGTTACCAAAGGCAAGGAGCAAGGAGATGGATCAAAATCGTGTAACCTATAGGTGCAACGGGTTCAGTCAACTACTACTCCTAGCTTTCAACAAATGGCTCCTGCAAGGACTGTCAAGTCTTTCCCTGATTCCAGGGTACTGAAGAGAAACTGCAACTGGAAGTTTTCTTTTTAAATATAACCAATCCTTAGAAAAAATGCAGCATGTCCAGGGTTTAACCAAAGGGGGTTTTTGTTTCCAGTTGTGGCACTTACTTCGAACAAGAGACCCATCTTCAAATGCTTGGGCGTAGCTTAAGGCCAACTTCTTGTCACAGAATAAAATGCCTTTTATTCACCATCTCCGGATTTTACTAGTTCTTTTACCTTAGTTAGGTACACTTCATAAAAGATGCAAGCACACCATGCCCAGAGTCTCCTTGCCTTTGCCTTCATCTATGCGGACAAAAGAACTTCCATAAGATAAGATGATAAAAAACATACATAACTAATTATAAGCTTCTGTCTGTAGGTGATGTCAACGGTAATAAAAGGCATTGCAAGAACACAAACACATTCGAGTGATACTGAGACCTATGAGGCAGAACAGCCTCAGCTACAGGTCCATATGCTTTGAGGGGAAAAAAATAACTCAGCCTGACAAGCTGTCTTGAAAAACCTATCACTGCAGGAAAGACATGACACTCCCCCTCTTCCTCTCCAGCACAGCCCAGACTGACAGAACATGATTATTTCTAGATAGATACAACTGGTGCTTCTCTTTTTACAAGAGCTGATTAAGCACATACAAGAGGTAAATTAAAAATAGTTATAAATAAGGTTTGGTAAAACCACAAAATGAAAAAAAAATAATCGAAGATTTATAAATACATTTTAAAATCTAGGCTTTTCCAAATTCCACCCTCACACACCCCATCTCCTCCTTCCCTTCCTTACCTCAGTAAGAACTGCTTTAAGATTTCTTTAGTATAGAGCTGTTCTGCAAGTTTTGGTAATTCCTACCTATTGCAGAGAATTGGTCACATTATTGATGCTTTAAGCTGCATGGCTCATGGGTTAACACTACATTTTTGCTTACGATTCAAGATACCAAGGAGAAGCAGAGAAAGAGAAAAAAATCTGAAAGGGAAAATAAAACTTTCAAAAAACATTCTTAGATATATGAGGTAATATTTATTTGGGCTCTTCACAATACTTAAAATAAGACTATGCAGCAAGATGCAGAGCTTTTTACCCTGCTATCACCTTTGAAGTTAACTGTAGCATTAACAGTGAGTGCATTCCTCCCCCAAATGACTAGGCTTCACTGTCAATTATGAAAGGCACAGTAAGATTGCCTCTGATGAAACAAAGCATTTGGATAAAATTAAGCAGGGGAGAAAAACCCAAGCAAAACGAGTTAAAGTAATTTCAGACAAGACTTTTGAACTACCCTAGGAGCTTTAGTGTTTATCCGCAGTCCTGTAATCCCATGAACAAACATGAGTATTTCAGTCATCAATCACGTGAAGGGGAACAGTGATGAACTTATACCAAAAAGTAAAAAGCTTCTAGGATCTCAGATGAATTTGAAGGGTTTGGGTTTTGGCTTTTGGTGGTGATGGTGGTAGTTTCTTTTAAGAGTTTATGCAAATCTTCAAGTAAGCAAGCAGAACTAATTTTAAGGGTTTACTTCAGCTAGTGACACTTCAGATTAATTCAGCTGACTCTGAAGAAGCTGGTTTGTTCAGACTCATTGGTCTTTTTATCTTCACAAGGGTTAGGGTTACTGCGAATGCAAAAAAGTAACTGAAGCCCAGAAAAATCTCTGGATTTCTTGAATACACAGTCAACTCTCCATTGGTGTGTGCAGTTTTATTTTTTTTTCCAACAGTGGCATCTTGTGATCAAAATTAAGTATTACAGCTTTCAAATATAACATCTTCCAAAATGGAAATCTGTAAATGAACAAATCCAAAACAATACTGGATATGGGTAGCCCCACTAAAGACTGGTTCAAATGCTTTTTCTTGCTCATCATTCCTAAAGACTGACAACTGCACTTCTCATAGCCCAAATAAAACCTTCAATGACTTTTTTGACAATTTAGACAACACATTTAACACACATGGTGTTATCTTCCCCACTCATCTAATCACTACTGACTAGATATGCAATGATGTTCATTCTATTTAAAAAAAAAAAAAAAAAAAGAAACCAGCAATCCTCTGTAGCATCAATGTTCACATTAACCAAACCCTTACCAAGTCCACATGAAATCTTGATTCGTATCAACACCTGTACACTCTTCCCTAACAAAAATACGATATGCATAAATTGTGAAATTTTAAAAATTGTCCAATGAAGTAAAAAGCCTAATTTGCTTAAGATTTTCAAATTTCAAATAACAGATGGAAAACTGCTGTAAAAATCAAAGCACTAGAAATGTTAGTGTCTCATCAATAATGCTTTGACTTGTTTGTAAGCCACTACTAAGACAGTAGCAAGGACAAGAGGATCTGTGAGCAGAACTACTTTCAGTTTTCTGACTAATTGAAACTAGTCCATTTCCCAGACATAACCCATGAGCCAACCGATGTTTTACCTGCAACTTGGTAAAACAAGAATTTATCCCAGTGTCAGAGTCAGATGCCCAAAGAGTCCCACTCATTCTGCAACTACCACTAATTTGGTCTTGAAATTCTTTTATTATTTTCATTCTTGCGCTATGCTTCTCAGTACATACTTGACTGTGTAGGCAAAGGCTGCAAAACCAACTATAACAAACAAGTTCGCCAAAGCGCCGCCTAAAAGTCCATGGTTACGATTGGCCTGTTGGAGACCTGGATGATTGGCAGGTGCCAATGGTACATGCCCGTTAAGAAGGGGTATTCCATTCTGACCGTAGTGTGCTTCCCCATCAGGGACAACATCTGGTAAAGGGAGAGATGGAGGTCTGTTACTGAGCTCTTCTTGTGCTTTCTGTTTTTGTTTAATCTCCTGGAGAAAGAAAAAAGAAAAAAGAAAAGTGAATAGCTGGAAGTGAAAGTGGTGAAACTCTCAGGTGCTTTTTGAAAAGATTTCAGAAACCAAGTTCTTACCTAACTTTAGGAAAAGGATATGGTACTCTTTATATTGTAGGTCTTTTAAACTAAACTAACTGCATTACATACATTCTTCACAGTCTCTCCATTGTCTTCCAAAGTTACCTACTTCTGTAGCTGACACTAACAATCATTTGGCCAAATTTATTTTTAGTTCACATGTACATTTTCCAAGAAGCCTTTTTTCAGAAATGAAATTCTCGCATCAAGTCTTGCATGTCCAGCTTCTTCTGAACACAACACATTAAAAAAAATAAAGTCAAGCCATCATAGAAGTTTAGAAGGATTAGGACTGTTAAGTATTACATGTTAAAAATCTGACTGTACTTAGGACATAACAGCAGTTATCTATTATCATCTTCAGAGTTTCCCGATGATTTAGGTACTAGCAAAGCAGTACTGCAGAAAAGTTATTTCCAATTCTCTGGCATTCTTGTAACTGATAAGGAAACACAATCAAAACCTTCAGTTCAGATTTGTATCTGCGTAAGGAAGGAAGGAAGTGGAGATAAAATTTTTCCCAGAGGCCTGTCCCAAAAGAAGACAGAAGGAAAAAAGTTTTTGAACTACGGGTTTTGAATACCTTTAAGCATAATAATAGATGAATCAAACCTGAAGTTCCATAAGCACTCACCAATCTGCCCAAAAAGGCGATTTCTGTCTGTGGACAATGTTTACTTCACTAGCTGGCTCACTTGTTTGTAACCCCAGGTTCTCTCTCATGCTTAAGAAAACAGCTGGGAAAAGCCTCTTCTACATCTTTCCCCTGCTGTTCTACAGTATATGTTCTTTGGGCAATAATTAACACCTGCAATTCGGTGAAATTTGTACAACTCTGAATAGTTTGCCTAACAAAATTAATTTTATGCTTAGAATTCCAGATTACAATGAGCATCAGCACTATAATATTGTAACTCCAGAGTCACGAAACAGAGTTTGTAACAGAAGACTGTTCCAATTCATACAGTATGAAGAAAATTAACTCTCAATGTCTTAATAGTAGCCTGAAAGAACTGAATTCCTTCACTAAGAAGTTACAGGGAAGGAACCATCCTGAGACAAGAAAGAAGCATCCCTCATCTGTAACAGCTGAGACCTTTTAGAACCAAGTAGCATCAGTGGAAATTGGCTAGACAATCCCAAAGGTCTGAATTAAGTGAGATACCTTTTTCCTTTCTTTCTTAAACCTATACCATCTATTTAACTTACCTGGCAGAAGGGTAATGATTTTTAGAACCTTAGTCAAAGCGAATTGCTGTATCCTTCGGTTGTTACCCCCATATGACAATATAAACTGTGTATCATACAGGATTAGTGTTGCACAAGACACACACCCCAAAAAGTTAAGCAGGAAAAATAAAACAGTCTGATCTTAAAGGAGAATTAAGAAAAAAAATCTAAAATATTGATGGACCAAATCCAGATACACAAAGACTAGTCCTACCCAAACTCAAGAAAACACAGCATAAAATTCTACAAATATTGGGACCACAACCACATCTGCTGCATGTACAGCTCAGTCAAGGCTATGATAGCAATCCTAAATACACATGATTCTCTATACAATGGATCTTTGTGCAGCAGAAACGATTCCATTTCAAGATTCAAGTTTTTAATTCTTACACATAGCAAAAGCATCTTTTAAAAGGCTTCCAAGATTGACAGAAGCAGCTACTGTCTGGGAAAAGTCCTAAACATTAGTTTACAGATCTACACAGGGAAGATGAAGAACTACAGAAAACCAAATTATCACACGGATGGAATTCCCTTACCTCCACCACTTCAGGGAAGAGCTCACAGAAGACTTTATCTTTTAAATTAAATGCTAAGCTTTGTGCAGCGAGTTGTCTTTTCTGTTGAGGAAAAAAAAAATTATCAGCACTTGCATATAAGCAAAGTTTACATACTTTAATTCAACATCTGACTTCCCACAAGAATGGTGCAAACCACTAGCCAACTGGTTTCTAACATTTAAAACTTTGTATTTGTGAATATTATT